>NW_028258147.1:42752107-43061693 GCF_053883595.1 Heterocephalus glaber | reverse complement strand
AAAAATCCTTTCTATCTAGAAGCAGATGGCAACACACAAGCCCTCAACCAACAGTCCAGGGCCCTGACATTTCAACAACCTGTTTTGGAATCCACTAGATCTGTAGGGAGGCCAGGGACTTCTGGGCTCTGGTCCATAATTGTTTAAATTACACAAAATGGACTACAGATCAATGTTCACTTTCTTTAAGAAAGAAAGCATAAAGCCTCAAGTCCTCTCTCCCCAAGGCTAGCTGGCTGATTTATTCCAGGCAGATGCTTTTGACAGGACCCTGTAAAATCAAGTTGTGAGTTTATTGTAGCAGTTAATTATCAGGCCTTTTCTAGTGCTAATGCCTTTTACTTCTTACTGGGGAAAACTGGGCCTTTTACTGGGACAAAGACTTAACTTTTCATCAAGAATGTGTTAAAATAACATGAGATGGAGATGATTTAAATATATTTAAGGACAAATCAGGAGCACTGCTAACTCCTGCTATTTTTATTTTTTATTTTTATTTTTTGGTAAAGAAAGCTGATTTCACTTACATGTCTCTTGGAATACTCTTTGTTCACTTCCCAAAGAAACAAGACACTCAGCTTTAACAATATGTTTACTCAACCATTCGGGTGACTGCTCTCCTGGTAAGACAACTATCTTATACTTCGTGAATATCTATATGTGCATATAATCTCCATTTTATGTGGACCAAGAAGTGCCTGGAATCCCTCCCTAAAAGCCAGGAAAGAGTGAGAGGAAAAAGAAACCTTGCAAGCAAGCAGGGGGTGGGAATGGGTGGGAGGAAGCTGGAAGGGGCATAGCTTTGTTAATTACTTTAGGCAGCAGAGAAATCTGGTTATGTTTTCTCAGCACATGTTAATATCAAATAAAGAGACACCAGATCTTGCTAATCTGTCGACCCCTCAGACAAAGTTTATTTGTGGTGACTTTTAAACTCCTGACTTGCCTTCCAATCATGGCGTTTAAAATGAAAAGCTTTAAATAAACACCAGGAATAGAAGATAAATAAACTTTTTTTTCCCCCTTGCAAGTGCCTAGCTTGGCGAAGTTCAGGCTCAAATCCCCAGAGGACAGAGTGCTCTCTTTTGTGTTAATGTTTAAAAGATTTTCCAATGCTGGAGTTTATTCCTACTGCAAACATTTCTATTTACAAGGTCAAGTGTATCAGCACTCGACACAGCTTAAGAGTGTAATTATTTATCTAAGGGCGTTTGAGTGTAGATCAGTAGCTCTGGCAGAAGCCCAGCCTTCAGCCCACTGCTAAACAACTCTTCACAACAATATTACAAGTTCTGGTAATTATTCCTCTCCCCAGTATGTTTACTTTTGCTGTGGGGAATGTTTTGCAACAAAATTTTGTACTTTTTCATCAAAAGTGTGAAAATGACTTTGAAGTATTAAGTCTTGTAGGTTTTCTAGGATCTATTGGTAGCAGATGTTATTGGCATGTTTGATTATAGGAGAACGTCTAGTAGCCAGAGAGGACACTCCTGGGGTAGGGGCTCATGGGCGGGGGGGTGATGCTGGGGTTGTCTTCAAATTATGCTCGGAAGACACTTTGTGAATTCTCTGCACATTGAAAAAAATCAATGAAGGTCAGTCACATATCTTTTTAGCTGCCTCATTTACAGATGTCTAATTGTTCATTAAATTAAAAGCAGAAATCGCCCACGTTTGTCTTGTACTGCATTTTAATTTCCACTGGTGATTGGAGGATTCCCAGTGCCCCTGTACACCCCTCCTCACCTATTACTGGGGTGGAAAAAGTGGAACTCTGGAAAGCAACTACACGGTATCATTGTTTATAATCTCTTTACTGATGTACACATTTTAATAAAACAAATAACCAAAAAGTACACAGAGCCATAGTTATTTAAATCATAGGACTTTAAAAAATGAGGTCTATAAAAATACAATGTTTAAGGCAGTTTGAAAATGCATTTATACATTTCTACAGTGTCCATAAATTCTCTTGAAAATAAGAATGTTACTTCAAATCTATAAAATATACTGTACATTTTAAGGCTGTTCTCAATAGACCACACTTCCAAATGGATTCTGGATTTGGATCCCTGGTGACAAGCGGATTCTATACATTTCTGGGGGAAAAAGATTTAACATGGATGTGGATTTAAAACTTTTAATTTCTTCTTAAAAATAAATTATTTCTGAAGCATACAATTTATAAAAATTATATATACAAAGTACAGCAACTGGTAACAAACCCCAGTTTTAATACACTTTATATACGATGTACCAGGGTTCAGCACCCTGATAGGGGCAGAGGCAGTATGTTCTCCGCATATGTGAACATACAGTTTCTTGATGTAAAGAACAAAAATGACAGCAACACAAACATCATAGATGGCGGTGCAGAGCTTTTTAAATAAAAAGCTGCATTGTTCAATGCCATAGTAACTCTGCAGATCAGCATGTTTGGACTCTTAACCCTAAGAAATGTGCTACGATATCAGAATAGTAGCAATGAGATTAAGGCCAACGGCTCCAAGTTATCAGAATTAATTTAGGAGTCCCTCCTAAGGCAGTCACTGCCTGCCACCAAACGTCACTGAGAACTCTGCGTGTTGATACCAAGAGTGCACGAATAAATCGCTACGTGGGAATTTTCTCTTTGCTTACAATTGGTGCGTCCTCACTGGCCACAAGCACAATTTTTTCCCCTCACAAGAAAAACGCTAATCAACAGCCCTTTTGTGTCTAATTCCTCCTTCACATCCCACCCCAGCTTTAAACTCAGTCCCTCAGAAGTGTTAGGACCCGACGGCCAGCACTTTTCAGATTTGGGTCCCCCCCCCCCCGCCCCCACGCCGTTTCCTCCAGGGCGTCCAGAGCTCTACAGCTAGATTCCCACAGCCCCAGCCTGGTGCAGTTTCGGGAGCCTGCAGTGGGGGCAGAGAGGAGCTCCAAGGAGTCGTGCTCGGGAGAAGCGACAGGGAAGAGCCCCGGCGCGGCGAGGCCCAGGCATCCCTGCCCTCCGCTCGCGGTCCCAGGCCGCAGGTGCCCGGCGAGGGCGCGACTAGAACAGAGGCCGGAGCAGCAGCAGCAAGATGGAGCTGAGCGCGGTCCAGGCAAGCTGGGGAGCCGCGCGGTGGCCACAGCTGCCGCTCCTGCGCCCGGGCCCCGAGGGCAGGTCCCCGCGGCCTCCCGGACCCGCAGCGCCGCCGCCCGGGCGCGCGCCACTGTCGTCGTCGTCCGAAGGCTGCTCGGCGCCCGCGCCGCCGGAGCGCGGCTGCTCGTCGTCGTACTCCTCGTCGTAGTAGTCGTCCAGGCCGCCGTCCGAGCCGCTGCTGCCCGGGCCGGTGCCCAGCTCGGCGCCGAAGCACAGGCGGGCCATGTTCTCCTTGACCGACTCGCAGATGGGCCGCTCCAGGCCGTCGCACACGCAGTCGTTGAGCAGCGCCGCCTTGGGCATGGCCAGCATGTCCTCGATGACCGCGCGGCACTCCTCAGTGCAGCGCAGCCCGTTGAAGACCTTACCGCAGTGGCTCAGGTAGCGGCCCAGCGCCAGGCTGCAGCGGCTGTCGCGGTCGCAGCGCCGCCGGGCCTCGGTGCAGCCCATGACTCCGCCCGCGCCCGGGCCGCCCGCGTCGCCGCTCGTCCGGGGCAGGCACGGTTCAATGGCGCGCTTGGTGGACTTGCAGTTCTCGTCCTGCGCGCAGTCACAGTCCTCCAGCGCGGGCCCGCGGCGCGTGTGGTTGAGCTGAATGAGCGCCGAGATGCAGTGGCTCGGGCAGCGCCAGCGCGACGGGAAGGCGGCGGGTGCTCCCGGCGCGTCGCCCCCGCCGAGCTGCGCCAGCACCGAAGCGCACGCCTCGCCGTACTGGCTGTAGGCGTAGCTGCACTCCGGCTCCCCCTGGCACTGCAGCAGCGCCTGCCAGCAGATGAGGCGGCGGCCGTGCGCAAGCCCGGGGCCCCGCGGC
This sequence comes from Heterocephalus glaber, assembly GCF_053883595.1. Classification (NCBI taxonomy): domain Eukaryota; kingdom Metazoa; phylum Chordata; class Mammalia; order Rodentia; family Bathyergidae; genus Heterocephalus; species Heterocephalus glaber. The sequence goes on along the minus strand of NW_028258147.1, from coordinate 43,057,752 downwards.
GCCGAGCCCAACAGCGGCAGCAGCGCCATCAGGCACAGCCAGGCGCCCGGCACGGTCCCCCCGCGGGCCCCGCCGCCGCCGCCCAGCAGCGCGGGGACCATCGCGGGCAGCGGCGGCCGCCGGGCGCGGAGGGGAGAGGAGCGGAGGCTAGGGGAGCGGCGGACGCGGAGCCAGCGGAAAAGTTTGCCCGAGTCCTGCACCCTTCTTGCATGAGCGTCTTCATAAATCCATGCGTGCCGCCGGCCGCTGCCCCGCTGCTGGCAGAAGTGGGCTCCTGCTCGAGCGCGGCGGCGGCTTCCTGGAAAGGCACGGGCCCGCTCGGCCCCAGGCGGTGGCGGGAGGCGCTCACTGCCGCCCCGGGGGGCTGCGGGCCGCGGGGCGGCGGCGGGGCTGCAGGAGCGCGCGGCGCTGCGGGTGCATTCTGCTCGGCGCTGCAGATCCGCGGGGCGGCCGCGGCAGCTCCTTCCTCGGGGCTCAGCGCCGCGCCGCGGTCGCCGACTCTCGCATCGCGCCGCTTCCTGGCCCTCGTCCGTCGTCGCCGCCCTCCTTGCCCGGCCGCGTCCCCTCCCCCTCGCCTCTCCGAGCTGGCGAAGCTGCGTCCGGGGGGCGCGAACAAGAGCGCGGCGCCCGCGGCCGGCAGTCCTGGCTCCTCGGCGGCGGCTTCTCGGGCACCGGAGCCCGGGGAACGGATAAGCTGAGCCCGACTGCGGACTCGCTCGCGGCGAGGCTTTAAATACAAAAGCGGGCCGGGCGCCCCCTCATTATGCATGCATGGAAAAGCAAACAAACAAAAACTGCGCGACGCTGCAGCCCCGCGCCGGCCTGCGCTCCGAGCCGCCCGCTCCTTTCTCCGCTCTGGAGCCCTCGCCAGCCCCTCTCCGCTCCCGCGCCGCGATTGGCCCCGCTTGTTGTTGTTGAAACTTTTTTCCGAGCCGCGGGAGCGGTGGGGGAGGGCGCCGGCGGGCAGCGCGCACCCGGCGGGCGGGGGGGGGGGGCGGTGCTCCGCCTTCTTAAGGGCGCGCGGCCGGGCCGAGGCGCAGCTCGCGGACAGCTGTTCGCGTAAGACTCTGCTAACGGCCTTTGTGTTCCGTTCTTTTTCCTTTTTATTTTTCATTTTAAGTGGGGCAGCTGTATTCATTCTCTCCGATCGCCCCCATCCTTGCCTTCGGCGGGATTCAGAAGTCAGTTTATTTTACAGATTTTATCATTACTGCAGGCGCGCGCGCGGGTTGTGTGTGTGTGGGGGGGGTTCCATGTAATTTAATGTGGAACTTTTGAAACCTGCACACACGTGAACCGTAAGAGAAAGCAGCACGTACTTCAGCTGCAGAGATGCTGAGACATTTACACACGCACGTGCACACACACTCCTCCGCGTCCGGGTCCCGGCCAGACCATCGAAAGGTACGGCCCTTGCACCAGGGTCGTTTGGAAATTGACAGAAATCTCATCAACAGGATCAATTTCTTAGGCAGTAAAAAAAATAATAACAGCCTTAAACCCGAGAGCCCTGGTGAACAGTTCCATCAGGCCGCAGTCACAGCACGCGGAGAGACTCCCGTCGGGCGCGGTCCGCGCTCCGCCTGGCGCTCTGTGTGCGCTAAGTGTCCGAGCAGCCCCGCCGCCCCACGCCGGACTTCGCGAGCGACCTTAACGGTGGCGCAACGCAGCCTTCGGCCACCAGAGGCAACCGGCGTCAGCGGCTAGTCAAAAACTGGCGCTTTTTTCCTGCTTTCCGTGTAGAGACTATCAACTCCATCTGTCACAAAATCAAGGCTAAATCTCCCCAGAGGCGGAGGGAGCCGGGCTCCCGCGCGCTCAGAGCTGGGCTGGTTGCTCTCCCCCAAGGCCGAGGGGGTCTGGGAGGGCGGGAGTCAGAGCCGCAGCCACGGGGGTGTGTTGCTGCAGAAAGTGCCCCGTGCGTACGGAGGTGCCCAGCCTCGGGGCGCCAGGGCAGCGGGAACCCGGGCTCTGCGAGCTGCAGCGCAAAGCCGAACCTCGCAGAGCCAGGCTGAGGTAAGGAGACAGTCATGCCCTGACTAGAGTGGCATAAATCAAACAGTATAAATCTGTACTTAAGATTTAAGAGGAAGTCTGTGACTTCGTTGTACATCCGACCAACTAGCTCTGACTTGGGGGTGGAGGGAGGGGTGCTGTTTGCAGCTGTCATCTGGGTCTTCCTGGGAAAGCTTGACCTGCTGTGTCTCTGGGGCCCTTCGCCGGTAAGGTACAGGGCCAGAGTGGTGACTTCCCTGATGAAGGCCCTCTGGGCTTTAATGTCTCGGATGGTAGGCTCATGAGGAACTGAGGAAGAAGGGCAGCATCCACTCATTGTCGACTTCGTGTTTGTTGAGTTCCTTTAGACTAGTCGATTTCAAACATAGCCAGCGTAGAATCCTATGGAGCCCTTGCTAAAATCCCCGGAGGACGCGACGGGGTAAAAACAAGACCCGGAGCATCTGCATTTCTAACAAGTGTTCAGGAAGCACCCCTGGCTGCTCCTTTAGGCACCCCCTACTGCGCTGGTGAAAAGGGCATGTCTTTATTTATTTGTGAAACTTGCCCCACCTTGGCCCTGACCTTGCTCTCAGGTGGGATTTGAGGAAGGGCCAGGAGTGCTGCCTGCTCTGGGGTCCTCTGCGTCCCTCGGTGGCCTCCTTGATCTTTTGGCTGCAGAGCCTGCCCACAGATGGAGTTGGGTTATTCCTACCCATTCACCAGAGGCTGTACTTGTTTTTCTGTTTTACACAAACAAAAGCCAGAAAACTTGTAGGACACAAGCCCCACTTGGTAACTGTCCCGTTTCTATGAAAACTCCATTTTATGCGCTCTGTTTCTGCTGTCTTCCCTTCGGTGTTTTCAGTGCACCCTGCCGTGTTCCTCCGCAAGGTGGCCAGTGACCAACATCTTGCTGTGCCCAGTCTGCACTTCTCAGTCACCATCTCATCTGACTTTTCAGCAGCATTGATGGGACTGACCATGTTTTTCAAAATATTTTTAAAAATCCAATTTGGCTTCTGGAAATCAACACTAGTGTTTTTCATTTTACTCCCTGGCAGTTCCTTTCCTAACTTTTCTCCTTAGGTGATTTCACCTTAAGTGCCTTGGTTTTAATAATAACACTTACTTGGACATTTTAAACCCCAGTCTTGCTTTGTCTTACATTTGTATGTATTCATTTAGTGGTTCAAAAAAAAAAAAAAAAAAAAGGAGAAAATCCTAAACTGCCTACTGTAAGAGCACTTCTAGATTCTTCACCCCAAACCTGTTTGTTGTCTTTCTGTGCCAGACAGACTCCAAAATTGGTATCCATCAATTTCCTCCCCTATTTATGTCAGTGCTACCCGGATAGAGTTATAGGCCAGATCCCTCCCCTGGATCTCTGGAAGGCCTTAGTGACTGGTTAGTAAGATGTGGTAAAAGTCATGGACATTCTGGAGGATTCAGGGTTAGATCCCCCGATACCATGCTAAAGTCTTCTTCTTTTCTGTCTCTTGCTTTCTTTAGAGGAATTAATTCTTGGGAACAGAGTTGAAGTGTGGCAGGCCCATGTGGAAGGAGCTCCTATTCACACATGGAAGAGTTGTCCTTCCCACAAAGAAGACCTGGAGCCTTCCCCTGAACTCTATCCTCTGTTGTTCACGAGGGCCATCTCCATATCTTTGAGTTCTACTAATTCTAAGAAATGTCTTTCACATCCACCTTTCCTGTCTTCTTACTTTCCTGGCTTTTTTGAAGTTTTTGTCATTACTGAATACTAGGTGTTCTCCAGCTGTTCCTCCAAACCAGATGTCCTAAAGGAGAAAGCATCTCAGAAGCACTTGAGAGTTTTTTTTCAAAATATATAAGCTTGTACTAATGCTGTTATACTTGAATTCTTCCCCATGGACCAAAGAATGTATCATTTGGGAAAAATATTTGTCTTAGTCACTTTCTTGTTGCTGGGACACAACACTTGACACCCACAAGTTAAAGGAGGAGAGGTTTATTGTGGCTTACAGTTTGTGGAGGTCTCAGTCCATAGTCACCTGGCTTCAAGGCAAGGTGACATGGCAGAGGGCCATCGCAGAGGAGAACAGTGGGCTTATCCACTGGTGAGTATCATGCCTCCATGATTTAATCACCTCCCCAAAGCCCACCTGTGAGCGCACGAGGCACAGGATGGGGGGATCTAGATATAAACCATAACAAAACACGAAGGCATATTTCTGTTTAAATAATCCTGCCTATGATTAACTAAACTTTCAGAGTTCATAGATCATTTCATTTTTTTAATTCATTGAGTTTATTGGTATAATTTAGGTGTATATTATGATTACATTCATCATAGGGAATTTGTATCTGTACATGATGTATCTTGGTTCTTATTTTTTCCCCTTCCCCTTCTCTCCCTTCCACTCCTCCACCCCTCCCTATTTACAGAAACTTTGTTCCATCATTTCCTTTGATCATTTTTTTCTTTCTCTCTTTCCTTTCCCCTGCCCCTCCGCTCTAGTTCCCTTCCCCTTTGAACATTTTCTTCCTATTTCCCAATATCTATTATACATTTTAGTCCTCATTTAGACTTTCTTTCTTACACCAGAGAAAAATTTTGGTATGTACACATGTGTGTCCTATTTATTTCACTTAAGAGTATGGTCTCAAGGTGCATCCACTTAGCTATAAATGACCCTAGTTTATCTTTCTTTATGGCTGGGTAGTACTCTATTTTATATTAAAAGAAACCCCACATCTTTATCCAATCACAGGTTGATGGGCGTTTGAGCTGTTTCTAAGATTTAGCTATTACAAACTGTGCCAATATAGACACGGGAGTGCATATATTGCTGAGGTATGATGCTTTTAATTCTTTTGGGAAGATAGCAAGAAGGGGAATAGCTGGGTCAAATGGAACCTCTAGTTTTAGTTTTTTGAGGAATCTCCAGACTGATTTCCACAGTGGTTGCACCAGTCTGCACTCTCACAATGGAGAAGGGTTCCTTTCTCCCCACAGTCCCTCCAGCATTTGATATTGGTTGATTTCATGGTAGCAGCCATTCTTTCTGGAGTGAGGTGGAATCTCATTGTTGTTTTCATTTGCATCTCATAAATGACCAATGATGTTGACCATTTTTTCATATATTTATTTGCTATTTCTACCCCTGCATCTGAGAAGTGTCTGTTCATTTCAGATGCCCATTTTTGGATTGGGTCTTTAAATTTAGGGGGTAGGATTTTTCTGATTTTTTTTTATATATTCTAGATAGTAGTCCTTTGAAGAACAGCTGGTAAAATATTTTTCCCACATTGTGGTTTGTGTCTTCACTCTATTGGTGGTTTCTCTGGCTGTGCAGAAGCTTTTTAATAAGATGAGATCCCAGTTGTTGATTCTCTGTGCTAGTTCCTGTGCGACTGAGGTTTTATTCATAAACTCTTTGCCTACGCCAGTGTCCTCAGGAGTTCTACCTCACCTGTCCTCCAGAAGATTCAGTGTTTCTGATTTAATATTTAGATCGTTTTTGCTTAAATTCTTTTATTGGTACATTTTAGGTATACAGTATGTTTACGTTTATCATTGGGTGTTTGTACCTGTACATGACGTATCTTGGTTCTTATTTTTCCCCATTACCTGTGCACCCTTCACCCCCTCCACCCTTCCCTATTTACGTAGACTTTGTTTCCATTTTTTTCTTTTCTCATAATTTTTCCTTTCCCTTCTTTCCTTTTCCCTTCCCCTCCCACTTCCCCTACCCATTTGGACCTTTTCTTCCTATTTCAAATTATCAATTATTCATTTAAATCGTTTTAATCCTTATTTACACTCTCAGTTTCTCACACTAGAGAAACTATTCGGTATTTACACATGTGTGTCCTATTTATTTCACTTAAGAGTATGCCCTCAGTATGCATCCATTTAGCTATAAAAGTCTCTAGTTTCTCGTTCTTTATGGCTAAGTAGTACTCCATTTTATAAAAAAAACCACATCTTCTTTATCCTGTTTCCAGTTGATGGGCACTTGGGCTGTTTCCAAGCTTTAGCTATTATGAACTGTGCCACTATAAACATGGATGCACATATATCACTGTGGTATGATTCTTTTAATTCTTTGGGGAAGATACCCCGCATAGATTTTTGATCCATTTTGATTTTAGTTTAGTGCATGGTGAAAGATATGGGTATAGTTAAATCTTCAGCACGTTGAAACCCAGTTTTTCCAGCACCATTTATTAAAGAGGTTATGTTTCCACCAGTGAAGGTGGTTGGCTCCTTTGTCAGAGATGAGGTGGCTGAGTGTGTCTGGAGTTGTTTCTTCATTTTCTAAGCTGTTCCAGATTTGTGGATGACATGATAATTAATTTGCAGATGACGTGATACTCTGCTACTACCTGCATGGCTGAAGGGTTCACTGAGTGACAAATGATGGTGGGAGATTAAGAAAAGGCAAAGAAAGAAAGTTACAAAAGCACAAAGAGAAAAAAGTGGGGCCAGGTGGGGCTCTGACTCCTGATGGGAGGAAAAAGCTCCCAGCCCATTTATTTGTAGTGGTAGAGAAAAGGGAAGCGCAGGGGAGTAAACGGGACTGGCTGTAACCCAAGCCAGGAGAGTAGCTGAGGTCTGCAGGACATCATGCTTGACAGCTTTCTGGCGAATGGGTGGGGAGAAAGGCAGTCACTCCTCTTCTCTGCCTCACTCCACCACAACCTCTTGTCCCCTGTTCTCCTCCCACCAGGGCCCTGCCTCCTCCATGGGAGGAGGAGAGTTAGGCCTGGCCATGTTGATCCATAGCGCGTGGGGCTCCTAGCAATACTCTGTATAGAAGACCCCAAAAAGTCCACCAAAAGATTTCTAGACTTAATAACCAAATTCAGAAAAGTAGCTGGGTCAACAGCCAAAAATCAGTAGCCTTCCTATACACAAATAACAGGTTCACTGAGAGAGGAATTGGGAAAACAATACCTTTCATAATAGTATCCAAAGGGAAAAAAATGAAACACTTAGGAATCAATCTAAGAAAAGAAGTGAAAGACCAGTACTTTGAAAACTACAGCACTCTGAAAAAAGATATCAGAAAATGGAAAGATATCCCTTGTTCTTGGGTAGGAAGAACCAGTATAGTGGAAGTGGCCATACTCCCAAAACTGTTATATAGATTCAATGCAATCCCAATCAAAATTCCAACAGCATATCTCACAGAATTAGAGAAAACAATCCTAAAATTCATTTGGAACCAGAAGAGACCTAGAATAGCAAAGACAATTCTGGGCAACAAAGGCAAGGAAGAGGTAGCACAATGCCTGACCTGAAATTAAATACTTCTAAAAACACCATGGTACCAGCAAAAGAACTGACCTGTAGATCAATGGAACAGATTAGAAGATCAGTTCATTTTTTAAAAGTTAGAATTATCTTTGAGAAAAGATGATAACTTTTTATTTTAGAATATTAACAAATAAGCAATAAATAAAAAATTTTAAACCTCTTACTACTACTTATTAATGCTAAGGTTCTATGAAGCTTCTAAGCAGGGAAAAAATAACTAGAGAACAAAGACTTCTAGACTCCTTACTTCTGGGTAATATGTGTAACTGCAATACCCTCCTCTCTATGTGCACATACTTTGTTCTCATCCATAAAACAAATAATGCCTGCAGTACAGCTACACAAAGGTGACAAGAAGGCTGTGAAGTGCTCTTTAGTGGTCCCTGGTCAGATGCACATAGATGTGACAAGAAACATTTGGTTGTTAAATAGCAACTTGAATCTAATAATAAAATCTGGGGTTTCACTTCTTTAGACATCATTGTATTTTTCCAGTAATTTCTTAATTTTGTTTTACAGAAATGACAGATGGAAAAGATAATGTAGTCCTTGGCCAGAGCCACCTTGAGAATCGCTGTGCTATATATACTTGCAAAAAGAAGTGTGAACACAGTTACTTCGTTTGGCTTTGGAGGTATGTTAAGTTGTTAGGGGACCAAACCGTAAGGATTCAGCATGGTGTGAAGATTAAGAAAAATGTAAAAAGGCTTTAACTCTTCAGAGAATGTTATTAATAACTCTGGGATGCCAAATGCCACACGGTCTTACCTTCATGGGCTCACAGGCGTGCAGACAAAACAGCTGCCAGTACTGTCACGCCTGCTGTCCCAGGAGCAGAGCCCCCAGCTTTGGAAGTGGGAGATTAGGGTCGCGGCTGGCTTTCAAGATCTTATAACACAGGGAAATCCCCACAAAACCAGTGAGTGGTCCAGCTGGAAAAGAGGTATCAGTGAAATGGAGATCGAAGTCCCACAGTGAGGTCACCGTAGAAGTTTCGAGGCATCACACAATTCTCCCCTCGGTGGCGTGCAGTTAGCCACCTAGATTTCTAAGAAGAGGAATTTTTCCAAGAGAAAATTATGTGGACATCAGTCCTAGGCTTTTCAATAACTAGAGCCGGTTCTATGACGAGCTTTGGAGACGGTTTCCAAGCAAGCCCCAATCTTGTTTCCAAACCTATGATCTCTCTCCTGGAATTAAGATGCAACTTTTAAATTACCATTTCATAAATCTGGGTAAACAGTTTTTTTTTTTTTTGGAAGAAAACGACTGCCTAAAAAGTCTCTTTTCTCTTGCAGAGAGCTAAGTAAAGACAACAGTCATAACAGTAACTATCAACAACAGCGAAAATACATGAACAAGCTGGGATGAAGTGTGTGTCTGGTTAATACTTCTTAAACTGGGAGAACCATTAGAATAACAGATCTTTAATGCTGAAAATTTATGTCATGAAATGTTTTGGGAAAAGAATTATGATCTTATTGATTGAAAAAGATTACAAACCATCTAATTCTTTTTAATGAAATGTGTATCCCAGGACTTTATCAAACATATAATTGGGGAGTTCACATTCTTATTTTTAATCTGCTTTTGTATTTACCTGCTCATTTTTCACTGACTTTGGTTCAATCTAATCCAAGAATTCCTTCTACATGTGCCTGAAAATGAGTTATGAATGAAACGATTCCATTTAACTAGGTTAAAACAGAAAACCAAAGAGTTAATATAATGTAGATTGTAGGCTTTAGTCTATAATAGTATATCAGTAGTGGTTATCAGTTGTAACAAATGCAGCTGGGCATGGTGGAGCATGCCTGTCATCCCAGCCTTCAGGAGGCTGAGGCAGGAGAATTGCTGACCTTGAACTCACAGCAAACCCTGTTTCAAGAAACAAAAAATTGTTACAAATGCATCTCATTAATCAAATACAAAATATACATTAAGGAAACAGGGAGGACTATGGGGTTAGGTTGGAATACTCTGTACTTTCTAATCTTTCAATTTAGAGCTTTATCATTTAAAGTTTTCAGTTTTAATATTCCTTTTTTGCCCATTAAAAAATAAGGTAAATCCAGGTGTGCTGTTTGAAACCAAAAGTTGGTCTCTCTGTGGTATACATCTCCCCAAGTGATTAACTACATATATTTACATAGTCATTTTTTGAATTCACTTACCCACCCCAGAAATAGTTGAGTGTCCACCTTGGGTCAAGCCTTCTGTCGCGCTTTGTTTTGAGCAGGAAAGTTTGCGATAGGTAACTTTTTATCATAAGCTTTTACTTCATGCGTAGACATACATTTATTTACCAAAGCCATTAACACATTCTTTTCGGCTTCTGATTTGTTTAAATAATTTAAATTTATTTATTTCCGGAGGTCTTGTGTACATATAAAAATATAAGTGTCTTTAAAAAACAGCAGTATAGTTGACAGTGTATTTTGGATACTGATCCATGTCACTTTATAAAGAGCTGACATATTACTTGTTTGCTTATCCTTTTTGGTGAGTGCACAGTATTCCATTTTAATGTTTTATAAGTGTGTTAGCTTTCCACGACAAAGTACCTGAGAAAACAGCTTAAAGGAAGGAAAGACTTATTTTGGTTTATGATTTCAGTGCATGGCTGGTTGTACCCATTGCTTTTAGTCCTGCGGCAGGGAGGAAACATCGTGGCAGAATGGTATGTCCAGGGAAAGCTCCTCGCCTCATGAAAGCAGACAGAGAGAGAGAGAGAGAGGAAGAAGAGGAAGATGAAGAAAGAGGAGGAAGGGGAGGAGGAGGGAGGGAGGGAGCACCAACCTGGACTGGTGGATTTCCTCCTTCCAGTTTTGCTTCTTTGGGGCCCACCTTATGGGAACGATGCTGCTCATATTTGGAGTGGGCTCTGCCCTCGGTTTGCCGCTCGCAGTGCCCATCATCTTTGGAAACACCCCAGGTGCTCTCAGGCTAACCCAACCCACCGTCAGTAGGAATCACCGTAAGTTGATGAACCCAGTATCTTGGCAGTGAACATCCTGGTTTCTTTTTTATTCTTCTATCGTGGCAGTGAATATGCTAGGACATTTGTCTTCTCATGTGCTTTAACGCACTAAAGGAGACATTTTTAGAAGTGGAATTACTGAGTAGAAGAAGAGGCACATTTTTGTAGGAGAGTGTTTGTTTGTTTGCCTCCTCATCAAAAGGACATGCTGTTATCCTGCATCTTTGGCAGTCTGATTGGTGAAAATTACACCTCCACCGAGCTTTAATTTTAATATCTCTTATTACATAGAAGAGGTACATTATTATTTAAATCATCAGAAAATTAATGAAGCACAGATGTAAGCTCAAGGAGGTTAAGTGTCACAGCACCATGTGCCTCATAAGGAAAGGCAGCTAGGACATGACTTCCCGAGCTTTCTCCTTTGTCACCACACCACCTTGCCAAACATAGCATCAGATGCAGGACTGAGCGACACAGTGAAAGGGTTATGTTTCCAGAAAGTTTTCCTCCAAAGATCAGTAACTGTCAAAAAACCAAAACAAAATGGAAAAAATAAACCTTTTTTGTAGTACTAGGGATTTAATCCAGGGACATCCCACTGAAATACATCCCCAACCCTTTATTTCTGTTTTCATTTTGAGACAGGATCTTCCTAAGTCCCTAAATTGCCTGGCCTGGGCTTGAACTTGCAGTCCTCCTGCCTCAGCCTCACAGAGTGCTGAGATTACAAATATGTACCACAATACCTGACTAAAAATACTTTTTGAAAAAGGCAAATAGAATTCGTTACTAAAATGACAAATCAATTGATTCTGAAAAATCCTTCCAAGTTACTTTTGAAATCTTAGAAATCTCTGCTAGAGATACTTCAGAAAAAAATTTTTTTCAAAAAATTGTGTGTTAACCATCATGTATGTTCTGTACTTCTGTTAGGAATGAAATTATCCTTTTATCGATAGACCATATCTGAAACAAAACTTTGCTTTTTCACACCAACTTCTCACTCTGAAATATGTTTCCTCTCCAAAGCCAACTTCAGATTTGGAGCCCTGGATTCTTTTACGGGACCTTGGGGCCCTGTGTCTTCCCAGCAGCCTGCAGTGCATATGCACCATCATTGATAGTGTGAGGTGTCTGGTGCAGGCTTGTCCCGGGACCCAGGTGGTCCAGCCCTGCAGCTGTCCCATCAGTTTGCTGTTAGGAGAGGGGTTAATTGCCCTGCTCATCTTCTATCTAGGATCTAGGTTTGGGGCTATGGGAGAGACAGAGCCACCTGGAAAGCAGAGTTTTCTTAGGGCCCTGGACAGAACAGTTTGTGACAGTGTGATGACCACTAAACACATCAACAACGTGATGGAATGAAGCAACGTTTTGGAATAGGAGCTACATCCTTCCTGAATTATGAATTTTTTGGCTATTATCCTTCATTTGTTCCACAAATCTTGAGCATATGTGAGTGTGTCAGGAACTGTTCCTGGATTCCACAGGTCCAGTCATGAATGCAACAAGGGAAAATACCTGCACATAGGGTCATTCTATCCAATGGGCCACATAACTGTCTTTTCTTGTTCTCCTGGTGAATCTCAGAACTGCGTGATTCCTCTTATAAAAGTTGAGCTCATTTTTGGAAAGCTGCAGATGCTCTCGGGCTCAGCCTTATCTCTTCTCCATAAGCAAAAGAAGTGAACAGAATTCTTTCCTGAGACCTTCCAGGCCTGGAGAAGAAAAGTCTCAAACCCTGGAGACACATCTGGGGGAAGTACAGGTGGTGGGTGGGGGAGTGCTCCTTTGATAGCCGTTCAGCCCCTGTTCTGCTGCAGGCTTGTTGAAATTGCTTAAGAGGAAGAGACAGCGAGAGAGAAACAAGTGCACATATACGTTTTTAAAGTAGCTTGCAACCAAGACAACACCAATTATTTAACCACAGTAAAGCAACCAGCAGCCAAACCACGCTGATTATTTAACCACATATCCAAGTGCTGAACACAGCCATACCAGCCACGTTAATTTAATGTAAATATCCTCCATAACTAGCCCGGCATGGGGCAGGAGCTGCGGCAGGAACGGCTCCTCTCCTTCCCTTGTCTCAGCTCCAGATGTCTGGGGCTGAGAAACTGGCTGCAGTCCAACCAATATTTTCCTTTTTTTGTGCCCTTTTACAGTTTTGTTTCTGTAAAAACTGAGTCATTCATCCTCGACTGATCTACAGTCTCACGTATGCACGCTTGCTCAGGGAGACATTTCCCTTAGTGAAGTCTGCTCTTTTCCGTCTATTCCCACCTTTCTGTTCATTTCAGTCTCCTTCCTCACCTCAGTGCTTTCCAGTGCATTTAATTCCTACTCTATCATTTGTCTTTAATCACTGTATGTAAGTGGTATGCTTAGGGAATGTTTATTAGGAAAGCAACTTTCTTCTTTGCTATTTGCAATGACACAATTCACAATAGGTTGAAATTTACTATAAAATAGTCCCTTTCACTGAGAAATGCCCAGCCTCAGGAATCTTATAAGTCCAGATAGTCAGGTGTGAAACACGCAGTCCCACTCTTGCTGGCCACAGGTATGGGATCCGACTTGAGGTCAGCCAATTATTGATGTCTGGCATCTGATCTTATTCCTCCCTTTTGGGATCTGAACCCAAGCAATGCAGAGACTAAAATGAAGAGTGGCATAGATTGGGGACTGGCTGACAGGGTGGGCTGGATGGCAAGACAGCAAGCTTGGCTGGAGAGAAGAATAGCTGAGGAGGACTCTGTGGTCTCCCCAAATCAAGAGTGAAGCCACTGGCAACTGGAGACTTCCCTGAAGGAAGGAAGGAAGTGCTCACCTCCTGTCTGTGGTTTTGTTTAATTTCCCGTGAAGGCCGTTTGTTTCATGGTGTAAACCCATAAAATTGTTGCTGTATCTTCATATTAATTGCAAGTCAGCAGATAACAGGGCAAGATCAGGCTTTGGTGTCAATTATCTCCTCAAGGCCTAGCTTTTCTCTAGACATGGAATCAGTTTCAGTATGATGCTTCTGAATAAAATACGCCTCTTACATTATGTGTAAAGAGGTCTTGTAGACGTAGTACAAGTTTAATGGGAACTTAAACTTTTGAAAGTGAGTCGTGGAGCTGCTATATATTAAAAAAAATTTCCATGGTGCCGTTTATGCCAAATCAGCTCCTGCTATATCTCAACAATGGCAGAACATGATATTGGTGGACAGAAACTACTGCCTTTGGGATATTCAGTGCTATATTTTTGCTTCTCCAGTTCAAACTGACCAAAGTTTTAGTGGTGGGAAATTAGATATCTCTTGGGGAGGCTAAGTTTGAGATGTTCTTTGAACACCAAGTGTGCCGTTAATCCTAATATGTCAATTTTATTGAGAAATGCCCAGCAGATTAGGAGAGTGCACTCCCGGGTGTGTCTGGGCAGGTAATAGGGGTGGGGTTGGGCCTATTGTACACTGTCTCTTACCTGTTCCTCTCTGTAATTGTTCCCTGCTCTCTCCCAGCTGCCTTGAACTAAGTAGCTTTGCTCCACCATGTCCTTCCACTGTGAGCTTCCTGCCTTAAAGCCTCTCCACCTGGTACTGGATCTGCTGAAACCATGAGCTAAATCAAACCTTTCTTCCATTAAATTGTGGGTTTGGGGTTTTGTGTGTAAAGCAATGGGAAAACTAATATGGACTCTACTTTTATAGATATGGAGATCATATCTGAGATTGCAAATATCAAAAAGCACATTAATAGAAGGATGTGACCTGTCATATCCAGTGTTGCTAAAAGATCAACTAAGATGAGGAGTGAGAAGTGACTGTTGGGCAGAACAAGATTTTGTTTATTAGTGACCAAAAAATAATGAATAAAATAATGAGATAAAACCCGATTATAGTGAATTGAGAGAACTGAATTGAGGAGAGGGTCCAAAAAGTAAAGACCAACTTTTGAAGGAGTTTTCACAGAAGTGAAAAGTCCCTCACTGAGGCTTCCCCAGGAGGTGCTGTTATCCACGTAGGGGGTGAAACAGCCACAACTTGGACCCCAGCCGCCCCTCCCATCGACTAATTCAATGGGCCTATGAGAGTTCATTAAACTTCCTGAGACTCTGGGTTCTTAGCCTGTAGAATGGAGTTACGATCAGGAATTATTAACTGAAGAATTGGCCTTCAGCCTATTATATACATATTAGCTAACTTAAACCACAGAAAAAATCATTATTCATTTACATAATACTGTACCTATGAGTGTACACTTGGTGCCACAGTGAGCCACAGCCAGCTTTTAAAACAAAATGCATATGCTTTTGTGTACTCTTTTGGTCATTGCTGATCTTCTGAGCACCGGACATAGCACTGCCTTTTACGAGCCTGAGAGCCTCCCCACCCTATGCAGAGGTCCCTTGGCTCAGCTGAGGCAGGAAAGTCCCTGCCCTCCACCAAGTACATCTCAGACTTGAACCAAGCTCTGCTGGGTTGTTTCACAAATGCAGATTCCAGGGCCTCTCTAAGATCTACAGGAGAATACCCTTTGGGATGTGAGCTGGAGAATCTTCTCTTAGCACTGTCTCCAGTTATTTTTTCTGCATGTTGGCATCAGCCAAGGAAATTTGAATGCTTGTAGATGTTTCTGACCAGATGAGCGACAAGAGATTAGCATTTTGAGATTAATCTGGTAGCAGTTATTTGGACTGTATATGGGAGAAAGGCAGAAGTGCTGATTAAGACAAGGCTGCAGCTGACCAGGATGAAGACTGTTATGACATCAGGAGAGCAGTGAATAGAGAACAAAGAGCAGGTGAAAAAGAGAGTGTTTAGTTTGAAAATGACAATATTGAGTCAGGCATAGTGGCCCTAGTGACTCAGGAGATAGATGCAGGAGCATCACAAGTTCAAGGCCAGCCTGGGTGCCTCTGTGCCAAAAAAACCCAGTGGGGGTTGAGGGTGCTGCTCAGTGGAAGAGCACTTGCCCAGTGTGTTCACTTCTTACCACTGCAAACCAAAACAACAACACAGAAACGTTAGCAGTGTTCACCGACTGAGTGGAAATAATGAATCCAGGAGGAAGAGAAGGTGCCTCTGGGGTCTGAGGCAGGTGCTGCCCCAGGCTTGTTTCTCTGCCCTCCACATTCCAGGTGGAGCTTTAGTAGTTACAGTCCAAGTCTCGCATCTCCAACATGAGCTTGCGTTTTCATGGCTCTCAGTCTTTCCCATCTCAGCAAATGACAACTCTCCTTTTGATTTCTCAGAGCAGGGCTCCAAAGTGACTCCTGACTTCTCAATTTCTCTCACAGTCCAATAAGCAGATTTTCATCTTTGCTTTCTAAATTGGTCATCAGTCTTTCTGTTTTCCACCTCCAGCACCACCATGGCCTCATCATTGGACAGGTCCCTAACTCAGCTCTTGCTCCTTGGAGTCTATCCAAATCATGACACTCTCTGTTCACCTCCCTTCAGTGGTTCTCAAGATCACTCCAAGTGACTGGGCGTGCAGAGAGTCCTAAAGGGTCTGGCCCTAACGATCTCCTGGACCCCATCTCCCCTCACAGCCTGCGAGTATCCACTGCAGGTATTCAGCCTGCCAAGCTGTCACCCTGTGCCTTGGCTCCTGCTCTTCCCTCTAGTATTGGTGGATCTGAACTTCTTCCTTTTGGCTCCTCTTCTCCATCAGGCCTTCAGGTACTCAGTTATTCTTGTCTTGAATGTCAGTCTCCCAGAAATCCACAATATGGACAGTTATTGTCATTACTATTACAAAGAAGTCCCTGTCAAATCTTCACAGACGTCTCCAAGGACTCCACACATGAAATAATACAATCACATAGGTAGTTGTGACTCTGCCTTGTCCTGCTTCATGTTTTTAATTAGTCTGAAGCTGTTGGTATATCATATGTCTATTTTTCTATTATCTGTCTCCTAGAAAAAGAAGATATCATACATTTGTCTGTTTTGTTTGGTACTGGATCCCTGAGCCTTCAGCAGAGCATGTATGTGAGCAGAGACCCTCACAAAATATTTGTTGAGTAAATTGCAGAACTGATTTTTGAGGCAGCAGAGCCACTGGTAATGAACATGGGCTTCATATTTTGCCTCTGCCTGCTGTTCTATATTTATTCTTGTACACATTACTTGCACCTCCTGGCTCCAATGTGGTGATAATAAGAGCAATCTGTGGCTGTTTAAATATGGCTGAAAGTTCTTTGCCACCCCTTCCAAGGAGAATGAGGTCTATGTCCCTTGTTCCCCTTTGACTCTGAGCAGGCGTTTTCTTTCTTTGATCAGTAAAATATAATGGAAGTAAGACTCCCAAGGATGAGCATGCAAGGTAGCCAGTTTCTGCCTTGCTTACTGGAAACTTTGGTCTTAAGTTCACAGCTGCCGTGGAAGTAGTCCAAGTACTCTGGGGCCACCATGCTGTGAGGTTCCCAAGCTGTGTGGAGAGGTTACACATGGGTACTCCAGCCCTTAGTTCTAACTGAGCTGGGCCTTGACCAGCCAGAGACAATTGGCCAGGTCGCTTCCTTCTTCCAGGTCTTCCCAAACAAGGCCTCAGATATAGAGTAGGAAGGAGCCAGCCCTGTCTGACTCCCTGTGTTGGGTACGGTTTCCTGCTTTGGACAATCTGTGGGTATAGTAAAACAGCTGAATTTTTGTGGTACTAAGTTCAAATGAGTTAGTTTGCAGCAAGATAAAACTGGTACCTCACTTCAAGAACTGTTCTGAGAACTAAAGGAGTTATTATATATAAAATGCTTACAGCCACATAGTAACTACTAAGTAAACATAGCCTACTGTCATGAAAGTAAAACTGATAAGGATAGGGAAATGTGAGGAATCATTTAATAAAAACATTCTTCTCCTTAAAAACATTCCACCCTTAAAACTTAATTTGAAACTCATTGATTGCATTGTACTTCCTAAAATCAGTTTGTTTCCTTAGGTAGAAACTGTACAATGAGTTCTCTGGTATGATGACTTGAAATCAGATGCACCAAAGCTCTAGGAGCAGCAGAGTTTGTAATGTGTGGCTGTAGTTAGGTCCTGCTCAGTTTGTGCTCCTCCAGGCACCTAGCAGCAGTGCAACACCCGAAGTCAGGGCTGCGTGAATGTCTGAGTCACTCACTTGATAAATGAACTTGTGTTCATTGTTATATAAACTCTTAAAAACATTGCTTTATTTAGTATTTTCTTCATTTTTGCCTTGAAATTTGTAGTATTTGCTGAAAAGTTGATTGGTAATCTCATAAAACTTAAATTAATGTTTATGGAATACATGGCTAGTATTATTAAGAACGTACAACATAGCATAAACATGGAACTCTTGCACAATCCTTTTCTGGACTTGTGCTTTTTTGAACTGAGTTCAAATCTAAACTAAGGAAGGCCACACAGGGTGTTAAAACAAAAAATATACAGTTGGAATGCACTGAAGCCCCTCAACCAGGGAGACAGGGATTGAAGGAGGTAATTTTTAAGAACCTGCTTTTTATTCTGGTCACCTGGCAAGCCAGTCTAAGAAAACATATTGCACAAATGTGAGTTTCAAGCCACACACATTGTCTAGATAGAAAAACAACTTCCAACATCCCATAGTGTTTTGCAAATTATTTGCTGAATATGTCAACATACCCCCTGAAAGAAAAGCTGTTGCCTAGTTTTTGAGCTCTTCTCACGTGAAGAGTTCTCAAATTTTGAAATAAGAAAATCCTTAAAATAATTACTTGATTGTAAATCACATATTTAGATGGCCCTGGAAGATTTGGTGCGAATCACTACACATGGCTAGTCCTACGGTGAGCCAGCCCTGTGCAGGATAGTCCATAGGAAAGAAGGAAACACCAGTAGAAGCCACGGAGAAGTTAAAGAAAAAGAACGTGAGGGAAGGGAAATATTTAGATGAAAGAACTGATAAATGCTTTATTAATAAATATTAGCTTCATTTGAAATTAATAGTCTTCAAATTTTTACAACAAGGAATAATAATGCTTTAATTCATTTACAGATATTAAGGCACACTCTTTTCAAAGTGAAAAATATCTAATATTTATCTAATACCTAATATAACTGTGAAATGAGGTGTAACAGCATTACTGGTGGGTCCCTATTCTTTGACCCAGTTTGGAAAGTTCCTCGGCAGTGTCTGCTGACTTTGTGGATCAAGATCATCATCTGAGAGTGTGGGAGGCATTAACTACATGTGTCACTTGCCAAATAAATAAATTGGAAATATTTTTCAAGCAAAGAAAGCACATGTTCATTAAATATACATGTACAATTCATTTTGCTATTTATGCTGTAACTTTTTTTCAGTGGTTGGCCCAAAATTCCACCTTGCAAAACAATCTCTTTCATGGACTGTTGTTATGGTCAGGATTAATCTTTGCTGAGCATCTGTACTTATAGGGGTTGTCATTGGTTGAACACTCAGTGGCTGCTAGAGTTTATTAAACTGATGTGTATGCCATGTCCTTAATACTAGCCTCATTCTTTTGTTTGTTTGTTTGTTTTGTGGTACCGGGGATTGAACTTAGGACCTTACGCTTGCAAGGCAATGGTGCCACTGAGCTAAATCCCTGCTTCTCATTCTTCTCACTGTAAAGATGGCAGTCCTGAAGTGCCTAGCACCATATAGTTGGTAAGCAAAAGAACTAGGATTTGAAGCTAGATCTGTATACCTATACATTGTCTTTAGAGAAGATTTTGGCAAGATTTGGGTTGAATGGATGCCTTTCTTTCAACTCAGCAAGCATTCAGTGGTACCTACAGCACACAAAGGAGTTATATAGGTGAATATTTGTTGTTGGTTACACAGCAAGGGTCTTAAAAGGGTGAGATTTTTTGAAAAGTATGTCTTTAGGCGAGTGGCCTGACGAGTGGTAACATCAGGTTTGCTATATAGTGGTGCTGTCTGACTGCCTCCCTATTCTCAGCACCAAAATTTCCCTCAAATAAATTCTTATTATTATCATTATTATTATTTATTTCTGGGTCACTTGGCAAGAAAAGACAGGATTATATTCAGAAAAATGGGTGGTTCACGTCTCTTCCCATCCTCAATGTCATAGACTGTATTGATCCAAATGAGCCAAGAGGGACTTTTCTGCAGTGTCAGTTGTTAACCTGTGAGATCTGAGAGTTCCACATACAGGTAACTAATTCACAAGTGGGAATAAGGAAGACACAGACTAGGGCAGCGAGAGCAGCATTTTGAACTTTTTCAGGATATAACTGCTATTTCCTTTACTCCACAAAAAGCCACCAGTTACAATAATCACAAATAGACTTGGTGACTGAATCATTAAGTAGGCGTGTTTTGATTTACTATAGGACATGTTTACAAATTCTTGTTGATATTGTAAATCATGATTTTAAGGGATAGCAAGAAGTAGCTCACTTCCATTGACTAGGTTATCTAGGGTCTCGGAGAGGTGAATGTCAGATCTCGAAATAGACAGCACTCTTGTCACTCTTACCTGATACTGCCAGCACCCTGCCTTCCGGGCAAACCTCTTGTGTTAGCCTCAGAGCAGAAGAGGTGGTTGAATTGCACTTGTTGAGTTTTGGTAGTGGGTCGTAGAGAACACAGTAGTCCCAATGCAGTATTAGAGGAGAGCTTGAAAAGAAGAAAAGGGTAGAAGAGAAAGAGAAGAGGGGGGAAGGGGAGGCTAACAAAGAGTCAGAGAAGAATGATAGATGAAGGCTGTGCCCATTCCAGTGCTGTTGCCTGAGCTACTTCCTCTTTCTCCCTGCTTCCAGCCCGTTCTAGGAGTAGGGGCCCTTCTTCTATGGCATTAATCCTGTGGGGATGGGTTTTAGACCCTTCAATTTGTTTTCATGTCTTTGGTGAGACAAGAGATAAGCTTCATTTAAAAAATTTACCTATCCTTATCCTCTTGTTCACAGAGTGTACTTTTATTTATAAATGTTAAGTATAAAAACCATTCTCACCTCTATTTTTCTTTTTGAAATCAGCTAATCTTGTATACCAGTTGGCTGCCACTTAGTTCTCCATTATTCCGGTTGGACAGGGGTCATAAACATTTCCACCTTCCTTTTAGGTTTGCCTTATGACAAATACAATTCATCCTTTGACTTTTCTTAGCAATATAAGGAGTTAAGATACTTAGTCTATTTGGTCTCTTTAAAAATGGCACCTGTGAATATTATATTCATTTGATTTAAAGGATGGGCAAAATTGAATATCGAACAGGTCTGGGAATTATGTTTCAAAGAATTTCCCTTTCTCAGTACAAATGAAACACCAAATCTTCATAACCGGTTGAGATTTAAAATGGCGGTCGTAGAAGAGGGCAGTTCTCCTTTCTCCTTCCCCTACTTTCCTCTTTGAAGCAGTTTCTGAATTTACTGATCTTAGAATAGGAACTAATAGTAAACAGCACTTTGAAAACAATGTAGTTTGGTTGGTGTTGAAGAGTTTAAAGCTATAAATGTTCCGTTTGTGAAGGAATTTGCTAATTATTCTGCAGATGTTCCTTCTTTCTATCCTGTGTGCATCCTAATTTCCTTCACATTCTCACCCTCCCTTTCTC
Source organism: Heterocephalus glaber (assembly GCF_053883595.1). Lineage (NCBI taxonomy): Eukaryota > Metazoa > Chordata > Mammalia > Rodentia > Bathyergidae > Heterocephalus > Heterocephalus glaber. The sequence continues at coordinate 43,036,933 of NW_028258147.1, read as the reverse complement.
TGGCTTTAGCTCTCTCTTGTGTCCCTGCACCCTTAAAGCAGTAAATATAGCTTCAATGAATGTGTACAGCTTCTTTTCTTCCCCTGGAAACATGACTATGCCTCAGCACCAAGGTTCTGTCTAGAAGAGAAGTCCTTTTAACTTACTTGTAACCTCTCCTAGAAGATTCTCTCCAAACTTCTGTATCTTTGATTTAATTTCATAAGTGAATTGACCATGAAATTGTGTGACTTGGTTTTACGACTCCACATAAGCATCAACTCCCACCCCAATAACCAAATATGTATTGGATAACGAAGTATTTATTTTTCAGAGGACTTAAAATGGGGAATTCCCAAACAGTTCCCCTTGGAATGATCACAGAAATAACAAAACAACTGAAAACTATGGCTCAGAATCAAGTTTCTTATCCTTAAAAAAAAAAAAGCCCAAAACCTCATTTGTGAGATTTGCTGAAGAGTGTAATATTAAAGTCACTTGATTGGTTTGCATTTATCTTAGTTAATATTTTGAGCTCCCAAGTTATTGTCATCTGAGCTCTTGCATAAAATCCAAACATCTTTAGTTTTAGTTACATAACTTATCTTTCAGAGTATAATTAAAAATTAAATTTAATTCATTGCAGGAGACCAATTTGAAACTGCACTGAGCAGGCTTTGGATATTATTGATTTGGCTTCTAATTTGGCTTCTAATTAACACTATGTGTCACTCCAAGGCCTAAGTGTGAATTGCTAATTGACCTTTTGGCTGGTGTTTGGAGATAGACTTCCCTATGCCAACGGTCACAATTAATCTTTCAATGATCAACATGGTTGTGATGTCTCTATAGCAAGGAAATCCTGCAGCTAAGGAATTATGACTCTGCGCAACCATTCTCTAAGATCAGATGTTAGCTAAGATAATGCAGGTGGCTTGTTAGCTATGACCTGGGAGATAGCACAGGTGGCTTGTTAACTGTGCCCTGTCCTTCACAAGTGTACACAGTTACTCCCTTTCCAAGCCTGGCTCATTAAGTGAATTAGTTCTTCTGTTCCCTAAATCTGCCTGCATGCCCCCTTGCTATGTTGTATGATCATAAATACTGACTAATCGAGAGCTTGTGGTCCTTTTTTTTTTTTTTCTTAAATTCTTTTATTGGTACATTTTAGGCATACAATACAGTTACATTCATCATTGGGAACTTGTACCTTTACATGATGTATCTTGGGGATTATTTCTTCCCCATTCCCCTGCCCTTCCTTCAACTCCTCCACCTCTCACTATTTACAAAGGCTTTGTTTCCATTTTTCCCTTTTCTCATATTTTTTCCTTTCCCTTCTTTCTTTCCCCCTTCCCCTCTCACTTCCCCTAGCCCTTTGGACCTTTTCTTCTTATTTCATATTATCAATTATTTATTTTAATCCTTATTTACACTTTCAGTTTCTCATACCAGAGAAACTATTCAGTATTTACAGATGTGTGTCCTATTTATTTCACTTAAGAGTATGGCCTCAATGTGCATCCACTTAGCTATAAATGTTTCCAATTTCTCATTCTTTATGGCTGAGTAGTACTCCATTTTATAAAAAAAAAATCTTCTTTATCCAGTCTTGATTTGATGGGCACTTGGGCTGTTTCCAAGATTTAGCTATTATGAACTGTGCTGCTATAAACATGGATGCACATATATTGCTGTGGTATGATTCTTTTATTTCTTTGGGAAAGATACCCAGCAGGAGAGTAGCTGGTCCAAATGGGACTTCTCAATACCATGGGAACTGGCACAAAGAATCGACAAGTGGTATCTTATCTCATTAAAAAGCTTTTGCACTGCAAGAGAAACCAGCCACAGAGCAAAGAGACAACCTACAATTTGGGAAAAAATTTTTATCAGCTGTTCCTCAGACAAAGGACTACTATCTAGAATATATAAATAACTTAAAAAGTCAGACCCCTCAAATTTAAAGAACCAATTCAAAAACGGGCATCTGAAATGAACAGACATTTCTCAGACAAAAAAGTAAAAGCAGCAAATAAACATGAAAAGATGTTCAACATCACTGGTCATTTGAGAGATGCAGATGAAAACAACACTGAAATTCCACCTCCAGAAAGAATGGCTGCTATCAACAAATCAATGAATAACAAATGTTGGTTGGGTTGTGGGGGAAAGAGGAACCCTGCTCCACTGCTGGTGGGAGTGCAGACTGGTGCAGCCACTGTGGAAATCAGTATGGAGATACCTCGAAGAACTAGGATCAGAGCTCATGGTCCTAGCCAGGACAGAGCTAGATCAGGTGGTCTCTAGCCAGGAGAGAGCTAAAGATCAATTCCTGGCCCCCAGGAAGTAATACTATCATACATTATTTTTTATTCCTTGTTCTTTGTAAATTATTCTTTCATCTCCTGCTGTCCCCTCATCAGGTGACTGGGCATTCCCCGGTGACTATCAACCCTATTATTGGTTCCTTCTTAAAGTTGATATGACCCTTCATTTCTCTCACATGGTACATTAACATAAGGCTTACACACACACGCACGCACACACACACACACGCACGCACACACCCTCCTGCTCTTCCAGGAAAGAGTGCAAGAGTCACAGAGATGAAAATAGGGCTTGCCTAAGTTACAGAATTTTCTAAATGATGAGGTAAGATCACTTCTGTCCCCCGAAATATGCATATCACAATAAAGAGTTATTGCAATTATGCAATGTGTTTCTTTGCCTCATTTGAGCTTTAGAATAGATCTTTAGTGTTCTCTTTGAGTTATGGTAGATTTTCATATTTTAACACTTTTTGCTTCCAGTCTATGTAAATCACTTGGTTAAGAAGCATAAAATATTTTAGAATATCCATATGATTAACCATCTCTCATCTGGTAATATGATTGATAGATGGCTTTGGAATTTCCATCAACAAAATCATTTCAGATGTTCTGTAACTACTTTACCCCAGAAAGGAATTTTCTATGATGACTTTTAGATACAAATTTGAGTTATTTGATAACTTCAAAATGACAGATGAATATCTGTGTAGTTAAATGAATATTGTAACCAAAGGGATTATATGGTTATTACTAATAGATGGTAGAGCAAAGGAGGAAGTTACTGGAAGTTCTCTAAATAATGTATTTAAGTATAACTCTACTGTGAGAAAGACAGTTTTAGAAATCACGAGGCAGGCAGATAACCAGTCTTCTTTCTCCAGGTTCAGATGAGGCTCTCTGAGATTTAAAGTTTGTCATTGTGATCTGTGTAGATATGTGTGTTTGACTCAGCACTGGCTCAAATGCCTAAGACCAGCAGTCACCATTCCCTGCTCCTCTCTCCTTCCTCACAGACAGAAAGCATTATAAACTTAAGGAAACATAGTGTAGTGACAGACTCTCAATGAGCCTGTGAGGAGCATAAGGTTTTTCTGAAGGATACACGGAACTTCACACTGGAGATTAGAAGAAGTGGTAGAGAGACGTCCCGGCCAGGTGGCCAAAGTTAATAACTTAAATGTGTCTTGGAGGAAAACTTTACTGAAAGCACTTTGCCCTCTAACCAGGGTTTTTATTTTTCCCTATATGTATGACTCTATACCTTCCAGAAAATCTGATCATCCTCCCAGTCTTGAATGACACTCAAATTGACACTCACATGGAGAAGAGGGGAGGTGTGGCCCATAGAAAATCAGAGTCTCAAATGCCTCCTTCATGTTCCATGCTCCAGAAGAGAAAGGACTACATCTTTCCAAGCAAATTGTGTCTGGCAGTGACCACCAGCAAAGTGGGTCAAGGTCCACATGAAGGCAGGGATCACTGGGAGAGGCCCCAGAGATGAGAGAGTCCAAGTAGATACAGTGGTACCTCGGTTGACAAATTTAATTCTTTCTATGATTTTGGCTGCAAATCGAATTGGGTAAGAACCAAATCAAATTCAACGGTAAGGTTCAATGTCGACCTTACTGAAAATTTAATTCAGTTCTTATCCAATTCAGTTTGTGGCCAGAATTGTGGAAAGAATTAAGTTTGTGAACCGAGGTACCACTGTACCCATAAACACTCCAGTGAGAAGTGACCCTTAGCTTGACAGCCCACTCAAAGTGAGGCTAAAAGAGAAGTATTTGTAAAAAAATACATCAGAGTTAGCTATTTCTCCAACCTGTTTACCTCTAGGCCACAGACTTTCTTCCAGTTGAATTTAAATGTATCTCACAATTTTGTTATTATGTTTCACTTGACAAATTAAAATTATTTGAAGAGCCTAAAAACTTCGTATGATGCCCATGATACCCCAATTATCTTACAGAAATTTTAGACTTGGATTCCAATTATTTTAAATCCACCCAAATGCCTTCTCCCTGCTGACAGATCCACACTGCCACTCATATAAAAAGACTCACCAGGAGGATAAATTATTTCTCCCCTTGTCAATGGTAATTTGTGTTCACTAAATTACCTCCAGATCTACTTTCCTGAATCAAAAATAACTTCATAGTTTTCTTTCCATCCATGTTTAGTTTGGAAAGATGTATAGATTTTGAAGTTAACCTCTCTCTGTTAGATGCTCAAGAATAATTAAGCTAGTTTTCATCTTAAATCAGCCAGATGTTTCATTTTAAGATGGAACGATACATGGTTTATTTGACCCAAGTTCTTATGGAAAGGACATTGCTTTCATTCTAATAGTCTTGTTTTGTGAGAGGTAAAAATGAAAAACATCTTTAAAAGAATTCACTCTCCCTCCCCACTGGGAACAATGCTTGGTCTCAATAGGAAACCACATTTTTTAAGAATATGAAAGTTATTACTGATTATGCTTCACAATTTGATCAAACACTTAGGCTACAGCCATCACATTGGGATTTTTACCACAGTGTTCTTCATACCTTCTAAGAAATTTTATAGTATTACTGGGTCTAGATCTGCTTCTGGCAAGGAATCTATTTATACTACTTTGTCATGTTAGCATTTTCTTCTAATCAAGGTAGACTATTATGCTTAAGGCACCTTTCATTTTTGTCTTAAAAAAGCTAATAAATGGTTAAGAGTATTTTTTACAACATGGTGAGTGTTATTTCACAATGTTTCATTAGCCACAAATCCTTAAGTCACTTTCAAGAATTCCAGATGCCCTACTGTAGGTATTTTTGCAGCTGCTTTGTGGGAAATCATGAAAGTGCAACTCCATTTGACAAAAAGAACATATCTCATTCCTACAGGGATTGGTCTCTTTTACCGTACTTTATAGCAAAAGGGGCACTGTAAAGACAGCTGTGTTCTGCATATGTTCTCCCCATGGGCCTGAAGTTCGGATAGTTAAAATATCTTCTAATTTGTAAAATGCTTTGACTTTAGTTTGAGGGAAGTCTTTCTTGTGAATTGGTTACAATACACTCCAAAGTTACATTTTTCTTCCTGCTACTGGCAGCAAGGAATTGAGCCTAAGGAAATTCTGCCTGCATCTGATGATTTTGCTTTCGCAATGCCTGTTATTTTTCTTGGTGATTAGATTTTTAAGTCTACACATATATCCTTTTACCTGGTAGACAACATGCTGAATGTACTTGTCTCTCTGAATCTTCAGGATGTTTCTCCTCCTCCAGATACTAACATCGACAGATGCTCAAGTCCCTTGTATAAAATGGAGTCATGTTTGCATATAGTCTGTGCACAGCATCCTGAATATTTTAAACAGTCTCTGGATTGCTTATAATACCCAATAATGGAAATGTTACATAAAAGGTTGTTATATTGTGTTGTTTAGGGAGAAATGGCAAAAAGAAAAGTTTGTACACACTCAGTACACATGGAAAATATCTTTTTCCAAATATTTTAAATCTAAATTTGGATGAATCTGCAAGTCAAGAGTTGACAGACATGGAGGGCAGATGGTATAAAAATTGATAATTTCTGACTCTTCTTAGGATCATGTATTTCCTTTAATTTTTTGTCAATTTTGAAAGTTATATATTTCAGGATATTGTGAATATCTGTTTGCTGATATCTTTTACCTCAGAAGCATTTTTTATGAATAGACTGCAACAATTTATAAATCTCATACATAAAAGAAGAAAGGATTTCCTTTGAATTTGCTATAGTTTCAGTGAGTGTCTCCCAAAGGTTTGTGTCCTGCAGTCCCAGCCCGTGGCACTGTCAGAAGGGGATGGACCCTGAGGAGTTGGGGCTGGTGAGAGCCCCACGCCTTTGAAGCCCCCCCCCCTTTTTTTCGGTACCAGGGATCAAACTCGGGTCCTTGTGCTTTCACAGCAGGCAATGAAACCACTGAGCTAAATCCCTGGCCCTGAACCCTCTTTCTTTTCCACTCTCTTTTGTGTCCTGGCCTTGAGCCAAATAGTTTTGCCACTTGCTCCTGCCTGAAAGCAGCAAGTCCCATTTTCAGGAACTGAAACCTCCAAATGGTGAGGCAAAATAACCCTTTTCTTTGTAGGAGCTGATTATCTCAGGTAACTGCCGTGGCGATGGAAAGTTGGTTAGCACATATTACTTCTGATACCACACAATCTGCGTCTTCGTCTGACGGTATCTTGTAGCCAAATTATATCTTTTCTGTGGTCATTCCTTTCCAATAAATTCAAGAAGGAAAGGTTGAAAATGGAGATTCTAGTAGGGCTCAAAGGCCTTACTAGAATTCATATCACTAAGATTTTGGCTACAAAGCCAAGGCTAAGATTAATTTAATGGCAAGATCCATGACGTAAGGAAAACTAGACTAAAACCCAAGGAAGGGGAACCAGACTGGACCTGTTGGTGATGTCATTTAGAGTTAATTACTTAAACTCTCACATTTTAAAGTTGAAGACACTGAGTTCCAGAGGCACAAATTCTGCCAGCACTTAAGAATTCCATAGTTCAATTAAAAATCAAGTCATTTTTTTCTTGATTTCCTCATTGCCTTTTCATCCTGTACTTCTATTGCTTAAACCTGGGTTTTTGTACCTCAGAGTGGCTTCAAATGAAAGCCATTCATTCCACAAATGTGACATGACCTGATAAAGCTGTAGGGATGGTGAACTAGAAAGACACTATGTCTAACTTTGAGAGTTTTGCCAAATCTAGATGTGGACCCTAGACCTCAATCTCCTGAGCAGCTTCCTGGGAGGCAGGTAGGGCATGAGGTTCATGAAGTCATGTTCACGTAGGCACAGGGAGCCTCCTGCAGGCAAGCTCTATGACACTTGAAGTGAGAGCAGAGGTGGCTTCCTTAGGCAGAGGGAACAACATCTCGATCATGGGAAATGTGCCAGCAGCATTTCTGTTGCTGGACATAGAGGAATGACTGGTGAGGAAGAGGCTGGAAAGCAGTCTGAATGGGATCAGATCACCCTCATCTGCCTTGGCAAGACAGGGGAATACTTTCCTGCTGGGATGTGGAACTCCCAAAAGTATCTGCAGTGGGTAAAGGACATAGTTGACATTGTATGTTCTAAAGGTGATTCTAGCAATGCTGTGGTTTTCTCATATCACTGTGGCAAATGCAGCTGGTCTTACAACCAAGCAAAGAATTACTGCCTCTCCAATTTAGGAGCTAATCAGAAAAGAATTTCCAAAACTGAAAAGAGAAACAACTTCCCATTTTAATCTCCATCTGTACCATCTCTAGACTATTTAGTGCACAAAAATTTTCAGTTCTATCATTATTTATTTGAAATTACTTATAATGAAGTACAGTACTAAGTGTAAGGTAATTCTTTTCTTAAATTCACCAATAATATTAAGTTCCTTGAAGTGGTTGACCGTGAAATTGTTTCTGCTTTTCTTTTTTTATATTATTAATTTTATTGGTACATTTTAGCTACACAAGATAATGACATTCATCATTGGGAATTTGCACATTTACGTAATCTCTCTTGGCTCTTATTTTTTTTCCCCATTCCCTTGCCCTCCATTCAACCCCTCTGTCCCTCCCTCTGCTTTTCTTTTAAAGATGTCCTAATTTATTAAATCTTTTGTTGGACTTACAGGTATAATTATTTTACATGTACAGTTAGCTTTCCATATCTGTTAGTCTTGTATCTTTGGAATCAATCAAATGCAGGTTGAAAATATTTAAAAAATTATGCCTGGACTAAACATAGGCAGACTTTCCCTCTCATTATTCCCTAAATAATAGTTTATTATTTACATAGCATTTACATTGTGGCAGGTAATTATATGGGAGGATGTGTGTAGTTACATGCACAGCACTGTGTCATTTTATGTAAGGGACTTGCGAATCTGTGAGATTTGGTATCCCTTGGCGGGGGTGGGGGGGCGTCATGAAACCAATCCCCTGACAGTACAGGGGGATGACTGTCCTCCCAGGATTTTGGGATGAAATGTTCTTCAGCATAAATTCCTGTTCCCCTAAGTAGAAGAGGAAGTTACCAGCACAACAGTAATTTTGTTATGATGAAATAAGGTATTGTACTCTAGTGCTCCACACAGTGTGGCACGCAGGAAGTGGACTAAAATGTAAGCTCTTGCCTGCATTTTTGGCAGGATCCAAAAACAGTGAAGTTTGTTTTATAAATGTACGGCTGAGCTGCAGGGCACTGAAAGATTTTGCCAGTCTGCTCTATTCCTGGACTCAACAGTCATCTCTAACAGTTATTCTATGCATCACAACTTGGTTAGCAGCCAGAGAGTCCAGGTGAATTAAGATAGGGCTGGGGCTTTGCAATCTTTGTCAAGCAAAAAGAAGTTTGCTGAATTCAAAACAGGTTCCTAGTGGAAAGAAGGAGAACAGAGAAACAACTTTTTATCTTGATTCAAGTTGGAGTCAAATCATTGAATGGGGTGAAGACTGGCTGAAAAACTTTAAAAAAATTATTCATTGTTGAAGAAAATGTAGCTTTCCTTATTTCAGGGAGACACAACAAATTATGTTAAGGGGTTTCCTAACAGGGAAGATTGGAATGACTGATTCAACAAAGCAAGATAGCAAATTTGGTATTCAAATTTAGGATGATAGTAATTCATCCAAAGTGATTGAAAATAGCTTGTTTTGTTAACTGTATTTTAAAAGCCTCTGAAATGTTATTTGTATTGTTAATTTGTTAGGCAAACCTTTGCCTCTCTAGATTATGGGTCTGTAAACTTCAGGGCCACTGTTGCTTCAATGTTCAGCAGTTTCTGAGAGAAGAGATCTCACTTATTGAAGATGTAATATGGTATTAAGGAGTAAAAGATTTTGGTCACATCATTGAAAAACTATTCACAGACATATAAGATCAAATAGATCCTTAATCAGTTAAGACTCTTGGAAAACATGCTCAAAGGATCTCTTTCTTTTCCTCCTGGAATATGGACCATTACAAAGCACATATGCTTACATAGCCTAGATACCTGGGCCAAGAAAGTTTTTTAAACTTAAGAAAAGATTACAGAAGGGAAAAACATCCTAATTAAAAATGAGTCTCCAAAAATATAAGAAGAATAATATTTCAGTATCCAAAGTTGGCTGTGAGACACAGGAAATGACATTTGCATAATTAGTGGAAAGTCTTTGTAAGTTCTGTAATGATCACACTTTCCAGAAAAGCAAAGGGAAGGCCCACATCTCATGTCCCACTCTGGCTCCATCCCGTGCACTCAGACTACTTAACTCAGTCCCTTAACTGTATGGGGTAACACAACTCACACAATGGTCACAAGCACCAATACTGTGCTGGCGCCAGCAAGCTTTAGTTTGTTAGGAAAAAATACTACTTTCCATGTATGTTTAAATAGTACAGACACATAATATTAAAAAAACAGAAACTCTGGGTATGTAATTCAATGCTAAGCCTTTGCAAAATAGGCAGAGATCCAAATATTTTTCTCTGCTAAAAGAGTTTAAAATACAATTCCAGGGGTGACTTGGCTGGAAAAGCTACCACTTGGGACTGGTGAGCTGAAAAATTTGATTTGGGGATGATCTGTATTTCCGAAGGAGAACCATGAAGGGCTCCTAGGATTGGCTGAGATTCAAAGGCAAAGTCATTTCTACAATCAAACTTTCCAGGCTGAAACCAAGTGTGCATGAGTGTGTGTAGCAGTGTGTGTGTGTGTGTGTGTGTGTGCGTGCATGCGCGCGCGTGGTGGAGCACATCTTGTTTTTGGAGCCTTAGACTTGGGTTATGGAATCAAGTGAAGTAATCCAAGACTCTTGGCACTTAGTTAGTTATAAATTTGGACTCTAGAATTCTTTGGAGGAAATAATCTCTGGAAAATTGGAGATACTACATCAATTGCGAGCTATTCCTTGATGGTAGTCCTGTGATAGGAGGATAGATATAACTGCAGGTTCCCATTGTCATATAGGAAAATGGCATTCTATGGATACCATACTCCCCTGAATGTTTTCAGTCCGGCTAACAATATCCTAGGGGGCTCAAAAGGCAAACTCCCAGCCCAGCAGTTTTATGTAATCTACTAGGTCCTTGCCATTTCTCCCAACCTACTTGCTCGCTCTTTTCACTTTCTGGCTCCAGACACCTGGGTTCATATGTTAGCTGCTGTATTTGTCTTGGCTCTCCTTTGGATCAGTAATGCCCTTTTCAGTGGACTCAGCATTTCTACCTGATTCTCAGATTGTCACTGTAAAACTCAGTTTGAAAAACAACTCCCTAGTCAAGCCTGTGCTTATCCCTTCCCAAATGGATTTTGGACATCTCCTTGGCAGAAATGAATAGCTTCTCCTAAAATAGTCAGAAAGAGGTATAGATGACACTACCTGGTCCCAACTTTCAAGGAACTTACAGTCAATTGCATCAGATAAAATACCCATAAGAACACAGGCTAGCATTGTTAGGTCCTATGCTGCCAGTGCTTGTGAATGGGTAATAGGTGTTCTGTGGGGGAGAGGAGGGAGGGAGCACTTCGTTTCTGAGATACCAGGCATGTAGCTATAGAGGAGAGATTTTTAGAGATCTACAGTAGTGTTTCTATCAGTTATCTATAGTTGCTGTAATAAATCACCATGGAAAGAATGACAATACAACAGAGATTTACTTCCCAATTCTGTAGGTCTGATAACATGATCTCATCAGACTAGAATCAAGATGGTGAGACTACATCCCTTCTGGAGGGTTCAGGGAGGGTCCACGTTATTTGGGTTGTTGGCAAAATTCATAGGCACATGGCTATGAGATTAAGTTTCCTATTTTCTTCTTGACTGGTGGATGGAACTACCCTTAGATCCCTTGCCCTCTCTCCATTCCTTATATGTGGTCTCCAGAGCACAGAACCGGAAACAGCACACACGTTTGCATCCCACACACCTTCTATGCCTCTGATTGTCCTGCTGTTGCATCTGAACGCCTTCCTCTTCCACTCTTCAGGTCCCTGTAATTATATAGGACTCACAGTGATAACCCTGGATAGTCTCACTGTTTTTTAGGGTCACTTGATTATCAGTCTCTTAACTGCATAACATAAGCACAGGCATAACCCAAAGGGGTGAAGATCATGAAAGCCAGAGCCCTGCATCATCCTGTGTTTTTGTGATATCACGAATTTGTGGGAGAGTGAAATTCAGAACAAAACAGTGTAGAATCCAAACTATGTCCTTACTAAGTACCTACCAGGCAGTAACTATGACCCAAGTTTGGAAGCACAAGGTAAATCAGAGTTCGTCTCTTCATCAACTTCTCAGCCTAGAAGGGAAGATAGACTTCTTTTACAATGATTCCAATAATAAGAACTATATGTCATATTTATATGCAATAATTAACAATTTTTGTGGTTTTACTTTGATAAAATATTTTATATTTTGAGTTTCACAAGTTAGCTCATATTTGTCAAAATACGCATTGGTCAAAAGCTGCAAGAAGTGAGACGAGCTTCTGAAAGAGATCCGTGTTCAGTTGCTCCTTATCCACACTGCAGCGCTGACTGCCTGTCTTCCTGTGTTACTACTTGCAACTTTTCCACTCCACTAGAAATGTTTCTTTGCAGTCATCTCACTGAAATGGTAATTAATTTAAATTTTGAGGCAGAAAACCAAATTGTAACATCAGTGTTCCATTTTTGCATTTTAAAGCTCCATGCAGAAGTCTCTGCTCTCCAATACATACTCTTTCCTCTCCTCTGTTGCCTTTTTTTTCCTTTTTTACTCAGTTGTGCACCTGATAAGGGAATGAGGACCAGAAGGTGTTTTATTCATTTTGGAGTCTTCTTTCAGTTTCCTCATCTTAGCCCTGACACAGAATTACAGGCTGTGAAGCCATTCCACAAAAGTATAGTACATTTTTACAAAGCAGTGAAAAGAAACAAAGCTAAGTCCTTTGTTATAGGCATTTTAAGTGGACAAACAGGAAAAAGCATTTGCTACTGGAGTGCTTCTTTTTTTCATGCAGAGGAGCTAAGTGAATGGCTAAGTGATGAGATAGAATGTTGAGTAAGACCATTGCATATCATATCGTATTAGTCAGCTTCCCTGTTGTATGGACACAGAATCTGACACCCGTAGCTTAGAAGGGAAGAGGTTTAGCTTGGCTCACAGATTCAGACCATGGTCAGCTGGCTCCAAGACAAGAACTTCATAGGGGAAGGGTGTGGTGGAGCAAAGCTGCTCACTTGCTAGCAGCCAGAAACAAAGCATGAGGGAAGAGTACCAGCAGGAAATGCACCATCCAAGGGTAAACCACAGTGACCATCTCCTCCAGATGGGTTGGCACTCCTCAGAGCACAGTCAGCTAGGAACACTGGTGGATTAGTCCACTGTGGAGAATGTTGCTACCATCCTTTTGGGTCTTTAGGCATCTCATTCCAGTCAAAGTGATGCTTAAGCTTTATGGCCATGTGTACACTCTGGAAAATTAGGCATTTAAAGTAAAGTCAGGAACATTCCATTCTGTGTTCTTTTGTGGTCTATTTTCTATATTTATGGCTGTTTGTCCTCTGGTTTGGGAACTCCAGGGCCACTAGTAGTTCCAAACTCAACAAGAACAAAAGTAAGTACAAGAAGTAAAGGCCTTTGATAACCCTCAGACTAAATAAGCAACCAGATCATAAGTCACCACTTCTATCATTCATAGAAGGAATTCAAGAGTTAATGGAAATGGATTCCTTAGGTGTGAAACCTGTCCTACACTGCTCCTAATCTAAAGCTTCAGCATCATCTTTGGCCACCCATATGTCAATAAAACTTCTTCTGTCTGGGAGGCAAAATCATGTCCTCCTTCACTAAAGAGGCACAGCCTAATCTCTGAGACCCATGAATATATTAGGCTAAAGGGTAAAGGGGTGTTAAGGTTACTTGTCAGTTCACCTTAAAATAGATCGGCCAAGTGGGCTTAATGCAATCAGAAACATCTTTAAAAGTTGAAGAGGAAGCAGAAGAGCCAGGACCAGAGGAGAGGTCAGAACCATGTCATATGAGAACTCCACATGAAACACTGGCTTTGGAGATGGAGGAAGGAGCTGCAAGTACAGGAATATGGGCATCTTCAAAAGACTAGAAAAGTTAAGGAAAAGGATTTTGCCTTAGAGTATCCAGAAAAGTGAGATTTATCCGAGAAATGTAGCTAACAACTGCCTGGTAAGAAACTGTTGTTGTCTTAAGCCACTAAAGTGGCAATTTGTTATGGCAGACACAGAAAACCAAGATCTATGTGCTTCGAGTGAATTCTCAGTGTATGCTGATGTAGTGAAGGACCATAGGATGCAGTGGAGAGTGCCTCTGCTTGAGCCACTCTGCATGCCAAAGGATGAGGGCAGACTCACCATCACACCAAGGCCACTGCACCTTCAGATTTATGAGCCCCAGTTCATGTGGGCAGGACAAACCTCCAAATTCTAGTCTGTTATAGAGATCAAAAATTGATATCACAAGCTTTTGGGGAGGAAAAATGGTGGAGCGGTAAGAGTCAGCAATGTAGCTTCTCCAGAACAAAGTGCCCAGAGTCTGGAAATCAGCAGCCTGGAGAGGAAACAAAGTGAGAGCACCAAGAAATCATGTGGGAACTGACAGGAGAGAAGAAAATGGGATCCATTGATACAGAAGAAATAGCTCACTATTGCAGACCACAGACTGATGGGAGGCAGGGAAAACAACTTTGCTGCTCACTGTGAACCAGAGACTTGACCTGCACTGGGAAAATTGTATGCAATTGGAGGCAGCAGTGAGAACGTGAGATACTTTCCCAAGCACCTTCCAGGGTCAACAGTTGGTGAGTGAGGTGGAACAGGACCTGGCGCACAGTTGCATGGATCAGCAGCGGGTGGAAGGGTTGACATTTTATTTTAAAAGGCAATTCCAACAGCAGAGCAGCTCCAGAGTCTCTTCACTGCCAGCATCCCAGAGTGGAAGGAGGGAAGGACTGTCCAGGCACAGTAGACTGCCAGAAGTTGAACAGAAGACTGGGGGAAATTTTGCCAAGAAGTGGGGACTAGGACCACCTAGACTTTGCTCTGGTGGCCTCAAGAAGACAGTCTTAGCCTTAGCTAAAAAGGATTGGATGTATTCCCCTGTTCTGTGACTAGTGGTGCAGCTAGGCAAGCAGCCTTGGCTGGCAGTGGGATAGAGGCAACTCCCTGCCCTGCAACCAACAATACAAACAGCAAACAGGCAAGTGGCCTTAGCTAGTGGTGGGGCAACCCCACTTCCCCACCAGCCTATGGTCAGTGTGTGAGAACAGTCAGCCATGTGGGACAGAGGTGGCCCTGCAAGGTCCAGGAGAAGCCAACTGTGCACCAACCTGGGAGTAGCTTGGCCTGGATCCATCTGAGGGTGCCATGGCAGCTAGGAGAGCATGATGGGAGATATGGGAGGGCCCGCCAAGGGACATCTGGAAAGTTGCTGGCTAAAGAATGACCCCAGCTCCCACATCCAGAGGCCAAAAGCAGCCCCATACCTAGCACTAATCTTACTACAGACTTGGTGAGGTTACACAGCACATTTCTGGGCTCTGCATCTAACACACGGAACTGTGGACATCAGAGGAATTTTATTGTTTTCCTTTTTCTTTGTTTGCTTGATTTATTTTCCTTTTTCTGTCTGGTTGAGTGTTTTTGTTAAGGTTATTTAGGTTTTATGCCTTTATTTTTATTCTGTTCTATTCATCTTTCTCTCTTACCTCAACTATCTCTCTTGATTTTATATTTTCATGTGGTGAACAGTGTCTCCTTTCTTACTGGTTTGTTCAATATTCTTTTGCTTTTGCCTTCATTCTTTCTCTCCTGCTGTCTTCTCCAGTTTCCCAAGGCTTGGTTATTCATCCTTTGCCCTCCAGCCTTTCTTCTACCATATTTCTCTTCATTAATTCTCTGTTTTGTCCCTATCCCTCTTAAATCCCTCCCCCCAGGGTAAAATCACTAGTAAGGGGAAACTCATTGCATAAAAGTTCTTGATGTACGTTTGATTTTGTTATAAACTGGTAGAGCTTGCTCATATTGTTAGAGGTAACTAATAGTTACCACAGTTTGTCAGTTGCTAGGCTGTGCTTAATGCTATTGCTATTGCCAATAGTACTGCTTTAGCCAGGATGTTATACCTATTGTAATCAATTGTTCTCCCTTGTATGACAACACTGTGATTGTCTGGGGTCATAACCACCACCATAGTCCATTACCAAAGGACTAGGAGCTGAGCTAAATAGATAAAAACCTCTCATCCTTAATAAATTTTGAAGGTAGGATCTTGGAATTGACACAAAGACTAAGAACCATCTATATCTAGAAGACATCTCTGAGGAATAGACACTTCCTAGAGAAGCCTCAACACTAGTGATAAAGCTATCTACCATCAGAAATAGGCAAGCAAAAACTTAGAAAACAAAATAAAATAAAAAATAGAAAATAACAAGATGCAGAAGCAAAATGCAGCCCCAAACCTCCAGCTCACCCAGAACAAGTCTAGGGGACAACAGGATAGGTGAAATCAGAAGCCATGGACCTGAACTTCCTGAAATGATAGCAGTAGAAGTAAAAAAACAGATGGATGAGTCTATTGGGAAAATAATTTCTCAGGTAAAAAAAAAGGACAATCAAAATGAAGGATATGCTCAATGAATCTAGAGTAGACACAGATTGAAACAAATAGAGGAGCTTAGGAAAATGATGGAAACCATTAATATCCAACATAGGAAAGAAATGGAATCCATAAAACAAATTGATATCCAGGAGATTAAAAACTCCATTGAAAGTATATGCAATTATATGAACCAAGATGAAGACAGAATATTAGATGGGATTGCAATTACTAATGATGAAAACAAAGATTTCTTAAAAATAGTGAGGGACCATAAAAATTCAATCCAACAATTTCAAGATGATGCAGAGAAGAACAATATAAGACTGATTGTTTGCAGTGCACAAACCATAAAAAACATGTTCACAGAAGTAATGGCAGAAAACTTCCCAAACATGGAAAAAGAATTTGTCATACAAATAAGTGAGTCATATAGAACTCCAAATAGTCATGACCAAAATAAATCTACATCAAGGCATATAATAATCAAGATTCCAGAAATGCAGCACAAGGACAGAATATTAAAACATGTTAGAGAAAAGAAAAAAATCACCCACAAAGGAAAGCCAATCAGAATCACAACAGATTTTTCAATACAAACCCTTAAGTCAAGGAGAACTTGAAGTAAAATATTTCAAGACCTAAAAGAAAACAACCTCTGACCCATATTGATGTACTCCACAAACCTATCTTTCAAAATCAATGGAGAAATAAGATATTTCCATGACAAACCACTAAAGAAATTCATGACCAACAAACCAGCTCTTCAAAGTGTTTTGAAGGACATTTTAGAAAGAGATAATGAAAAACACAATTCTGCAAACATGAATAGAAAGAAGCCACCAGGCAGGGCAAGCAATTAAACACAGGGGAAAAACGGAATCAACAGCAGGAAGATAATATGACAAAGAAAAGCCAATACATATCAGTTACAACCATCAATATAAATGGTCTCAATTCACTAATCAAATGAAACAGATTGCAGAATAAATTTAAAAAATAAGATCCAACAATATGCTCCATAAGGTAACACATTAACTCAAAAAGAAATTCATAGACTGAAAGTCAAAGGATGGAAAATAATATTCCATGTGACAGAAATCCAGAGAAAAGCGGGGATAGCTATTTTATTTGAAGACAATGTGAACTTCAAGCCAAGACTGATCAAAAAAGATAAAGAAGGTCACTACATACTTGTTAAGGGAAAGCTCCAAGAAGAAGAGATTACAGTTATACATATATATGTACCAAATATTGATGCACCCAACCATATAAGACATATATGGACATGAAAAATTTAATAGGCACTCACACAATTGTAATGGGGAACCTTAATACTCTACTGTCATAAATAGATCAATTAGACAAAAAAAATCAAAACAGAAATATCTGAAGGGAGCCAGACTTGTGAACAAATGGACTTAGGAGATGTCTTCAGAGTGTTTCATCACAAAACATCAAAATACACATTCTTCTTAGCTGCACATGGGATGTTCTCTATAACAGACCACATACTAGCCTCTAGAAAATGCTGAAGTAAATGCAAAGGAATTGAAATTATCCCATGCATATTATTTGAACACAGTGAAATGAAATTGGAAATTAATGGCAAAAGAAACCACAAAAACTCCATAAATATATGGAAATTAAATAATACCCTACTGAACAACCAATGGGTCATAGACAAAATTAAAGAAGAAATTAAACAGTATCTACAATTAAATGATAATGCCAACACAATATAGTAAAACTTAAGAAATGTAATGAAAGCAGTCCTAAGAGGAAAATATATGATGGAGAATTGTCACATCAGAAAAACAGAATGAGCTCAAATAAAAAATCTAATGTTGAACCTCAAGCTTCTAGAAAAAGAAAAAGTCAAGCCCAAAGTTCACATGAAGGAGGAAATTATAAAGATCAGAGCAGAAAATAATGTAATTCAGAGTAAAAAATTAATTCAAAAATCAATGAACCAAGAGTTGGTTCTTTGAAAGATTAAATACAATTGATAAACACTTAGCCAACCTTATAAAAAAAAAGGAAAGAAGAGACACAAATTCACACAATTAGGAATGAAAAGGGTGAAATCACAATGGACCTTGTGAAAATCCAGAAGATCATACATACCTACTTCAAGAACCTGAACTCTAATAAGATGGAAAACACAGAAGAAATGGACAGATTCCTATATACATATGAATTACCAAAGCTGAATCAAGAAGTTATTAAAATTATAAATAACCCCATATTAGGCAATGAAATTGAAAATGTAATTAAAACCTTACCAACAACAGCAAAAAAGCTCAGGTCCTCATGGTCTCACTGCTGAAACTGACAAGAAATTTAAAGAAGTCTGGCCCACACCCTACTGAGGTCCCCAGTCATGCGGAACACATGTCGAATCAGCCTGCTGCAGACAGGCAGGTCTGTGCATGCCCTACCGAGGTCCTGAGTCACGCAGAAGACACTGAATCACCCTGCTGCAGACAGGGAGACACCTGATTCCACACTACAAAGACGTAGAGGACACCAGACCACCAGACCAAGGTACTGAGTCCCACTGTTCCCAGCCCAGAGGTAGGGGCTTCTGAGCCATTGTCCCACTGCTCCTGGTCCAGAGGAAAGGGCTTCCCGGTCACCATCCCTCCTGCTGCTCCCAGCCCAGAGGAAAGGGCTTTTGGGCCACCTTCTGTCCCACTGCTCCTGTCCCAGAGGAAGGGGCTTCCGGGCCACCAACCCTCCCACCACTCCCGGCCCAGAGGGGGGGCTTCTGAGCCACCATCCCACTGCTCCTGGTCCAGAGGAAGGGGTTTCCTGGCCACCATCCCTCCGGCTGCTCCCAGCACACAGGAAAGGGCTTTTGAGTCACCAACCCTACCGCTGCTCCCGGGCCCTGTCCCACCTCACCCAGATCAGAGGAGGGAATCTGTGCAGGTGCTAACAGCCCCCCGCCCCAGTTGAAATGAGAAAACATATAAATAAGTCTCAAAACCAGACTTCCAGATCACCTACAGCAACCCCAAAGGGAAATGAGATGGAACACTCTGATACTCAACCACCTGGACCCACTGAACTGGCAACAAAAGGGGGTCTTGAAAAAATGAAATCAGAAATAATTTCTCAGATAACAGGAGAAATTGTACCCAAAGTGCAAGACATGATTAATAAATCTAGAGAGGAGCTGAGGAACATGATGGAATCCCAACATAGGAAACGAATGGAATCCATAAAAGAGATGCAAATAGATTTCCAGGACATGAAAAACTCCATTGAAAGTCTACATAGCAGAATGAGCCAATGTGAGGACAGAATTTCAGATATAGAAGATAAGACTGCAATTAGTGACCAGGAAAAGAAAAACTGCTTCAAAATTATAAGGGAACATGAGAAATCAATCCAGTAACTGCTAGATGATGCAAAGAAGAATAACAAAAGACTGATTGGAGTCAATGAAGAAACAGGAGAGAGTGCAGATGACATAAAACATCTCTTCACAGAAATAATGGAGGAAAACTTTCCAAGGAGGGGAAAAGAACTTGACATACAGATAAGTGAGGCATATAGGATTCCAAGTAGCCTTGATCAAAAAAACAATCTACACATAGGCATATAATTGTTAAGATTTCAGAAACTCAACAGAAGAACAAAGTTCTCCAAGCAGTCAGAGGAAAGAAACAAATCACATACAAAGGAAAGCCCATCAGAATCACATCAGACTTCTCAACACAAACCATCAAGGCAAGAAGAGCTTGGAGTGACATATTCTAAGCCCTAAAAGAAAACAGCCTCCAACCAAGATTGATGTACCCTGCAAAACTATCTTTCAAAATGGATGGAGAAATAAGATACTTTCATGACAAAGAGCACCTTAGGAACTTCGTGAATACCAAACCAGCACTCCAAAAAATTTTACACAATAGCCTAGGAAAAGACATTGAAGATCACAACCCCAGGAAGCAAAGCAGAATGAACCCATCTGGCATGACAAGAAATTAAATGTAAAGGGGGAGAACCCAACAAAAAGAAAAAGTCATGGCAATGACAAGTCAATACATTTCCGTTATAACCATCAACGTTAATGGTCTCAATTCACCAATCAAAAGAAATAGACTGGCAGAATGGGTCAAGAAGCAAAATCCAACAATATGCTGCATACAAGAAACACACTTAATTCAAAAGGAAACTCATAGACTGAAAGTTAAAGGGTGGAAAACAATACTCCATGTGACAGGAACCCGAAAAAAAGCAGGAGTAGCTATCCCCTTTGCAGATCAAGTAGATTTCAAACCAACACTGACTAAGAGAGACAAAGAAGGACACTACATCCTTGTAAAGGGAACAATCCAAGAGGAAGAGATGACAATCATATTTATGCACCAAACACTAGTGCACCCAACTATATAAAACAAATACTAATGGACATGAAAAGTTATATATCCACTAATACAATTGTAGTGGGGCCCTCAACACCACACTGTCACAAATAGATAGATCAACTAGACTAAAAATAAGTAATGAAATACTAGAACTCAATCGAACTCTTGAACAAATGAACTTAACAGATGTCTACAGAGTCTTCCACCCCACAAAATCAGAATACACATTCTTCTCAGCTGCACATGGGTCATTCTCAAAAATAGATCACATACTCACACATAGAACATGTTTAAGTAAGTGCAAAGGAATTGAAGTTATCCCCTGAATATTATCAGACCATAGTGCGATGAAATTGGAGATCCATAGCAAAAGAAACTGGAAAAATTTCATAAACATGTGGAAATTGAACAACACACTTCTGAATAATCAATGGGTCACAGAGGAAATTAAAGAGAAAATTAGACAGTTCCTTCACTTAAATGACAATGACAATACAACTTATCAGAATCTATGGGACACAATGAAAGCAGTCTTATGGGGGAAATTCATAGCAGTGAATATGCATATTAAGAAAACAGAATGAGCCCAATTAAACAACCTGATGCTGCACCTCAAGCTTCTAGAAAATGAAGAGCAGGACAACCCCAAAGCTCATACAAGGGAGGAAATTATAAAGATCAGAGGAAAAATCAATGCAATGGAGACTAAGAGAACAATACAAAAAAATCAATGAAACCAAGAGTTGGTTCTTTGAAAGAATCAACAAAATTGACAAACCCTTAGCCAACCTTATCAGAAAAAGGAAAGAAAAGGCCCAAATCCACGCAATTGAGAATGAAAAGGGTGAAATTACAACAGACCCAGCAGAAATCCAGAGGATCATCCATACCTACTTCCAGAACCTATACACCAATAAGATGGACAACACAGAAGAAATGGACAGATTCCTAGATACATATGAATTACCAAAGTTGAACGAAGAAGACCTAAAAATTCTGAACAACCTAATATCAACCAATGACATTGAAAATGTAATTAAAACTTATCATCTAAGAAAAGCCCATGCCCTGATGGCTTCACTGCTGACTTCTACAAGACATTTAGAGAGGAACTGCTGCCACTACTGTTTAAACTCTTCAGTGAAATTGAAAGGGAAGCAATACTCCCAAATTCATTCCTGGAAGCAAGCATCACCTTGATCCCTAAAGCGGAGAAAGACTCAACTGAAAAGGAGAACTATAGGCCAATCTCACTAATAAACAGTGATGCAAAAATCCTTAATAAGATAATGGCAAACAGAATGCAGAAGATCATCAAGAAGATCATACACCCTGATTAGGTAGGATTCATCCTAGGGATGCAGGGATGGTTCAATATACGAAAATCAATCAATGTAATACACTGTATCAATAAAGCCAAGGACAAAAACCATATGATTATCTCCATAGACACAGAAAAATCATTTGACAAAATCCAACATGCATTTATGATAAAAACCCTGCAAAAAATTGGAATAGATGGTCTCTACCTCAAACTCATAGAAGCCATCTTATGAAAAACCAACAGCCAATATCATACTAAATGGTCAAAAACTGAAATCCTTCACACTAAAATCAGAAACAAGACAAGGATGACCACTATCACCACTCTTGTTCAATATAGTTCTGGAAACATTAGCCATGGCAATTAGACAAGAGAAAGAAATAAAAGGAATAAAGATAGGTAATGAAGAAGTCAAATTGTCATTATTTGCAGATGACATGATACTCTATATAGAAGACCCCAAGAACTCCACCAAAAGTCTTCTAGACTTAATAACCAAATTCAGTCAAGTAGCTGGTTACAAGGTCAACACACAAAAATCAATAGCTTTCCTCTACACGAATGACACACTCACTGAGAGAGAAATAGGGCAAATAATTCCTTTCACAATAGCATCCAAAAAACTGAAATACCAAGGAATCAACCTAATGAAAGAAATCAAAGACCTCTTCTCTGAAAACTATGGCACTCTGAAAAGAGAGATTGAAGATGGTATCAGAAAATGGACAGACATCCCCTGTTCCTGGGTAGGAAGGATTAATATAGTGAAAATGGCCATACTTCCAAAACTGCTACATCGATTTAATGCAATTCCAATTGAGATCCCAGCAGCATACTTCATGGACCTTGAGAAAACAATCCAAGAATTCATTTGGAACAAGAAGAGACCCAGAATAGCAAAAGCAATTCTAGGCAACAGAGACATGGCTAGGGGTATCACAATCTCCAACCTGCAACTATACTACGGAGGTACTGTGATTAAAAACAGCATGGTACTGGCAAAGAAACAGACCTGAGGACCAGTGGAACAGATTAGAAGATGCAGAAACAATGCCAGACACACTCAGCCATCTCATCTTCGACAAAGGAGCCAAACACCGTCACTGGAGGAAAGATAGCCTCTTTAATAAATGGTGCTGGAAAAATTGGATTTCAACTTGCCAAAGATTAAAACTAGACCTATATCTCTCACCATGCACTAAATTAAAATCAAAATGACTTAAAGATCTAAATATTAAAATAGAAACTCTGAACCAGTTGGAACAGAGGTTAGGTAGAACCCTTGAAGACATCCATGTAGGAAAAGATTTTATGAACAAAACCTCAGTTGCCCGTGAACTAGCACAAACAATCAACAAATGGGATCTCCTCTTATTAAAAAGCTTCTGCACAGCAAGAGAAACCACCAGCAGTGTGAAGAGACAACCCACAATGTGGGAAAAAATCTTCACCTGCTCTTCCTCAGACAAAGGTCTACTATCTCAATCTATAAAGAACTTAAAAAGATCAGACCTCCCAAATTTAAAGACCCAGTCCAAAACTGGGCATCTGAAATGAGCAGACATTTCTCAGATAAAGAAGTAGAAATAGCAAATAAATACATGAAAAAATGTTCAACATCACTGGTCAGTCGAGAGATGCAAATGAAACCAATGCTGAAATTCCACTTCACTCCAGAAAGAATGGCTGCTATCATGAAATCAAGCAATAACAAATGCTGGCAGGGCTGTGGAGAAAGAGGAACCCTGCTCCACTGCTGGTAGGAGTGTGGACTGGTGCAACCACTATGGAAATCAATATGGAGATAGCTCAAATAACTAGGACTGGAAGTCCCATTTGACCCCGCTATTCCACTGCTGGGGATCTTCCCCAAAGAATTAAAAGAATCATACCACAGTGATATATGTGCACCCATGTTCATAGCAGCACAGTTTGTAATAGCTAAAACTTGGAAACAGCCCAAATGCCCATCACCTGGAGACTGGATCAAGAAAATGTGTTTTTTGAATAAAATGGAATACTACTCAGCCATCAAAAATGAGAAATTAGAGACATTTATAGCTAATTTGGTGCACATTGAGGCGATACTCTTAAGTGAAATAAATAGGACACACGTTTATAAATACCGAATAGTTTCTCTGATGTGAGAAACTGAAAGTGTAAATAAGGACTAGATGTATAATAGGTAATGTGAAATAGGAAGAAAAGGCACAAAGGGGAAGGAAGTGGGAAGGTTAGGGGAAAGGATAGAAGTGAATGGGATTAATATGAGAAAATGGAAAAATATTTACAAAATTTTTGTAAATAGGGAGGAATAGAGTGGTTGAAGGGAGGGCTGGGCAATGGTGAAAAATAAGAACCAAGAGAGACTATGTAAAGGTGCAAATTTCCAATGATGAATGTCATTATATTGTATACCTAAAATGTACCAATGATTAGAATGAATAATAAATAATGCAAAATAGGAAGAAAAGGTCCAAAGGGGTAGGGGTAGTGGGAGGGGCAGGGGAAAGGAAAGAAGGGAAAGGAAAGATGATGAGAAATGGAAAAAATGGAAATAAAGTCTTTTAAATAGGGAAGGGTGGAGGGGGTGAAGGGAGGGCTACGAATGGGAAAAAAATAAGAACCAAGATGCATTATGTAAAGGTACAATTCCCAATGAGAAATGTAATTGTGTTGTATACCTACAATATACCAATAAAAGAATTTAATAAAAACATTACAATATCAAGATCTAGGAGACATTACTACAGATTTTACAGAATTTAGAAGGATATAGAAAACATGTCACAAAAATCTTTTTTGAAATATATTTGACAACTTCTATGAAGTACCTTGGAAGACAAATTAATGAAACTAACTCTGGAGGAAATATAAAATTTGAATAGCACCTATTAAAGAAAGTATACTCCTAGATTGAAAACCTACCTATATGACAACAGCAGGCTGATATACATTTCAACTGATAAATTATATCAAACATTTAAAGCAGAAAAGTGAAGGAATACTTCTCCCCTCATTTTAGGAAATCAACATTGTGCTAATACTAAAACTGGATAGAGATAATGGAAGAAAAAATTATGAACATAGATAGAAATTTGTTTAACAAAACAAACTATTAGAAGTCAGATCTGGCAGTATGTGGAAAGTGGTTTTATTATAGGGATGGCAGTGTTGATTCAGCATTGGAAGATCCACCCCCAAAAGTCATCATTTTAACAGAGGAAAGAAACAAGCCATATGATCCTGTCACTAGTTGGGGAAAAAGTATTGGACTAAATTCTACAGCTGTTCATGGTAAAAGCTATCAGGAGACTAGAAGTAAAACAGAGCCTTCTCAACAGATTAAAGACATGTACTCCATACTTCCAGCAAAAGCACCTTATATTACTGCAGAAGATAAAATGCTTTCTCCTTAAGGTGGGGAACAAGGGCAGATATGCTTACTCTTTATCTGTCCATTAAACTTTGAAACATAGGCCTAAACCAAAGTAGTGTGGCAATAAAATGACACAATTGGGACAGGATTGGCAAGGTAGATGTAAAATCTTTATATGTAGATGAAATGACCATCTACAGAGAAAATACTAAGAAATCTCTAGGATCCCCTAGAACTTGTATTTGAATTTAGCAGGATTAGAAAACACAAGGTATATATAAAAATTCAGGTCTGTGTATACTTGCTATAAATGAAGAATTGGATATTGAAATTTAAAAGTTATGTAGGAGTACAAAGGACCTAGAAAAGTAAAAAGAAAAAAACAAAAACAAAAACAGTGTTGTAAGACGTTTAGTACCTAATTTTAAGACTTCTTCTAAAGCTACAGTAATAAAGGTAGTGTTGGTGTAAGGAAAGACATATAGATCATTGTAAAAAAAACAGAGAATCTAGACATAGAACCACACATATATGGTCCACTGAGTTTTGAAAGATTATTTAACATTAGCATTTTATAGAACATAAACTGAATTCAAGACCAGAGGAAAAGATAGTGTTTTCAGCAAATGACACTAGAAGACCTAGTATCCGTGTATGAAAAACTAACCTCAACCCTTTATTTCCATGCATGAAAATAACTTGAAGGCATCTATGAACCTAAATATGAAAGCCTAAAAGTATAAAACTTTAAGAAGAAATTATAGGGAAAATGTTTATGAATTCAGGGTAGGCAAGAACTACCTAGGATACAAAAAACATGATGTATAAAAGAAAAAAATTGATAAATGAGATTCCGTCATAATTTAGAACTTTAAATGACATCATTAAAATGAAAAGTAGCCCTTAAACAGACCATATTTACAATGCATACAACCTATGACCAGAATATATAAAGAATTCTTAGAGCTCATTAATAGACAACCCAATTAAAAAGTACACATAAGATGATAAATACCCAGTACAGCACAAGCAAAAGTGTGCAACTCTTGAGTCAGAAAAATACTAATCAGTACAATAACAAGATTGAATTATACACTCACTAGGGAGATGAAGTTAACAGTTTTAAAAGCCTCATCATGACATTTTCTTTTTCTTGGATTTTCCCCCTTTGCATTTAATTTGTCACGCCCAATGGATTCATTCTGCTGGGTTTCCTGGGGTTGTGATCCTCATTGTCTTTTCCTAGGGTATTGTCTAAAATTTTTTGGAGTGCTGGTTTGATATTCATGATGTTTCTGAGGTGCTCTTTATCATGAAAGTATCTTATTTCTCCATCAATTTTGAAAGATAGTTTTGCAGGGTACATCAACCTGGGTTGGAGGCTGTTTTCCTTTAGGGCTTGGAATACATCACTCCAAGCTCTTCTTGTCTTGAGGGTTTGCGTTGAGAAGTCTGCTGTGATTCTGATGGGCTTTCCTTTGTATGTGATTTGTTTCTTTTCTCTAACTGCTTGGAGAATTTTGTTCTTCTGTTGGGCTTCTGGAATCTTAACTATTATATGCCTATGTGTAGTTTTTTTTGATCAAGGCTAGTTGGAGTCCTATATGCTTCACTTATCTGTATGTCAAGTTCTTTTCCCCTGCTTGGGAATTTTCCTGCTATCACTTCTGTGAACAGTTTTTTTATGTCATCTGAACTCTCTCCTCTTTCTTCATTGACTCCAATCAGTCTTATGTTATTCTTCTTTGCATCATCTAGCAACTGTTGGATTGATTTCTCATGTTCATTTACAATTTTGAAGCAATTTTTCTTTTCCTGGTCACTAATTGCAGTCTTTTCTTCTATATCTGAAATGCTATCCTCACATTGGTTCATTCTGCTGTGCAGACTTTTGATGGAGTTTTTAATCTCCTGGAAATCTGTGTGCATCTGTTTTATGGATTCCATTTGTTTTCTATGTTGGAATTCCATCATGTTCCTCAGATCCTCTATTTTTTTAATCTGTATCCTCTCTAGATTTATTAATCATGTCTTGCACCATGAGCACAATCTTTGCTGTTATCTGAGTAATTATTTCTGATTTCATTTTTCCAAGATCCTCTTTTGTTGCCAGTTCAGAGAGTCCAGGTTGTTGAGTATCAGATTGTTCCTTCTCATTTCCCTTTGAGGTTGCTGTAGGTGATCTTGAAGTCTGTTTTTGAGGCTTGTTTACGTGTCTTCTCATTTCCATGGGGAGTGAGTGAGGGGTGCTTCTGGCACCCTCGAGGCTCACCTTCTCTGCCCTAGGAGCTTGGGATGGTGGCGGGGGAGCTTCCTTCTGGGTGCTGGGACTAGCTCAGCTTCTCTGCTCTAGGAGCTTGGGATGGCGACAGGGGAGCTTCCTTCCCAGTGGTGGGACCAGCTCACCTTCTCTGCCCTAGGAGCTTGGGATGGCAGTGGTGGAGCTACCTTTCTGGTGCTGGGACTGGCTCAGCTTCTCTGCCCTAGGAGCTTGGTATGGCAGTGGGGGAGCTTCCCCAGATTTTCATTTGAAATCCACTTGATCTGCAAAGAGGATAGCTACTCCTCCTTTTTTTTTTTCACATTCTGGTCACATGAAGTATTGTTTTTCACCCTTTAACTTTCAGACTATGAGATTCTTTTTGAATTAAATGTGTTTCTTGCATACTGCATATTGTTGGATCTTGCTTCTTGCATCATTCTGGAAGTCTATTTTTTTTGATTGGTGAATTGAGACCATTAACATTGATAGTTATAACTCATACATATTGACTTATCACTGTCATGACTTTTTCTTTCTGTTTGTTGGGTTCTTCCCCTTTGTATTTAATTTCTTGTTGCACCCAACAGATTCATTCTGCTGGGCTTTCAGGGGTTGTGATCCACGTTGTCATTTCCTAGAATTTTTTCTAAAATTTTTTGGAGTGCTGGTTTGGTATTCATGAAGTTCCAAAATGTTCTTTGTCATGAAAGTATCTTATTTCACCATCAATTTTGAAAGATAATTTTGCAGGGTACATCGATCTGGGTTAGAGGCTGTTTTCTTTTAGGGCTTGAAATATATCTCTGCAAGGTGTTCTTGCCTTGAGGGTTTGCATTGAGAAGTCTGCTGTGATTCTGATGGGCTTTCCTTTGTATGCGATTTGTTTCTTTTCTCTAACTGCTTGTAGAACTGTGTTCTTCTGTTGGATTTCTTCAATCTTAACAATTATATGCCTATGTGTAGATTTTTTTTGATTAAGGCTATTTGGAGTCCTATATGCCTCACTTATCTGTATGTCAAGTTCTTTCTCCGTGCTTGGGAAGTTTTTTGCCATCATGTCTGTGAACAGTTTGTTTTTTTTTTTATTTTGTCTGCACTCTCTCTTGTTTCTTCATTGATTCTGATCAGTCTTATGTTATTCTTCTTTGCATTGTCTAGCAGCTGCTGGATTAATTTCTCCTGGTCCCTTACTATTTTAAAGAAATTTTTGTTTTCCTGATCACTAATTGCAATCTTATCTTCTATATCTGAAATTCTATCCTCACATTGGCTCATTCTGCTGTGTACACTTTCAATGGAGTTTTTAATCTCCTGAAAATCTGTTTGCACCTGTTTTATGGATTCCATTTTTTTCCTATGTTGGGATTCCATCGTATTCCTCAGCCCTTCTATTTTTTTTTTAATCTGTGTCCTCTCTAGATTTATTAATCATGTCCTGTACTATGGGGACCATCTCTGCTGTTATGTGAGAAATTATTTCTGATTTCATTTTTTCTAGATCCTCTTTTGTTGCCAGTTCAGGGAGTCCAGGTGGTTGGGTATCAGATTGTTTCATCTTGTTGCCCCTTGGGGTTGACTTAGGTGATCTGGAAGTCTTGTTTTGAGACCTGTTTATGTGTCTTCTCATTTCTACGGGGTGGGGGGGTGTGCTGCTGTCGCTCGCATGGCTCACCTCCTGTGTGCTGGCAGGGGTGGCACGACAGCCTGAAAGCCTACTCTTCTGTGCTGGGAGCAGCTCACCTCCTGTGTGCTTGAGACTATACTTTTAATTGAAATAAATCTGACACATATGTCTAAGTATTGCATTTTCCCTCTGATGTGAGAAACTGGAAGTGTGAATAAGTAGCAAAATGTATAACATATAATGTGAAATAGGAAGAAATTGTTCAAAAGGAAAGAGAATTAGGGAGGGGTGAGGGGAAAAGGAAGGGAAAAGAAAAAATGGGAAAGAAGGAATTAATGGAAACAAAGCTTTTGTAAATAAGGAGGGGAAGAGAGTTTGAAAAGAGTGGAGAGAAATGGGAAAAAAAGAGGAATCAATATATATCATGTGCTGGTGTTAGTCCCATATGATGAATGTGATCATTACGTATATCTAAATTGTACCAATGAAATTAATACAAGAACTGGTGTCACATGGCCCAAATTCAGCAGTCAAACTTTGTTTTTTTTCTTTTTAAAATTGGTATGTAATATTTTTCCTCCTTATGGGCTTGACTTTGATTATTCAATACACATATAAACAGTGTATACCATATGCCCCAGGGAAATAGTGGTTCAGTTTGTGACCTCAGTCATTTGTGAATTTTCCCTTAGAACCTAACTAATAATTGTTTGCGGAAACCTCTGCAATTTCTCAGAAACCACAAATGTCCTCCGAAATTTATTTTTTGGTGGGAGGCTTGCAAGTAGCCAATCAGAGAGCAATATTTAGTTCTCCTTGCTGCTGATTGGCTGCTGCCCTGTAACTCGTCTCCCAGATTCATCAGTATTCCCTCATCATAACAGGCTGCTGTACCATGTGTAGCTGGAGTCTTCTTGGTTTTGTTCTTCTTAAAGCTCTAATATGCCCAAGATGCTGCCAAAATGCCCTGCACCTTCTAAGGCTTTATTAATACAGTATTTTATTAAATTACATAACTTTAGGAAACATAACATACTTAGGGTTTAAACTATAAAAATAGTCATTTATAGATTTTTTTTTGACCATATCTGAAATTTGCTATTTTTCACAATTCATGGGTGCTCTAGGAATCTAACAACCATGAACTTGGGGGGTCCACTGTAATGATAAACCAAGGTAATTAACATCTCTATCTCCTCAAATATTTATCATGTCTATGTGTTAGTAAACTTCAGACTCTCCTAGGTATGTGAAACTATATGGAAAATTATAAAATATATGATATATATATGATAAAATATATCAAATATAAATTATAAAATATATGATAAGCATGGGATATTATAGTTACTCTACATTACTATATTGGACAGACTCTTTTACTTGCATATAGGACTTTTCTAAAAAAAAAATTAGTGGCCAATGTTTGAAGATTTCACCTAAGCATCAGGATTTCTGACTTTTACTGAAAAAGAAAATCTTGCCATATTTGCATTTGCAGGGGATGTAGAATGGTGTCTGTCCTTTTAGACAAAGCATGTTCCCCTGGTTGTTACTACTTCCATAACTCTGGTACCTCAGATCCTCTTCATATACCCTATTCTGGGCCCTAACAGCACTTATATTTGTAATTCTTGGTACACTGCTTGCATATAAAAACATATTTCAGGTTTAATTAGCGTAAAATATTGAAGTCAATCCAGTCAGTTTCAATGTTTTATCAGGGATGACAGATTAGTGCTTTCATTATTTCAGAAAAATAAAAATCTCAGAGGTGGAATAGTTTGATCTGTTCCCCTAATCTTTCCTAATTCTTCCCCAAAGCAAGATCAAGAGAGGTGGGCATTGAGGCCTGATAGGGAATTTGTAGACCTACATATTGACCCCAGTTCTGATCAGCTAAATCCCTACCTGTTTAATAATTTATCTAAATCTGATCTCAACAGATAAAGAGAGACTTTTCAAAAGTATATAAATCAAGCTGTAACAATTTCAAAGTGGTAAATGATGAGCTCAAATAAAAAAAGCACAATGAACTGATATCATTTTTCTATGTGCTGGGACCATGTTTTGGGACCATGTTTGGTGAAATCCCTGAACATTTTTATTAGATTAACGTGTAGATTCTGACATATGGTAGCATTGCAAAATGTACTTTGAAATCCTGACACATTGATTGCTGTGACTGACATTGTTACAGACATATCTTTTTACTTATATCTGAATGTTGATGGTTATGGGCCAATATTTTTGAAAAAGTTATACCTTTCAAGCTAACACTTGAAATGACTCTCACTAGCTACAGAAGGTCATAGACAGAAATAGAAGAGGAAAGTTGGCTCACAAAAGGGTCAGTGTCCTGAGCAGTGAGGCAGGAATGCACCTTTTTCATCACAGCCTGTGTGTTCTCAGAACACAATGTACTGAACAAGCACACATAGATGGAGCTGGGGAGGCCCCAGGACTTCTGACACAGCCCTCTGTAGGAGTGATGGATGTGGGGAAACCCTACCCTTCCCAGGGGGGTCAGGTGGCACCACCCAGACAAAGAGCACAAATAGCTCAGCCCTGGAAAAGAAACTTCCCCCCATTTTTTTCTGTTTTGGTATTTGTGCCTAAAAGTTACAGTACCCAGCCATTCCTTATTAAGTTGGAAATCTAGGCAAAGAATTTAAAAATGAAGCCAAAGTAAAATGCTGTATAGAAATAGTTACTGGGTAGATCCACACATTTGAGTTGTTTAAATATTTCTGTAGAAATAAATAAGTAAATAAAGTGACATTCACTTTCAAAGCTGAGTCAAAAACATCTGCTTTCTGGATTAGGGAAGGAGACACCATCCAAGTTTGTGGAAACAACAAAGTCTCCCAAATTTTTCCTTTGGAGGCTGTGAATCAAAGCAAGTGAGGGGAGCCTCTGACAAAGGAGCCAAAAACATATGCTGGCGAAAAGACAGACTAACAAATGATGCTGGGAAAACTATGTATCTCTTGCACATGACTGAAATTAAATCCCTCTCTCACTCTGTACTAAAATCAAATCAAAATAGATCAAAGACCTAGATATACAACAAGAACTTTGAAACTGCTGAAAGATAACAAAGGGAAACACTTGAAGCCTTAAAAACAGGCAGTAATTTCCTGAACAGGACTCCAAAATACAGGAAATAATATCGAGAATCAAAAAATGTTATTATATCAAATTTGAAAGTTTCTGCACAACAAAGGAAATAACAGAGTGATGCAACAACCTACAGAATAAGAGAAAATCTTTGTTAGCTATGCTTTTGATAGAAGATTCATATCTACAGTGTATAAATAACTCAAAAAATTAATCCCCCCAAATAAAAACCCAATTAAAACATGGGCAAATGAACTGAAAAGTCAGTTCCCAAAAGAAGAAGTACAAATAGCCAATATATAAAAAAATTTAACATCTTGAGCCATTAAGGAAATGCAAATCAAAACAAGTCTGAGATTCCATCTTACCCCAGTCTCAGTGGCTATTTTTAAGAACACAAAAAGCCACAAGTGCTGGTGAGAATGTGAGAAAAAAGGAATCCCTTTACTTTGTTAATGAGAATGTAAGCTACTACAACCACTGTGGAAGTCTGCATGAAGATTTCCCAAACAACTAAAAATATAAATACCGTATTTGTATGCCATACAAATACATATACCATAAACTTCTCTTGAGTATATATTCCCAAAAGAATTAAAGACTGTAAATGACACATGCATGCTGAGGTTTATGATGCAACTCATAATAGCTAAGCATGGAAAGAGTGTACATGCCCATCAATGGATGAATGGATAAAGAAAATGTGGTATACATGCACAATAGCATAGCATTCAGGCATAATGAAGAATAAAATCATGTCAATTGTAGGAACATGTATAAAACCAGAAGCCATCACGTTAAGGAAAATAAGACACACTCAGACAGTTCAATATTATGTTTTGTTTTATATGAGAAGCCACCCGACCAATCAAATAAATAAATGAGAGCTTACGGAAAACCAGAAGATGGACTTCTGGAGATGGGGAAGGGGATTAGGGGAAGGGGGAGGAAAGGGAGAGGAGATAATGGGATTGAAAATTATCAATATTTTAAATTAATGTATGAATTTCCAAAAATAAACCTCACCATTCTCTATTAATAATATGCCCCAAAACAAAAATAAACAGAACAAATGAGTGGAAAATGGAGAAATGGAACACAGCGTATGATGGTATCTTAGTCATTTTTTTTCATCACTGGGACAAAATACTCAACATCTTTAACTTCAAGAGGTAAGCGTCTACTGCTCACAGTTTCAGAGATCTTAGTCCATAGTTGTCGGGTACCAAGGCAGAAGAGGCAGAGTCTGATGGAGAAAAGGTCTTGCTCACCTCACAGCACCCAGGAAGCAGAGCGTGAAGGAGGAGCTGCACCTTCCAGGTCACGCCCTGAGTGACTGCCTCTTCTCTCTATGCCCCACTACCTGAGAGCACATTCAGGTATGGATTCATCAGAACCCCCATGATTCAATCACCACCTAAAAGCCCCACCTCTGGACACATGAGGCTTTGGGGGGACATTTATAATCTAAACAATAACAATGGACTTTCTGCCAATACTCAGAAATCTTGAAAAATATTTTTCCTGCCTTTTCATAGTTTCCTCATCTTTTCTCTAAACAGTGGTTCTAATTTGATATGGAGTTATTTGAGCTTTTGCTGATATATGCACCACTACTCCTACCTCCATTTTCCTCCAAGAGCCCCACACATTTTAGAAATACCTATACATTTGTCTAACTGCCAGGCAGTTTTCAACTTGTATGCAACTGGATTTCCTTGGCTAAAATGGCAGGATCTGACCTGTGACATGGAGGCTCATAGCTGATGACTACCAAATGTTAGAGGGCCTTCAGTCTTCCATGCTTAGCTTCCCTGGAAGGCTGGGCATTGGATGCTTGGCCTTGGAGCAGGTCAGCTCCCAAAAGGGAGAGCATGTGCCCACTGATAGGGGAGCTTAGGGAAGAAGAAGCTAGCCTGGACCTGCTGTGTGCCAGGCAGCCGAGCTGAGCTTGACCTTGTTCCATGCTCACAAACACATGCACACAGGTCAGTTTTGCCTCTCTTGTATTTTTTGTTTTTTGTTTTAACAAATAAAGAGCATTGAGAAATAAAACAGGTTGACAATCTCAAGCTGGTAAGTGCAAAGCTGGAATTCTAAATCAAAGCTCCTTGCCTAAGAAGCTTTACTTACACACAAAGGATCATTCTTACTCCCTGTATAAACTTCTAGAAAGATACTTTGGATATTTGGTCTTTTAAACTTTTTATTATTCATGTTCTATCCATCCTAGTCACCAGAATTCCTACACAGAGAATTGCATAGACAGTAAGAGCTTTGGAGAAATAATGATTAACACACCTCATCTCAAAATAAAGTTCCATTTATGAGCCCAAACTACTTCTCTCTCTGGCAAACATGTCTGGATAGAAGATAAATGTTCCTGTAAAATGTAGGTAATTTGGATCTGTCTATCAGCCTCCACTCACAGCCACCAAGTTTCTCAGGTGGCCATAAATATGGGTCATTTTAAATAGGAATTTAGATTGACAACTTTATGGGAAAATGTCAGAAGTGGAGTTGTTCTGTGACCAGACTGCGAATATCAACTGTCTGCAAACACAGAGCAGGCAATGAGAGGAATGAAGAGGTTCCTGAGGAACCCTCTACTCCTTTTCTACTCCAAGCAATCCTTTCACTTGATTCTGGACTTTCTAGTTCCTGCTGTAAGGTTTGATCCCAGACACCCCATTTGGGGTCCATATACAGATTGACAGAGGAATAACATGGAAGGTCATGGGGTGAGAAGTAAGACTGCTTGATTTCAAATCTCTGTACCATATTAACAAACTATGTAACTTCTCTGGGTCCACCTCCCTAAAATCTGTTGCTTTAAGTTTTACCGAAACAATGTAAATAACACTACTTTGCTTATTGGAGAAGTCTGAAAATTTACTTTTTCCTTTTCTCTTCACTCATCCTTACTTAATTTGCTTTTGGAATGCCCTAATCCTACAGGATTCTCCTCTTTTTTTTTTTTTTTTGGACCAGGGATTGAACTCAGGACCTTGCACTTGTGAGGTGGGCGACAGTACCACTGAGCTAAATCCCCAGCGCTATATATATACATTTTTTTTACATCCTCAGATATTTTAAGTATTGCTTAATTTGATAGTGGCATTAGAGATGAAATCTTGTATTCTACTTCTGAGCCACATGGTGCTGAGAATAGTTTTTAATTTCTCTAAATATCTTCTCTCTTATTGATATATTGGTGATGATAGTTGTATTGTAGTTACAAATAGCTACTTAGTACCTTCTTTGCAAAAAGAACCTAGATTTAGGGTCCAAGTTACTGGCAGAGATCTCTCCACATCATGGAAGACCAGGACATCTGCTGTGGGCAAATACCAGTTGACCTAATGTAATCAATTGCAATCCTATTTTGCTTTATTAGGAGTGCCATAAGTGACATAAATAATAACTACGGAAATGAAAATGGAAGTCTTCAGATGGAGCCCTAAGAGGAAAAGGGCATTTACTTCTTGCTTACTCGGTGTGTTGTTGTTGGTAAACATAATCCTTTGAGAACTGCCAACTGTCTCAAGTCCAGAAGGTGACAAACAGGAGAATGAGAACCAATGTGCTGATGATGGTAGCAGGGGTGGCTACAAGGAGTCAGGATCCTTGGTGACATCGTGTAATTACTGAGTGAGTTCTTGGCTATCCATCTTCACATTTCTTCTCTGAAATAATGTTTAAGTTACTTAAATCAAATATTCTCTTACCTGCAACCAACAGCCTTACTGACTGACTCTATGATGCTCGTTCCCGACCTGTTTGATGAGAAATAACATCTGGAAAGAGCCAAAGAAGTACCTGCATTTAGTAAGCACTTGGCAATCACACAGCTCACATTTGTTACAGTTGTTGATCTATAGGCTCTCTGAGAAGCAATGGGGTCCTCAGCAAAGAGAAGCATCCTGTAAGTACTTGCTAAATTTGTTACAGAGGAAATTCAAATGCTGACTTGTACTTTCTCAGGGCCTTTAAACCCCATCACATCGAGATTCCACAAATTTCTGTCAATAGGTACAAATAATATGGTAAAAATTCATTAGCTTCACAATGTTGCAACTTAGATTAAAAGAAATAGTGACAAACAGACTAGTCTTATTTCTCAGAATTGGATGATCTTACTTATAGCTTTCCAAGTGATTCCTTTCTCATTCCTTGGCTGTGACCCCATTTGACTTATCTTTTTGGCCCGAGCTGAATTTTAAATCTGTCAGTGTCGCTGACAGTGTCTGGATACATAATGTGCAAGGAAAAGGTGGTTGAAACTGAGTCCAAACTGTCATTTGTTAATTATTTGAGGGTTATGAGATGTCTAGAAAGTGAATAAAAGACTGAAAATGCTAGCTGTGAGCAAAAGTAGATCAGCATAAATCCAACCAACATTTAAGGTCCTATGCTAAGGGCTAGTGAAACAAGGTAAAATAAGTAAAGGGATCTGTCTTTACGGGACTTAGAGATAACTCTGTAGAGAAAGACACAGAAGCAAGTATATACAAAGAGCTATTGTAATTGCCAAATATTAGTAATAACTACACTGATCAAACTAGAGTACTATAGGGATTACTAATAATGGCTCTCCATGAGGATTAGCATAGCCCATGTTCCAGGTCCTATCCTAAGTACCATATATATACTGTCTCTGATGGCTATTTATTTATTTACTTACTTACTTTGAAGATATAGGTCTTGCTAGTTTCCAGGCTGACCTCAATCCCCTGGGCTCAAGGGATCCTTCTGAGTAGCTGGGACCACAGGCCTGTACCACACACCAGGACTTTTCTATCCTTACAATTCCCTGTGGTCAGTCCTGTTGTTATGATTGCTTGGAGATGAGCACACTGAGACTGAGACCTCAGTTTTACACAATTAGTAGAGGAGCTGGAATTCACATCTAGTTCTTTCTAATTCCAAAGCTTATAAATAATAAGTAAACCATGGTAGAGAACAGGAGCACTGGAGCTTGAAAAGAAGGAAGTAGCTAATTCTGCTGGAGTACCTTGGTAAGGCTTGGGGAGGAGGGAGGAAGGGTAAGAAAACTCTTCAGACAGGAAAAGCTCAGCTTCATGGAGGAGTTTCCAGAAGAAAATGCACAGTGTGCAGTTCTTTAGCATTTTATCTAATATGAAAAGGGGAGATGTAGGCATGGATTGGAGGTGGCGTCTGAACTTGTTCAGTACCCCAGGGAGACAAGTTCCAATGCAATTGAGACCTCAGGGACTTGGAAAAATTATTAGAACTGTTTATTCTGTCAAAGTGCTTGACAGCTCATGAGTAAAAGGTTTTCTATGAATACAAAATATTATGACTGCCTACATTAGACCAGGAAAAATTTATATTCAAAGTGAAGGGGAGAAGCCTGAACATATCTATTCAGCATATGAAAGTGGGGTTTCACGATAAAAATAATTCAAAATGGTAAAAGCCAAAACTAGGAAGTGTCTACACTAACACATGAATATGTTACACAGAGATTTGCTGAATGTAATGTGTGTCACCTGGACCCCGTCTGGCTAGATTTGGCCTATACGTCCTTCCTTATCCAGCCCTGCCTGTTCTGTGGCCCTGGGCCCACTATATAATTTTAATACTCTACTTGCTTTGTGGAATTTTGCCCCATAGTTTCAACAATTAAGCATTTTAACCCTGCTAAGGTTCGACCAACAGTAAAATATAAGGGATAAAATAAGTTAAGGTTTTGCTGACTTTTGAATTTAGATATTAAATTTTAGTATCATCAATTTCAATCACTTGAATGAGTGAAAACTCTTTTGACATATGAAGTCTTAAATTTAATACTATTTTATTCTTTTTAAAAAGTGAATGCCTTATTTAAGGACATGATAGACTATTATAATATTAATTTACATTTCCTTAATGATTAGTAATTGAGTATATTTTCAAGTTCTTGTTGACCATTTGTAAATCATCTCTAGAGAAATTTGTTCCCTTCATTTGTCATTTTTAAAATTGGAGTTTTCTTTTGACTTTTCCTTGTTGTGTTTTAAGAGTTATTTATATATTTATTTTGAATACTAGACTCTCCTCAGCTATCTAATTCACAAATATTTTTCTCCCATTCTCCATGTTGTATATCACTTTCTTGATAATGTTATTTAATGTACAGAAGTTTTTATTTTTAAATCTAATTTACATAATTTTTCCTTTCTTGGCTATGATTTTAGTGTCATAAGAATCCATTGCTAAATCCAAGAGCTATGTTTTCTTCTAAGCATGTACACACATGTTCGCTCTATTCATAATACTCAAAGAGTAGAAACAACCCAACTGTCCCTAAATGGATAGTAATGTGATATATACATACAATGAAATAGTACTTGATTATAAAAATGATGTATTGATCCTTGCAACAACATGGACGAACCTTAAA
Organism: Heterocephalus glaber; assembly: GCF_053883595.1. Taxonomy (NCBI): domain Eukaryota; kingdom Metazoa; phylum Chordata; class Mammalia; order Rodentia; family Bathyergidae; genus Heterocephalus; species Heterocephalus glaber. The sequence goes on along the minus strand of NW_028258147.1, from coordinate 42,998,514 downwards.
AACATTATGCTAAGTGAAAGAAGCCAGATATGAAAGGTGTCATATGATTTCATTTATATGAAATGTCCAGAATAAGTAAATTCAGAGACAGAATTCAGAGCAGTGTCTGGGAGACACCAGGGCCTGGGAGAAGGGGGATAGAGTACAACTGCTTCCTGAGTGAGGGATGTTTTGGGGGATGACAATATTTCGGCACTGGGTAGATGGAGGTGGTGGTGACATAAATTGGGAATGTACCAAATGCCACTAAACTGTTCATTTTAACATGGTTGATTTTTGCATTATGTGAACTTCATCTTAAAAAAAGAATTACGATAACAAAAATAGAATCTCTTCATTTCTACTCTGGAAAGTAACAAATTTGATATGCTTTTATTTTTCCCTGAGATTCTTCTTCCTTGTTTTTATTGATATTATTTAGGATTTTGTATACATATTATTAATTTTTATATTATACATTGGCCACATAGGAACTTATAAATTAGTCATTTTTTCTCTACAGTGACTTTGAAGTATTATATTTTCTTCTGATATTACTTTAATATTTCTAAATGTTATATTCATAGAATTATCAAAATCTTCACTCATTTATGTAACATATTCACTTTATTCAAAAGCTAATGAAACACAAGTTTCTGGCTTTTTGATCGTGGTCAATGGCAATGATTTCTTGGATATGATAACAAAAACACAGGCAGCAAAAATAGACAAATGGGACTGTATCAAACTATAAAACTTCTGCCTAGCAAGTAAAGGAATAAATCAAATGAAAAGATTTGCTTTCCACAAGTGTTTCTTACAATTCATAGTGACTTATTGTCCTTTACCTCTTTCCAGCAGGGTACAGTCATGATGTGCAGGATGAACATTTCAGTTTCCAGTCTTGTCATAGAGGGCAGCCATGATTCCCTACCCGTGTTCCTGATGGCCACATATCTGGCAAAGTATGGAGTTGGGCTTATTGCTGTATGTAAGTGTTTATTCTATCAGGCAGACTTGTATAAAGGGAAGTTTAAATTCTTTGCAACAAGCCCCTTGGGAACTTCTGTCATTGTCCCTGAATATTTTCCCATCCTCCCTCTATACAAATAATTTCACATTTCTTTTCTGAGGCTTCTCTCTGTAACCCTCATTTATTATCTTTTTTTATTATCCAGTGTATCATCTCTCAATTCATGCACATTTTTATTCTTTCATTTATTCATTCCTTGAGAGTACTGAGCACCAGGAACGGAGTTGCTACAGGAGAGCTAAAGGTGAGCCTGTTTTCCTAGTTCCCTGGGAGCACACAGGTGTTGTCTCTGGTACTGCAGAGGCCTTGGGGACTGAGGGTCCTCTGGAAAGGAGGGGAGCAGGAGTTTGGGGGCATGCATGATTCTAGTATTTCCAGCTTTATTATTTGTATAGTCTCCTTTTACTGTGATGAATTGGGTGATGAGAACTATAATTTTTAGTTTTAAATGTTTATCATTTCCCAGGTTCTATACATATTTACATTAATACATATTTAATCTCATGATCACCTTATGAAATATCCATTGTAAAATCCCAATTTTACAAGTAAAGGAAACAAAGTACAGAAATGTAAGTACCTCATTCAGAATGACACATAGCTGTGTCTGCTGGGGCAGAGGTTCCAGCCATGAAGGCTGATTCTAGAATGTATGTTTTCAACTATCTGATTCTCTGGGCCAACGAGGCAAATAAACTCATAAACTCCTTTTCAGAGGTGCGGGAGTTGTGGCTCAGAAAGAATAAGTAACTCGCCTAAGATAAGTGGTAAAATTGGTACCTGCCTCATCAGCTGGACTTCATCTGTCTTCACAGAGCCAGCTCCAGGTCTTAGATTCAGACAAGCTTGGATATAGGAGCTGGAAACAGCTTTAGAGTTTATGCTACTGAGCAATCACTCATTTTGGAGATGATTTTTAATCACTTACCTGAAGCAGGAGAAGGTTCAATGTAGCTTGCAGTTTTACGCACCAATGGGAGTTATCGTTTGAAATATTATTTCTACTGAAGAACACAGGATGAGACACTCAACTCTGGATGGCAACAGAGCTCTGGATAGTGATTCAAATGCCTCATTGTTTCTCTGCAACAAGACAACTTGGGAAAGGATTTTAAAGACACTGTGACCATTGTAGGGAACTGCAGAACCCCAGGTTTTGTCAGAGTGAAAATGCCCACAGGAGATCAAAGAAAATTGTCCTCAGAGTGGCGTCCACCAGGCCATCCACTGAAAAGTGACCCACTGCTGTGCCACGGCTCCTTCTCAGACGTTGAGTTGGAGCCAGCTGGTGTCTGGAAGGTACCTCCTATTTCACCTTCTGGTCTCTGTTGAAGGCTGACTGCATGCGATTAGGGGAAGCAGACACAGATTTTGTGTTAAGCCCAGGATGTAGCTTGTTGAATGAATAGCAACTGACTTGAAAATTGGATGAATGGATTCTGCTCCCCCCCCCCACCATACGTATTCAAATTAGTGTTTGCTGTTTCTGTTGTTGGGAAGGATGCATTGCTGGGAAGGAAGTTCGAGAGATAGTAAGGACTTTAGGGATGCTAATCAGATTTTGAGTAGAATGAAGGTTTTACCCAGACATGTACGTCATCTAATTAGGGTAGCAAAAAAATCACTGTGAAATGAGATTCTTGGTACTTAGACAGCCCCTGCCCCCCAAGGCTGTTTGTGATGCTCAGGCTGGCTTGCATAATGGAATCCTCTGGAGAATTAAAAAAACAAAACAAAAAAGAACTGATGCCACTGATTCTACCCAACAGATCCTAATTCAGTTGGCATGGGGTGTGGCCTGTGCACTAGGATTTTTAATGCCTAAAGGGCAATGCTAATATGCAAAGTTTGAGAACCACTGCAAACCGCAGCTCAGCCCTCGTGCTCTGATGAGGCCCCAGCTGTGAGCATGCTTTACACCAATATGTTTGCTGAATATAAACATCTCAGTGCAAACTCTTGCACCCAAGAACCCAGAGCTGCCTGTGGACAATCTTTGGAAAAGTTCAAATTTGTAAACTGATAATACATATAATTCCACAGGCTCCATATGGTTCCTGTTATCTTGAGGGGAACTATACACATTTGCCTTGCCCCAAGACAGAAAGATAAATAACAGATGTGGATAATTTTTATCATACTTGTACCGAACAATAATAGAAAAATAAGAAATTCAAGGGGCACAGAGAGAAGCAAAACTTGGGAAAATAAGGCTCAAATAAATTATTCTGGGCCATAGCTTTGAATTTTTAAAATCCAGCTATAGAACAGATCCAAAGTAACTGTCATAGAGGTCTCCATTTCTAAAGAAGACTATCTCCAGAGTAGTAAGAAAACATTTAAAAATCCTGGGTGCTAATAGAATCGACTTAATGGGTTGATAATTGTGACAATGACTAAAACAGATTTTATATAACTATGTGCCAGCCCTATTCTGAGTGCTCTGTTCTAAGTGTACTATTGCCAGGCAGAGGGTGATATTTAGGTTGATTTCTATTTTCTCTACTTCCTAGCAGTGAGATTTTTCACCTTTGCATATCTAAAAGTCAATATGGTGGCCTTTGTCCAGGCCTTGTTGGGAGGTTTTTTTTTTTTTTTTTAGAATAAAATATACACAAAAACTTATTTTTAGAAGATTCTATTATGTAATATAGTATGCATGCATATGAATGTATACAATTATATATGTATGCATGTTTGTACATACTTTTAAAGCAATTATTAAAAATCCATTACTGATGCGGCATCTGGGCTTGACAAATCTGCTGGTAACAAGTAACATCCAGCCCAGGGCCTGATTTTGTAAGTAGAATTATATTGGGATGCAGTATATTTACATGTGGGCTGTGCTGCTTGTAGTTAACACTGAAGCTGAGTAGTTGCAGCAGAGACTGGAAGGCTCACAACCAAAAACGGTAACTTTCCGACCTTTCGTAGGAAACATTTGTTGCCTTTGGTCTCGGATGCCTTTTCCAGGTCCAGTTCTTGCCACCTCCTCCAGGAACTGCCACTTAACTCTGGGCCAGTCTTTCTTTTCAAGAACATTGTTTAGATTCTGTTTTTAAACTGTAAAATATGTAAATAAAATCACAAGGATGAATTATTGGCAATTTATTCCTTTTTCCTAATATTGTGTTTGCAAGATTCATTCATTGGAAGTATGTAACTGAAATGCATTAATTTTTTATCATCATATGATAGCCTATTGGATTAGACTGTCAATGTATTTATTCAATCTGTTGTGGGTAGTCATTTGTGTTATTTATAGCTTCTTTGCTGTTTGTATCAAACTTCTATGAATATTGTTACTATGACTTCTGCTGCACATGTATAAGAAATTCTCCAGCCTACACACTGGTACTTGTTCGTGAGGTGTATGTATATTCACAGGCCCCGTGTGAACACCCTACAAAGTCACGTAACACCACATAATTCTAAGCACTTTTAAAGAAAGATTTTTAAATATTGCAGTTTGTTTAAATTGTTTTTCTGTTTGTGTAAGTATAGTTTATTTCTTCTAGAAATTTTATTTATCTTTTCAAATTTGATTTAAAATTATCTTAATAGCATCTTATTTTAAAATCATCAGGATGTGAAATTATGTTCCCCTGTCTTTTTCTCCATCTAGATCTTTCTGTTTTGGTTTTGAGTTTAATTCCACTATAGTCAGAGACAACACTTTGTGTGACTTGCATTACTGAGATGTGTTCAGATTTATTTTGTGATCTGCAATGTGGTCTACCTTGCTCATTATCTCCTCTACACTTAGAGGAGTGTTTTCTCCTATTGCTGAGTGGAAGGTTTTGTAAATGTCAATTAGGTCAAGTGGGTGGATGGTGTTGTTCTAGTCCGTTCTGTGGTTACAGGTTTTCTGTCTTCTCAGTCTATCAATTAGTGAAAGAGAAGAACAGGTACTGGCCTCTCCAGTTACAGTGGTGGATTTTTCTATTTACTTGCACTTAGGGCTTATATTAGCACGGCACATCTTTCCATTATTTTGCTTTTAACCAATGTATCTTTTATCTGCCTTACTTTGCACTGTTGATTTTAATTCCACTTATCTTCTTTGTTGACTTAGTAATTCTAACCCTTTAATTTAGTGATTACCTTTTAATTAAGTGATTGTTCCAGGACATAAAATGCACATCTTTAGCTCATCACAGTCTACACTCTACTGATATTATATTACTTTATTTTTCTTCCTTAAATATTTTTATTAGTACATTTTAGATATAGAATACGTTTACATTTATCATTGGGTGCTTGTACCTGTACATGATGGATCTTGGTTCTTATTTTTTTCCCCATTACCTGTGTGCCCTTCACCCCTTCCACCCCTCCCTATCTACATAGATTTTATTTCCATTTTTTTTCTTTTCTCATAATGTTTCCTTTCCCTTCTTCCCTTTCCCCTTCCCCTCCTACCACGCTTACCCCTTTGGACCTTTTCAAATTATCAATTATTCATTTTAATCATTATAATCCTTATTTACACTTTCAGTTTCTCACACTAGAGAAACTATTTGGTATTTACACGTGTCCTATATATTTCACTTAAGAGGATGGCCTCAATATGCATCCATTTAGCTATAAAAGTCTCTAGTTTCTCGTTCTTTATGGCTGAGTAGTACTACATTTTATTTTTTAAAAAACCCACATCTTCTTTATCCAGTTTCCAGTTGATGGGCATTTGGGCTGTTTCCAAGCTTTAGTTATTACCAACTGTGCTGATATAAACATGGGTGCACACATATCGCTGTGGTATGATTCTTTGAATTCTTTTGGGAAGATACCCAGCAGGAGAATAGCTGGGTCAAATGGGACCTCTAGCTCTAGTTCTTTGAGGTATCTCCATACTGATTTCCACAGTGGTTGCATCAGTGTGCACCCCCACCAATAATGGAAAAAGGTTCCTTTCTCCCCCAAACCCCACCAACAATTGTTATTGGTTGATTTCTTGATAGCAGCCATTCTTTCTGAGATGAGGTAGAATCTCAGTGCTGTTTTCGTCTGCATCTCTCAAATAACCAGTGATGTTGAATATTTTTTAATATGGTTATTTGGTGCTTTTACTTCTTTTTCTGAGAAATGTCTGTTCATTTTAGATTCCCATTTTTGAATTGAGTTTTTGAATTTGGGGGGTCTGATATTTTTCAGTTCTTTATATATTCTAGATAGTAGTCCTTTGTCTGAGGAACAGCTGATAAAAATTTTTCCCACCTTGTAGGTTTTTTCTTAGCTCTGTTGGTGGTTTCTCTTGCAGTGCAGAAGCTTTTTAATAAGTGAGATCCCAGTTGTTGATTCTTTGTGCTAGTTCCTGTTCTACTGAGGTTTTGATGATAAAGTCTTTCCTTATGCCAATGTCTTCAAGAGTTCTACCTAACTTATCTTCCAGCAAGTTTAGTGTTTCTGTCTTAATATTTACATCTTTAATCCACTTCAATCTTAGTTTAGTTCATGGTGATAGGCATGGGTCTAGTTTTAATCTTTGGCAGGTTGAAATCCAGTTTTTCCAAAACCATTAAATAGGCTATCCTTACTCCAATGATGGTGGTTGGCTCCTTTGTCAAAGATGAGGTGGCTGAGTATGTCTGAATTTGATTCTACATCTTCTAATCTATTTCACTGATCCTCAGGTCTGTTTCTTTGCCAGTACCATGCTGTTTTTATCATGGTAGCTTTGTAGTATTATATTGCTTTATATATGACAGAAAATGATATCATTTTCCTCCCCCTTTAATCATTCTATTGTTTTCATATACTTTACTTCTACTTGTTTTATAAACCTCACATGATTTTGAAATAGTTTTCACTTAAACAATGAGAGGTAAAAATAAGTAGTGAGAAAATATTATTTACTACATAGTTATGCTTCCTAGTTCTTTTCATTCCTTTGTGAAAATACACATTTCTACCTGAGATTCTCTTGCTTGAAAATGCTGGCAATGAGAGGAGGTATCCAGGTCAGTCTATTTTAATATTTATATCTTTAATCCGTTTTGATTTTAGTTTAGTGCATGGCAAGAGATATAGGTCTAGTTCTTATTATCTATCTTAGCCTCTTTAATATATGGTGCTGGAAAAATTGGGCTTCAACTTGCCAAAGTCTAAAAGTAGACCTATATCTCTCACCATGCACTAAACTAAAATCGAAATGGATTAAAGATATAAATATTAATACAGAAATGCTGAACCGGCTGGAACAGAGGCTAGGTAGAACTCTTGAAGATGTTGGTATAGGAAGAGATTTTATGAACAAAACCTCAGTTGCCCATGAACTAGCACAAACAATCAACAAGTAGAATCTCTTCTTACTAAAAAGCTTCTGCACAGCAAGAGAAACCACCAGCAATGTGAAGAGATAATTCACAATGTGGGAAAAAATTTTAACCACCGGTCACTCAGACAAAGATCTACTATCTCGAATCTATAAAGAACTTAGAAAGATCAGACCTCCAAAATTTAAAAACCCAGTCCAAAAATGGGCATCTGAAATGAACAGACATTTCTCAGACAAAGAAGTAGAAATGGCAAATAAACATATGAAAAAATGTTCAACATCACTGGTCATTGGAGAGATGAAAATGAAAGCAATGCTGAGATTCCACCTCACTCAGAAAGAATGGCTGCTATCATGAAATCAAGCAATAACAAATGCTGGAGGGGCTGTGGGGAAAGAGGAACCCTGCTCCACTGCTCTTGGGAATGTAGACTGGTGCAGCCACTAGGCAAATCAGTATGGAGATACCTCAAAAAACTAGGACTGCCAGTTCCATTTGACCCAGCTATTCCTCTGCAGGGTATCTTTCCCAAAGAATTAAAAGAATCATACCACAGTGATATATGTGTACCCATGTTCATAGCAGCACAGTTTGTAATAACTAAAACTTGGAAAGAGCTGAAACGCCCATCAACTGGAGTCTGGATAAAGAAAATGTGGTTTTTTAAATAAAATGAAGTACTACTCAGCCATAAAAAGGAGTAATTAGAGACATTTATAGCTAAACGGATGCCCATTGAGGCGATATGCTTAACTGAAATAAATAGGACACACCTGTGTAAATACTGAATAGTTTCTCTAGTGTGAGAAACTGAAAGTGTAAATAAGGACTAAAAGGTATAACAGATAATGTGAAATAGAAAGAAAAGGGGCAAAAGGGAAGGGGAAGTGGAAAGGGTTGGGGAAAGGAAGAAAGAGAATCAAATTAATATGAGAAAATGAAAGAATGGAAAAAAAGTTTTGTAAATAGGGAGGGAGGGAGGGGATGAAGGGAGGGCAGGGGAAGGGGGAAAAATAAGAACCAAGAAAGATTATGTAAGTGTGCAAATTTCCAATGATGATTGTCATTACATTGTATACCTAAAATGTATCAATAAATGGATATACAGTTAAAAAAAAGAGAAAGTGCTGGCAATGAATTTTTTCAGTTTTTTATATCCTTCATTTTTGAAAATATTTTGGAAGGTGTGAAATTCTAAGATGATCTTTTTTCCTTTTGTACCGTAAGGTATTGCTCTACTGTGTTCTTGTTTGAATTATTTCTAGTGGATGGAAAATCTTTAAGATTTTCTGTATAGATTTTGAATAATTTTTAATCTACATCTTTGTGTCTTTGTCTTTCTTGTGCCTGGGGTTCAAATAGCTTTTTATGTATTTTGAAAAATTTTAGCCATCATTCAAAAAACTTTTGCCACCCCTGCTTCTAAAACATTAATTTAGACTAAATCAGGTTAGGGTTTGTAATCACATTTGTCACTAAAGCTCTGTTCATTGTATTTGCTTCTTTTTCCTGTTTTATTTTGAGTCATTTTTTCTTCTGTTTTACCTCAGATAGTTTCTCTTGATGTGTTTTCAAGTTCACTAAGCTTTCCTTTTGAAATATAGAATCTTTTGGTTGTTGGATTCCTCCTCCTCCCCTTGTTATGGTTCATATTTTCTACGTATTTGCATGCCTGTTAATTTTTAATTAGATGTCAGACATTGTAGATTTTGCTTTGTTGGGTGCTGAATACTTTTTATATTCTTTTAAATATATTTGCCTTTTTTTTTCTGGGATGAAGTTGTGTCACTTGGAGACAGTTGATTAACATTTGTTAAACGGGAACAGAACAGTGTTTATTCTGGTGCGAATTATCCCCACTACTGTGATAAGAACCTTGTGAGTATTTAACCCAATGCTGGATGGATTACGTGGTTTTCCAGTTTGATGGTGGGAACAGGTCCATTTCCAGCTGCATGTGAATGCCAGGCACCCTTCTCTCTGCGTCTTTTGGGAAGTTATTTCTCCGCGGATAACTATTCTTTTGAACACAGGAAAGAAATCCTCTGCAGATCTTCAGAGTTCTCTCTGTGCAATTTCCCTCTCTTATGTAACTACAGCCATTGGGCCCGTCCAGAGTTTCAGCCTTCCCCTCCAATTCAGTGGCTTTTCTGTGCAATCCAACGCTGTTCTTGTAGGAAAGAATCTTTTGTGAGGCAGAATTCTGGAACAATCTTGGTTTCGGTTGATTTTACTTCTTGTCTCCTGTGTTTTATTGCTGTTAGACAGTATATTGAAAACCATTGTTTATATTCTTTTTTCAGTTTTGGTTGGTTGTTTCAGGTGGTTGTTTCAAGTTGATCCTAAGATTCTGCTCCTGATATTCCATCTTGGCTGAGAGTGAAGTTCAATATTCTATTCTTTTAAAAAAATTTTTGTTCAATTCTAGAAGAGCATTGTCCATTTTTCTCTCCCTCTCTCCCTCCTCCCTCCCTCCCTCCTTCCCTCCCTTCTTTCCTTCCTTCCTTCCTTCCTGATTTGTTGATGCAGTCCCTTTATGCACACAGAACATAAACTGGAGAGACTTCCACAACAGTAACCTCTGCACAGAATGTTTACTCAGCAGACATGATACCCCACCTCAGGTAGCTCTTGTCTGACGCACAGAACAAGAAAGTTCTTATTCAGTTCTGAGGCAATTTCTCACACAGCAATGAAATGCACTGTGACGTTAGCCAAGCAATATCGTCCTTCCTAGAAATTATAAAAATTCCGCATAATGACCATTCTAAGTCAACAAAACAAAATAAAGTTTAAAAAATCCTCCAAGGATGAGGAATTCTCTTGACAGAGGACTATGGGGTGGCAAAGTGTTTATGTTGGGATTGGGTTATGGTCAGTCACAGGAAAACAAAGTACAGGGCTGGACCCCAACATAGAATCCGAACTGAGAGCTGCTGCATTTATACCAAAAAGATAATGAACCCCCTATTATACTATATCCTGTGCTACAGGAAGCACATAGAAGACTCATTGCCCCAGGTATTAGGACAACAGAGAACTAGACCATCAGAAGCTAAGTGGCCAAGAAAGTGTTCATGATATGGGTAGGAGTATCTTGAAACTGTAGAATCAGATGAGCTCTTTTTAAACTGAATATTTAATTTTCTTTAGGAATATTTTTATAGAAAGCTGTCCCTTTTCCCACTGTCATGAGAATTTTATGATTTTTTTTCTCAGATAGTTTGAGTCCTGTCTTGGTTACTTTTCTTATAGCTGACACAAACAACCTGATGCTAAAAGTTAAAGAAGAAAAAGTTGATTTAGCTCACAGTTTGTAGAGGTTTCAGTTCAGAGCTGGCTTGCTCTAAGGCAGAGTGGTATGGCAGAGGGGCATCATAGAGGAGAAACAGTTCATGGCAGGCAGAAGGCAGCAAGCAGGAAGCAGCAAGATACCTTCTTCCTGTCCAGGCTACATACCCTTAGAGTGGGTAGCTCTCACACCCAAGGAGGAGCAGCTTTAATCCTAGCACCACACCTTGAATCAATCCCAGCATCACATTATTGATCCCAGAAGCTCACACCCTAGATCCAGCCACGTTCAAAAAGCTCTACCTATGATGGCATGAGGCTTTGGGGGGGACATTTAGACACAAACACAACAGATCCTTCCTTACAGGTTTCTAATGGACACCATTCTTAGGACTTGATGGACAAGCACTGTTCTCTAACACAAATTTTGAATCACTAATGTTTGTAGCCTCAGAGTTTAAGCTACTGCCTTACAGAAACACTTCAAATATCATTCCTTTCTTACACAGATTAAAAAATTTGGGCTCGATTTCTTGGTCAGAGAGAGCTATTAAAAGTTTGTGAGAAGACAGTGGCTACCTAACTCTGTGCTGTGAAATCAAATTGGCCAAGTCACACATCACGTGACCTGCACCCAACAATAGAGAGCTCTGTTTGTTTCTTGCCCACTCATGGCAGAAGTCCTACATAAGCCATATATGTTGTGGGCGATGCTGTGATAAAAGTGGCCATCTTCCAAAAACTCTAGGCCTGATGGAGGAGCTTTACAAATCAAAACATCCAGGAGTGACTGTTCTCGTTTATCTCCCATGAGTGCCCTGATAATATATAAGTTATGGAGGCTTGTCCACATGGAAGCTCCCTGGTTGATGAGACCCTCAGAATAACATTCCCACTAAGCCAAATCTGTCTTGATGGGCGGCAGCAACTGGGAAAGGTTACTTGTTCCACTTCTACAAATCCCTCTGTGGGATTTTAATCATGACATGTTGGAAATAAAAGCAATAGTAGAAGTAGAAGAGAAGGTGTTGGGCTATTGCTTTCCTTATGATATTCTGGTAATTTAATTATACTCACAGATTAGCTAAATGCGGCAAAACAATTCTAAGAATCATCATGCCATTGTCTAAGATGCATGCTGTGTGCCCAAGGATTTATTATATAAGGGCTGTACTAATAGATAAGACTCACTGAATGTTTACTCTGTACCATGAATTTACTGTGTGTTTTGTATGCATTGTTTTACAAAAGACTTGTCAGAGTCCTAGGACACAGTCTGGTCATCATGCTTATTTTGAAAAGAAGGAAATAAATGCTTAATATAAATGTAGGACCAGGCACTATAGATGCGTAGAGCTGGAATTTGAATGAGGAAAGTTATGCTCCATCTCCAGAGGCTACACTCTGTAACCACCACTCATGAACTACAGATATAAACATTGTCAGTCAGAAAGACTACCCAGGTTTCCAGCCATGTTGTTGGAAAGTAAAACATTTCACCTGTATAACAATGTTGCTGACAGAAAAACATAAACAGAAAGACAAGTTTCATTATGCATATAGCCATAGGCACTGTAAAAAGTTATATCTATTCTCTCACCAAATAGACATAAACCTGACCAATATGAGCACACACACATCCATAAATTAAGTTTTAGCTGATAAACTTATCAGAATGCTTCAATAATTTAAAAGATGCAATTTAAAAATAGTATTAAATATTTTTATGTATAAATACATACATACATATATAAATGTGTATGTACATATATAGGCATATATAGTAGTTCCCTCTTAACCTCAAGGATTATGTTTCAAGATTCCCAGTGGATGCCTGAAACCAAAGATAGTATTAAAGCCTATCCACATCATGGTTTTCCTATATAAATATGCCTATGATAAAGTTTAGTTTATAACTTAGGGATAGGAGGAGATTAACAACATTATCTAATAATAAAATGGAACAAATTTTTATAGCAATATACTATAATGAAAAGTATATGAGACACTGTATTCACTCTTTCATATGCTGTAGCCAAACTATGGAAAATAAAACTATGGATAAAAGGTACTAGTATACATATATATACAGTGTATATGTGTGTGAACATTTACATATGGTATGTATGCATAAATATATGAGTGTAAATATATACAGTTCATATGTCAATATGTATGTACAATATGTATGTATGTAAATACACACACATATATACATATATATATATATAAAGAGAGAGAGAGAGAGAGAGAGGGAGAGAGATTTAGATCTGAAAAGTAAAAGTAGCTGGGCTATGGATGTTCTTGATGGGAGGGTTTTTGTTCAGAAGAGGTCTCCTCCATGAACCCTCCTTTTCCACTCCCAAAACAAAATGAGTTCCCTCTCTGAGCACATTGCTTACATCTGGGAAATAGGTCCACCTTCCTGCTCTCTTGGATGACAGTGCCCTGTGTACACAATCCTGTCTTTTTCTGGAGTTAAGTGAGGCCAAAAGCCCTTTGTCTGGAGTTCCTAAAGCCAGTCACATAGGGTGAGTGGTCAGAAGATGTGTTGACAAGAGTCTGGAAGTTTCTGTTAAAGTGAATCATCTTCTGGGAAATAAGAACCACTCTTGCTAAGTGTTGATTTCCCTTTTAGATGAGTCTTCTCTGACACATCTCAATCTATCCAGAATGCAGGGAAATGTGTAGCTGGGTGCATTCACTGACTCTATGTACTACAAATTTCAACTTCCTTTCAGGCAGGTTGATTCATCGCATGCTTTTCTGCAGGGTGGGTGCCTGGGGAGTGGCAGACTGGTCTCAGTTGGCAGAATGAAGGTGAGCTAGTCTGGTGCCCACACACTCTGCTAATGCTGGCTCCCAGCCAAAGTCCGGGTCTTGATTAAGCAGATTAGGTTTAAAAAAAAAAAAAGCACAAATGCAAAGCCAGGCAAATCACTGGAAATGGTTGCTCATCCAGCCTTCCAACCCACAGCTTCTGCACACAAACTGTCCCTAAAGTACGAAGGAAGAGGAACTGAACAGTGCAAATCCCCTGACCAGCTCCAAAGCCATCGACTTAAATTTTAGCAAGGAAGGCCCAGATCTGAGAGTCTTCCCTGGTATCAGGCAAGAAAGCCTCTGGGGCTGTGTGTGTGTGTGTGCACATGTGTGTGCGTGTGTACTTGTGGGCACAAGTATGTGTGCACACTGCAAACTCATCCTATCAATCACAGCACTTGCTCTGCTGGCTTCATTAGAATAACTATATCACACAATGGTTTCTTGCTAAATAAACAGATGAAGCAAGCTCACTGATAAGTCACTTAGAGGATCTAGTAGGCCAAATTCAGCCAATGGCCCCTGAGTGCAGACAAGCAGCCTCCTATGAGAGCTGGATGGAGAGAAGGTATCATCTATCCTGTGCACAGCGCCGTAATTGGATCTCATCCCTGACTCCTGCAAAATAATGATCTCTCCTCCCATGGTTTGCAGAACACATGGGGAGGAAATAGTAGATGTGAGCTAACTGGCTCAGAAATTCTAACCAGATGATAGAAAAATGTTTTGTCAAAGTAAGAGTTCTTTGAATTTTTTTTTTTTTTTTTGTACCAGGGGTCGAACTCGGGTCCTTGCACTTGTCAGGCAAGTGACAGAACTGAGCTAAATCCCAGCCACATTGAATTTTTAAGAGCCCTGTGTAATCTAATAAATTGCCTTTTAAAGTCAGAGTCCAAAATGAGTCCAACAAGAAAGCCCACTATTATTTTGATATCAGTTTGCCAATTCTTTCATTTTGACGTGGACAGAGAAGAATCCAAAATAAAACCCTTTCCCTCAGTCTTCCCCTACTTCTCTTTTTTAGCAAGGGAACAAAATGCTCCCTTCCCCTCTACAAAGCAGTACAAGGCATGACTGAAGAAAAAAATGCCTCGCAAAACTGCATTGTGTTTTCAACTTTAAGTAATCAAAAAGATAAAAAGAAGAAAAGTGATTTTAAGAAGTCTGCTGGTTTGTGGAGGTGTTGGCCAGTTAGCCACATCCCTGATTAACTGACCTTTTGTGCACTTTTTTATGTTATTTGTTTTCAGCTTTTGTCCATGACAGGCAGTCACTTCAAACTGAAGTCTCTCACAGCAGTAAGGCCCTCAGAAGAGATGCTCTGGGCTGAGAACAGGGAGGGTTGGAGAGCTTGAGCTTTACCGTACACACTCCACTCTGCATCAGGATCCACTCAGTGACATGTGTCCCAGCTTCCTGAAGAAGACTGTGGTCTCCAGGAGAGAAGGCACCAATTTCCACATGCCACCCAGATTACTCATCTGAGCACACCCTTCCTTCTGACCTCCTGACCATTATGCCAGCCGGACACCTGTATTTTCTGCCAGGACCAGTCTACTGGGGATGAAGCTCAGTACTTTACAACCGTCTTCTCTTCATTTCAGAAAGTGTCTTTCCCACACTGCAACTAGTGGAAAGCAGGAAAGGGATTTTATAAGACTCATGTGGATTACAGTGAGAATGAATGATAGCATAGGAGGGTAGAGCTTCAAATAATTTGTTTCTATTTTAAGGATATGTTCTTTTTTTTTTGGTATCGGGGATCGAACTCAGGTCCTTGCACTTGTGCAGCAGGGGGCGAAACCACTGAGCTAAATCCCCGGCCCGATATGTTCATTTTTTACGCATTATATTTTTGAGCATTGTACATTCTGTCCACAGTATCCCTAGATGCCAGTTTTTTGAATATATGATATTGTTGACCCAAAGGGGTGAATATTGTATCAGTCTAAGAACTTTGATAGCTAAGAAGATTAATTTAAGCCCCCAGACTGTATCATCTTGGCAGCTGATCCCTCAGAGAGCTCTCTCTCTATTCAGACTGAGGGCTGAAAGCTCTGCTGAGACATCTTTGTAAGACATTGCCTTTTTGTGCAGATGGAGTGTAGATGTTCAGTGAAGGTAGGTTTGTGCTATATGAAAAAAAAACAAGTGAATAATGAATCTGCATACACAGTTGTCTTCAGTGTCTGCAGAGATTCAAGACCCTTCACACACACCAAAGTCCTTCATATAGAATGGACAGTATTTGCATGTCCTCTCCTATACTTTAACTTATGCCTAGATAGATTATAATACCTAGTGCAATGTGACTTCTATGTAAATAGGTGTTATACTGTATTGTTTAGGGGATAATGACATGTTTAGGACAGATGCAAGTTTTTTCAAGTGTTTTTGATCCTAGCTTATTTGAACTCATGGATAGAGAGGGCTGGCTAATCCATCCTTGAGTTTGTCAGATATTTTCCACCATTCAATCCTCTCGTCTGTGAAGTTGATGTAGAAGAAGTAGAAGGAGATAGTTATCAGCATTGGACAGATCCTTCAGAGGACTCTTATAGTTCACATGGAAATGGAATTGCAGAAGACTGCAGTCAAGATCAGGCTAAAATGAGCCCTGGAATCCTACAGGCAGTGGACAAGATAGCACGGGTTAGGGCTCCAAGCCTCAAGAATTCATGCGGCTTTCTGGTGGGAAACTCATTTATTGTGACCTGAGGTAGAAAGTGAGGAGGCTGCTGCCACCAAGGCTGAAGAAAACCTAGACATCTGAAGAGGGAAAGTCTGTAGGCTGCAGGGCTTATAGGGTAAACACTTTCAAGAAATTCCAGGTATTTGATGGAGCTCATGTGCATTTGTTGCAGGAGCTGCATTTTGCCACTATCTTTCTTTGGAGGGCTGGAGAGACCCAGTGCAGGGACTGCTCTGGTTGAACTCTGGTGGACAGGGAAGGAGGAAGGATTAGAACCAGGAAGAAGGAAGAATGTTTCCAGGGATAATTTTCAAGAATATGTTTGGATAATTACATCAACATTTTCTGTGGGGACCAAAGATTGGAACAAATAGCACAGAGAAGAAAAATTTAAACTATAAGTCATATGGGAGAAAAATTGATTCGGAATTAACTTCATCCCTGATTCGTATACACTTTCATGTGGGTCTTCACTCATAAGACCAGCTCTTTGCCCAGACTCTTTCCTGCCAGGAATTACATCCCAGCTGTGCTCATCTGTCCTTTCCATTTTCTGTTACACAAGTCTTGAAGCATCGAGATATCTCTGAACAAGGAAAGTTTTCTTGTTCCTATCCTTTTCTTCCTATGCTTTTTCTTATATAGAACCTCTGTATATAAAATCAATCATTGCACATAAGCTATGTACATATTTTACTTGATTATTCATACATGGGTATTGGTTGCTGTTTGAGTGAACAGTTTAGGTGTTCTCTGGTGGAATCATTCTCTTCTCCTACTTCAGTCAACAATGTTCACTTTCAGTTTTAACCCTTTTAAAGAAAGAAAGCACATTCTCTAGCTAGTAGTCTTTAAAAATGATTATATAGGAATATTCCCCGAGATGCAGAGACAACATATAAGAGCTTATATAATTGTATTACATATATATACAAAATATACATGTATATTTATATAAACACACATGGATACATACATGTAAATAGTTATATATGTGTGTCTACACACATGTATATATATTTTAATGTCCTTTGTTTCTATTTTGTGTGTATTTTAAAATATATGCAAGATTTTGGTATAGTGATGCTTAAATATAATTGATGTTTAAAAAGTTTTTGCTAGGGACCCATGACCAGATACCATCATTAGTAAGGTATAGTTTTGTACCATTTGATAATGAAACAATAATGTTGACAATGATATTCACTCATTGCCTGTTTTTGGTGTTTTTAAAATTGCCATCTAATTGTAATCTGGTCTTCAATACTGTTTTTTAACCCACAAAAGGCGTTTGTAATAATTCCCTTTAGCAGTCTCTGCTGGGAATCATTTCAGAGAAGATGGAGAATAAAAGAGATTGTGTGATAAAACTAGGGACAGTGAAATTTACAAGAAAACAGATAAAGCACTTCCCCCTTTTTCCAGTGATACATCCCTTCAACACACGCTTAGAGTTAGGGATCACACGAGACAACATTCCCAATAGTGCCACTCCACAGCTCCACCCATGTTCTGCTTGGTGAAAACAACGTTGAATTTAGATGGGTTGATGATTGGTGTTGAGCCTCACACCAAGGTTGAGGTCGTTGTAGGAAAAGACTGACTCTCAGCCCACAGGCATGCCTTGACAGAAATCGAGCGTCTCAGGAGCAGAAGTACAAAGAGTGATATGGCATTAGGGGAGGTCAGGCTGGGGTTGTGTGGCCTGAATGGTGATGCTGGGAGCAGAGTTCTTTTTGCTTCTGAGCCCCCCACCAGAGAAGTGACCCCCTGATCAGTAGGGTCCACACTAGTGAGACTCGCTTTTCCTGTAGTGGCAAGGGTTCTAGACCACCAAGTCCTTCTGCTTGACAGGGCCCTGGCGGCTTCCTCTTTATCTCCAGTGTCTCCTGTGTAGAACTTGTCTTAGGCCAGACTTCCAGACTTCTCAGCACAAAACCACTGATCCCTGCACAGAAGCTCTTTAGCGTACAGTGAAAAGTCCTGGTAATCTCCCTGTGAAGTGATGATGAATAGAGGAGACTGACCTCATGGTCAAGAATGTTTAGAGGCCCCTGGGTAGACAAGAAAGACACCTGTTGGTAATTTGGATGAAGATTTGGACTTACCACATAAGTACTGAAGACTGAAAAAAAGTTAAAATGTGAATTACATGGAATGATTATAGATGTTCACTTTTTTTGTAGTACTCTACACACAAATTCTCTATAATAAACATAAATTTATTTTAAATCAGAAAAAATATGTAATGTTAAAATATATACCAAAAGTCTGAGTATAGTGAAATACTTTTAAGTAAATATATGCTCATGTACAGAAGCCCTAAACAAATTAAGATCACCAGAAGTCACAAAAGGTAATGTTATTCAATTTCAAAATGTGAACTGTTGCTCTCTCATTTTCAGATATTCACAGAATAGAATGACAAGTTAAAATTGTGTTTGTAATAGAGAAGATAGCTTTTGTGTTTTCTGTGTCAGATGATTTCTCTCTCCTTAATCAAGATTACATTTCCAGAATATCTACTTCTCTGTTTCTCCTTCCTTAAACTTTTCCACTGTTGCAATCTCCTGTAATTATGGAAATACTTTTTCCTGAAGTAGCAGCTCTTAGATTAGCCAGTTTGGATCTGACCCTAGTATTCCCAAATGGTGCTAATAATCTTCTCTTCGGGAACGTAAATTAGCAGAACATTTGGCTCTGCTTTGAGCCTTAAAACAGCTGGAAAACACAGGACTTGAGTTTGTGATCTGACAGCATTTGAATTCATTGTCCAACAGTACTTAATACCTGTTTGATTTTTTGTATTTTACTTTCTTATACACTTGAGATTCACAATCTTTTCCACATTTACCAATCAGATGGGCAGAAACAGAATCTCATTTTTCTTTTATTAAGTTTATTGGTACATTTTAGATATACAATACAGTTACATCCATCACTGGGAACTTGCACCTTTACATAATATGTCTTGGTTCTTATTTTTTCCCCATTCCCCTGCACTCCCTTCAAACCACCCACCCCTCCGACTTTACAAAGACTTTACTAAAAGTGTAAATTAGGATCAAAATGTATAATTGATAATGTGAGATAGGAAGGAAAGGTCTAAAGAGTCAGGGGTAGGGGGAGTAGGAGGGGTAGGGGAAAGGAAAGAAGGGAAAGTAAAAAAATATGAGAAATGGAAAAAGATGGAAACAAAGTCATTTTTTTAAATCTTTGTTTTCCTGGCTACTGAGGAGGTTGCATATCTTCAAGTTCTAACTGACCATTTGTGTCTCCCTCTGTGGATTAGCTACTCATATCCCTTAACATTTGTTTTCTGTGGTATGCTTTGCCTTTCCTTACACAGTTATGTGTTTTGTAAATATGTTCTACCATATTGTTTTGTGTGTTTTCTTGTTATCTATGATTTCATTCATTTTGTAGAAATATTTTCTTGTAAAGTCAACCAATTTGATTTTCTCTCCTCTTATAGGTTTTGCATTTTGTGTAGTTTTTAGGAAGACTGTCCCCATATTGGGCTTACAGAGAGAGTTTCCTTTATTTTCTCCTAATTCACCTATAGTTCTTGTCTTTACATTTGGCTCTTTCATCCACCCGAAAAATATTTTTCTGTGGTATAACATATGAAAGTATGACTAGCCAATATTATTTTCTAGGAAAAAATCCATCAGTTTCCATTAATTTAAAATGTGGCTTTATTCTATATTAAATTCTCGTTTCTTAATTCAACAACAATCATTTATGGAGCTTTGTCCTAAGGTTCAGAGTGAGTGAAATAACAGATGTCATTCCTGGTAATCTACCAATTGATTAAATATCATCCGTTAGATCTTCTTTTTAAAAATAACAGAATGGATCACTAGATTTCTAAGAATTTTTAGTATCTATCAATGGTTGTTCCAACTATACCCATAATTTAAGATCTTAACATGTATCATAAAAGAAGAACAAAAAAGGCCAATCTGTATGAAGCCCCCCAAGCCTTACTACGTCTTCACTATAATTCAGTTGTAGGTTTTCTCCACACTTGTGGAAAAACACTCTTCTATCTGTTAGCCACTGGGAAAAGCAGAAGTCAGGAGTCACTTTTGGTAGCATAAACCAATACAATCATATTAGTTTCCAGTCTTTCTCATTGCCTCCAATGCATATAGGAGGGATTAGGGACAGACAGAGGGAACATTGCTATATGGCTACACATGGCCAAAAACAAGAGCATTTTCCTGCTTCCCTTGATTCCCTGTGGCTTCCAAGTGAGAAGGATTGATTATTCTTTTAGTACATAGGAAGATATCAAATGAATTTAGATAAATACATCTTAAAATTTTAACTTGCCCTTGAAACCCATCTGTACGTGACCTCTTTATTTTGCAAGTACAAGGTAACTGTGGCAGATTTTGAGTTTCAGCAAAGTTTTTTTTTTTCTTTAGGGTATTTATTATAAATTATTGAAAGTTCTACGGGTCCAAAATAAGAGTCCTAAATTGAGTTGTTCATACAAACAAAACTTCATGGTTCTATGGTTTGGACATGGTGTGAGTTGTCCCCAGGGTTCATGGGTTGCAGGCTTGGTTGCCTGTGTGGAGAAGGACATTTAAGAGTCAGGTTATCAGGGAACTACCCATAGAAGGCATGAAACAGTTCTCAAGGGAACCCAGTCAGTTCTTGAGAGAGGGTTGTTGCAAGCACACACGTCCGACTCTCCTCTGCCCTTGCTTCCCATCTCACTGTGACCTCTCATTCCCACACTTACTCTTGCCATGAAGCCATGCACCATGAGCTCCTCACCAAGGGCTGATCACATGGGGCCGTCTGATCTTGGATTTTCAGTTTCCAAGACTGTGAGCTGCATAAATCTCTTTTCATTGTGCATTATCCAGCTATTTCATCACAGTAACGGGAAATGAACTAATACATATGGGAAAGAAATTTTCATTTCAAGTATAGACTTTCCCCCGTCTCCATTATCTCTCACAAAATTTGCTTTCTAACTAAGGCAAGGTAACAGAGTGGGGGCTAAAGACTAGAAAGGAGATGCACTATTAGGAATGATATCCAAATGATATTTGTGATCTCAAGGCTGTATCTTTTGCTTTTGTAAGGATTGATTAACTCTGGCTATGCTGAAGAGTACTTATTTTCTCTCTCTCTTTTCCTGTCTCTCACATCACCAGTGGAACCCAATGAAACAGTGATTGGCTGATGAAATCTATCATGACTGCCAGACACAAAGAAATGGACTTTCCTGGTGCTGGAATTCAAGAGAAAGACCTCCAGAAAAGGGAGAGGCCCTGCCGACTCCAAGATGGGAAAGGAAGGCAGGGGTCCAGGACAAGGTGAACTCCACACCTTTTCCATTCTTCCTCTACCACATGAAAAACTTTTTCCAAGGGGTGTAGTTATTTGTTGCAAACCACACCTATTGTTCTTTCCCATTAAAAGAAAATATTTCCAATTCATTTGAGGGATTTAAACTGTAGTAAAGTTTTCAGTGTTTACAAAGCCATCTAATACCCTCCACTATGCTTTAGAATTAAATATAATCCTCTAATTTATGTTTATTTTCTTCTGAGATGAATTTGACTGGTCTTTTAAAATGTGAAAATCCTTCACAATTTTCTGGAAAATTCTTGGGCACAAATACTTTTTATCTTTTTGCCTGTTTCATTGTCTTTGGTCCTTTTTGAATATTGACTTGGTTTTATAAACCAAGAAGCTTTTACTTTATCTATTTGTTGTGGTCTCAAGACATCCTAAGTACAGTTGGGTGTGGTGGTCCATAGCTGGAATCCCAGCTTCTGGGAAGCTGAGGAAGAAGGATCACAAATTCTAACCCAGCCTGGTAATTTAGTGGTTTAGATAGTGACACCCTATCTCAGATTAAAGGGAGGTGGCTGAGGATATAGCTCAATGCTGAGGCTATGGGTTTAATCCTCAGTACCACAATACGATACTCCAAGTATCAACAATATACTAATTTGCTGTTTTCTTCTGTGAATAAGCTGTATCATCTGGTGCAAATGAGCATATGCTTCATAGGCTTTTTGTCCTCACTGACATGGAGTTTTGAGTCCTGTAGAAACAAAAAGGAATCATTTCAAATCCCTGAGTCAGGCTAGAGGACAATGTGTAGGACAAGAGAAAGACGAAAAAGCAGGAAAAGCTTATCTCTAAAGCTTTAGTTTTTAAGCCCAAATTGTTTTCTTGAAAGGCTCCTTTGGTGGAAGGGATTATTAATTTTTTAAAAATGTATTTAATTTCTTCATAAGTCCTACTTCCATGGCTGCTGTTAGATCATCCACTCCCCAGCACGAAAGCAGGCACTGAAGCTCCTGAGGCCCTGGAGGAAGGAGAGTCCCCTCCCAGGAAGGCTCCTATGAGCACCCAGGAGTCTTTCTGCTTCCACCTGAGCCTTTGTCCATGGCTGATAACAGCAGCAGAAAACCAACTCTGACAGCATGTTGTGATTTTACACTATCCAGCAGCAAAGCCCAGCTAATTGTGCACACATGATTTTTCAAGTGCCAAATTTTATATTTAGGCCATGGCTCTGGCAGCCCTACTTACTCAGCAGTTGCTAATCATTGAGGCATTAACTGCCTTTCTCCCAGGATTCAAGTAAGATGAAATTTGCTTTCTAAAACACAACTTCTGCAAAGCTGGGAAGTCATCATTTCTTTGTGGATTGTCCCTGTGGAGGTATTTTTGGTTTCTTTTCTTTTCTTTTCTTTCTTTTTTTTTTTTTTGTTGAACTGCTCAGAGAAAAGAAAGAAAAAAAATCTGTTGGGATAGCAAACAAAGGCCCCTGTGCTGGTGTCTCAGAACGGCAATTCCAGGGGTGTCTAGTTTCAGGCTGGAACACAGAGTTCATAATTTCAGGCCGTGGATGGCTCTCCCAGATGTCTTTGGTCAAGTTAATCACAGTTTGCCTGAAGGTTGAGTTTTCAGGTAATCCATCATGGCATGATTGTAAATCAAGAGGTCTTTCTAGCTGGAAGTTGGGAGTTTTTAGCTCGGCCACAGACCGAGGACAGTTCATGCAAGGCCCCAGATGCTATCATTTTAGTTTTACAACTACAGCCAATTAAATGACTCTTTCACACATGCCGAAGAAAACTCAAGAAGTTGATATCAAGCAGACACATGAATTTATAGTCAGCAAGGACATGTGCAAAGTTCTGAGGATTTCGAGAAACTCAGCCTTCTTGTGGACCTTCCACTGGCTGAAGATTGTTCTAGAATTTACAGCAACACATCTAGTGTGTCCTCCACCAGGACCCAGGGAGGGGGTGCGGGCAGACAGGCTGATGCTTTTCTTGCTTGGAGAGGGAGGGAAAAACACCTTCCTGTTCTGTCTTGCTTATTGTCCCAAGTCTAACAAACCTGTAATCTATATTGCTTTTTTCCAGTCTGAAGTTAATCTTTTCCCTCGTAGGAAACCTTGTATTGAAGAAATAACCTCTGATCAACTTTGTATGGCTCTAGTATCTTATAACAAGGATATTATGAGATTTTGTAAAGTACATTTAAAAAATTTTATATGCACAACTGTATAGTCATTATATGTATGAAATATATATTATTTCATTTCATTTCATTTCATTCCCCACAAATTCTGTGACTCCAGTGCTATTATTGGCCCTTTTTCACACATGATGAAATGCAAAGGTGAAATAAAATATTGTCCAGAGTCTTCCCCATTTTAGGTACTCCCAGGCAGCATGTGAACTCCAGTCTGGCTGTCTTTAGAAAGCACATACAACCCTGGCTGGGTTACAGGGCAATCTGTAGGTATTTTACATAGCCCATTCTGACCCCGTTCCGTGGCACACCTGCCAGAAGTGCTGCTGAGGGTTCTCATGGCACCTACCTGCACTTTTGCCTGCTTCTGGAAGCTCTGTCCACCCAGACACCAGGTAGGAGATGTGGCTTTGTTTCTGTCCCAATATGAGTTTCCCAAAGACATTGAGTGCAACTAGAGAAAAAAGGAATAGTTAGGGAGGAAAATAAGGACCTGGCTTTCTTTTCCAGCTGTGCTATCCCAGTGCAACTTCTAGATACACTTGAGAGAGACTCAGAATCTATATTCTTTGAGATCAGAAAAGCATGTCACTATCTGTTCAGAAGAAAATAGCAGTAGTATTCACAACACAAAAAAATTGTCAGAATTAAGGCAGTCATCTCTGTGAGTTTCCCAGGTCATGAAAACTAAATTTATTTTTCCTGGATTTTATCCAAGAATATTTGCAACTATTGAATTCCAGCTAAACTTCAAAGTCAAACTTTCAGCCCCACTTTGTTACTTTTTTTCTTTTTGCTTTTTTCCTCTTCTCAATGTACTTCCATTTTTTCCACTGGAATTTCTCTACCCAGCACATTTTTCCTCATCTTCTCTACATTGGTTTCTCTGTGACAATCACAATCTACTTTTTGTACAAGGGTCATTGTTAATTACCATAGATCAAAGATCAGGAAGGAGGACACTGCTCCTGCTGCCTCTGATCTGGCCAGTTATTCTTTTTGTTGTTGTTTTTTCTTTTTCTTTTTTTGGTACCGGGGATCAAACTCGGGACCTTGTGCTTGCGAGGCAGGCGGCAGAACCACTGAGCTAAATTCCCAGCCCTGGCCAGTCATTCTTACCTGGTCTCTAGAAAGCAGTCTGTGCCCTGTGGTACAGCCTCACAAGGCAGTCAGGACGGTCAATCAGACTATACGTGCAAGATCAAACTGAGCTTTTGTCACTTAGATAAGATGATATAGCAATACTATGTAATCCGAGATTTATCTTTTTGTAAATGACTATTCTGGCCAATGTCTCCGTACAGTTCCTCTCGGAACGTCCGTTTCAATTCCTTTCTTGTGTAGTGAGGGTCAGGTGATTGCAAAGGCCATGATCATGAGAATCATGGGTGGCACGGAAGCCTACTCACTCACGGCTGGGAATAAGGGAGCTCCGGTCTCAGCTCCTATCCTTCTTTTGGTTCGGTACCACCTGTTGGAGAAGGTTGAGAATGTAGTTCAGTCTGACACCAGTTCTATGAATGTAGAGAGGACAAAACCAAACTCAGTTTGTCCCACACTCTCACTCAACAGTCACCAGACTTCTGTCACCTTGGATGCGTGAAGATTTTCCACCCACACCAAGCAAGCAATCCTCTAGCAGCCAGTGAGGCCATCATTGTGCCCTTTACTGGTTCAATTCTGACACCGCCTGCCTGAAGCAGCATTGCATTCCACTGGTTAAGGGTTCAGTCTTGCAAGAGTGCTGCACGCTGTACGCATGCTTCCCATTCCGGACCTCCAGAGCTCCTGACCAACCAGTCAGAGTTCCCACAGCTCCTCCTTGGGCTTGATTCATTTGCTACAGCTGTACATGGAATGCAGGGAAGCGCATTTACCCGTTTATCATATGGGACACAGAGGAAGAGCTGCTAGGACGAGACCATGTAGAGGGTGCAGCTGCCATGTGCTCCTTGGTGCAGCCATGCAGCACTCATAGAACCTGGGCCTTTGGGGTTTATGGATGTTTTATTGCACTGCATGATTGGTTAAATCATTAGCCATTGGTAATCAATTCAACCTTTCCTTTCTACATTCTGCCTGCAGGACGGATGGTAGGCCCGAAAGTCTCCAACCTCTAGCCTTACCTTGGTCTTTCCTGTGACCAGGTCTGTCCCAAAGCTACCTAAGGTGTGCAGCCACCAGATAGCTCTTCAGCACACAGAATGGCACTATGTTTAAGATCCCAAGGATTTTAGGAGCAGTATGTCAGGAAGCTAGGTGAAGAGCAAGTATATATTTTGCAGTATCACACCAATTAGAGAAATTGTTTTCTGTAAAGAAATGGGACCTTTTCCTGAATTGTAAAGGGACTTCCTTGAAATAATTATTTCTTATTCAAGGATCCTCTGTTTCTCATAAATTCGGAAATCGGGAACACTTTAACTGGATATTTTCTTTTTTGGTACTGGGTATCAAACTCAGGATCTTGCTCTTGCAAGGCAGGTGGAGGCACCACTGAGCTAAATCCCTGGGCCTTGGATATTTTCTTGAGTAAATGATTTGAATGGAGAGGTCAATGGTGAAGGTGAGGGAGTCTCCCCCCTGTTGTACAAAGTCAAGGGCAGCCTCATTGGAAAGGTTAATAGTTCAGTATTCTGACCAGTCACAAACAAAGAAGAAAATGCCTTTACCTGTCTTAGAGAGAGGGAGAAAGAGAGAGGAGAGAAAGACAGAAAGAGAGAGAGAGGCATGTGTGTGTTAGTTGCTGTCATAATTTTGCTCAGGGAGCAATGTACTACAGAGAGTGACTTGCTCCCCATATGTCCTTCCCTTTATTGTTTCCCCTAAGCACAATGGGTGATCAAAATACACAGTAAATGTTTAAATGGAAAAATATTTACAGTAAAAGACACACTGGCATTAATCTCCAGGAAGATATTTCTTGTCTTGTTTTGAATACACTTATCCCTTTGTTCTTTCTGCTTTCTGAAGGAATTTTGGAAGTCCTTTTTTGTACATGTGATCTTTATGAGGTATGATAAAAAATACAGTGAATGCTGCTGCTGAGTGCCATTCAATAGAAAGGCAGGTTTTAAAAAATATTACAGTGCATCTTCATCCATGTGATTCACTGGATCTGGCACTGTGTGTCTGCTGGCTTTTCTGTAAAGTAAAAATGATCATGAAAGATCAATGTTTTGAATTAATTGAGGACATCAAGGAAGCCACGATAGCCCAACTCAAAACTCACAAAAGAGGACTTCAAAACTTCTTCATAATGTAGCAAAAAGTATAAAATAAGTATGTTCAAAGTGAGGGGGAATATAGGAAGGGGATTAATGGCAATAAATTTTTAATAAATTTTAAAAATATTAGCGTTCAACATAGTTTTCGATCAAACCATTCTCAGGACAGTTTTAAAGCCCAGTGGTAATAGAAGAGTATGCTTCTTACTGCTGTATTTCCAGTGGGAGCAAGGCAAACAACCTCCCTTCAAATTGGCTACTGTCCACATTCAAATGTTCTGCTCGAGACTCAACTCACAATGTGGAATAAGAAAGTAGATAAATAAATGTTGTTTTAAGAGAGTTTCATTCATCTTCTCTTTTTCACTCTTCACAACAGAATATTTACTACCTTTTCTTAATAAAATACTTGACAAACTAGGAATTGAAGGAAACTTCCTCAACAAGAAAGTGACCTGCAAAAAATCTCACAGCTAACATTATACTTAGTGCTGTCTCCCTAAGAGCAAGAGCAAGGCAAGAATGCTCATTCTTGACACTTCTATTCAACACTGTACTGGAAGTCATAAAAAGTTATGAGCAATAAAAATAAATGAAGTGTTCCAGATTGGAATGGAAGAGGTCGTCTCTATTTTGAGATGACATAGTCTTATATAGAGAATATTCTAAGAAGTCCACTAAAAGCTATTAGAACTAATAAGTGAATTCATCAAGGTTGCAAGATACAAGATTGATACACAAAAATAAAATATATCTTTGTATATTAGTGATATAAATATGAAAAATTCCATTTACAGTAGAATCCAGCCAAACAAAAACAGCTACAAAAAACGGGAATAAATTTAATTGAGGAGGTTAAAGACTTGTAGAATACAAATTTAAAAACACTGAAAGAAGTAAAGGAATCTTAAGTAAATGTAAAGATATGCCCTCTTCAGAAGACAATACTTTAAAGATGACAGTGTTCTCCAAATTTACCTACAGGTTGAATGAAATGACAGCTTTGTTTTTTTCACAAGTGGACAAGTTTATGCCATATGGAAAGGACTTTCAGTTACTCAAATTCAAGGATAAGGGCACAGCCTGACATGAGACCCCACTAGCTTCAGACACTGGGGTAGGGCTGGGGTCTCCACAGCCACCGGCATTCTTGACCTGCTGGGTGCAAATCAGGCATTTCTCACAACTGCTGCTGCCAGTCAGAGAAACCCAGCTGAGCTGTAGTTTTTCTCCAGGCTCTTTAATATAGGTATAGTTGATGGAAATACTGGCCACTTGATTGAATTCAGTCTATAGCTACCCAAAGTCAGGATGGATTACACGACTGAAGGCCCCAGGATTCTAATGGGATGCTTGGCTTTACTAAGCCCCATCCTGAGATTCTGAGTCATCCTCTAACATACAATATCTCTGAGAAATGATCAAGTGTGGCTCAAGGGCTCTCCGTGAATAACAGGAACACTCCTATGGCTTGATAAACTCCAATGCTCAGACATGATTTCCCAGGAGCTGAGGACAAAGTCTATCCACAATCCTCATTGCACACAAATGTGAAGGGCATACAATGCTGAAAAAGAACAAAGTTAGAGACTCAAAATTCCTTATTTTAAAACTTGCGTCAAGGATATAACAAGCAAACTAGGATGAGACTGGCAGAAAGACAGACATAGATCAGTGGAATAATGTTGAAGGTACCCCAAAATGTTTATATTTAATGTCAAGTGACTTCCTGAAGGTGTTCATAAAGATGACTTAATGAAGAGAGAATAATTTTTTCAGCAAATAATACTGATACAACTGAATATCTGCATGTGAAAAAATGAAGATGGACCCCTATTTCATAGTATAGAAAAATAAACTCAAATGCATCAAAGAACTAAACTGAAGAACTAAAATTATAAAACATGTAGAAAAAATCCTAAGAAACAATTTATTATATATAACAACAAAATTAGAGAAAAAATTGATAAATTTAACTCATTTAAAATTAGAAATTTCTACAATTCAAACTACATCATAAAGAAAGTGAAAAGACAAACCACTGAATCCAGAACATATTTGCACATCATATATCTGATAGGGGATTTAAATGCTTAATACATAAGGAGCTCTTACAACACAACAGTAAAAAAAAGCATAATTTAAAAATAAGCAAAATATTTCAACATATATTTCTTCAGAAAATACATACAAATGGCTAATAAGCACAAGCAAAAGTGCTTTACATCCTGAAAGTGCAAATCAAAACCACAAGACACTGCTTCACAACCATGAAGATGGTAAAAATTTTTAGAGGGAAAAGGAAGAAGAAAAGAAAGAATAGGAGGAAGAGGACACATGTTAAGAAGGATCTGGAGAAATTGAGGCTCCTGTGTTACTGTTTCAGTTGTAAAGTGGTACAGCCATTTTTTAAAAACAGCTCAGAAGTTTCTCAAAATATTAAATATAGGATTCTCATGGGGCCCACAATTTCACTCGGTTTATATCTAAGTGAAATGAAAACACATGTCTGTATACAAAAACTTATAAATGAGTATTCATGGCAGCATTGTTGATTATAGTAAGACAATAGAAATAATCCAAATGTCCATCAAGTGACAATTGTGGTATATAAACAAAATGTGGTATATTCATAAACAATGGAATAGTAGTCTGCAGTCAAAATAATAAAATCCTTACACACACTATAAACATGTATAGTCCTTTACACATGATTAAACCATAGAGATATTATGCTAATGAAAGAAGCCAGACAAAATATCATAGCATATGATTATATCTATATAGAATGTCCAAAACATTCAGATTCATATGAATGAAGCATAGGTTTGTGTTCCCAAAAGGTAGAGGAAGAGGTATTGTGATGCGACTGTGAAAGATATGTGGCTTCTTTGAAGGGTGGTGAAAGAATTCTAGAGTGAGATTTTGGTGACAGCTGTGCTCTATGAAGACCACTGAATCAGGTACACTAAAATTGAAACTATTAATTGTATCTCTATAAAGCTGATATTAAAGAGTAATAATACTTCCTGAGATAATCATATCTTGATCTAGAACATAAACAGTTATTTGTTTTTTTATTAATGTTATTGCTACATTTTAGGCATATAATATAATGACATTCATCATTGGAAATTTGTACCTTTACATAATCTATCTTCGTTCTTATTTTTTTCTCCATTCCCCTGCCTTCCCTTCAACCCCTCCATCACTCCTTATTTACAAAGACTTTGTTTCCACTTTTTCATTTTCTCATATTAATTCCATTCCCTTCTTTCATTTCTCCAATCCCTCCCACTTCCCATTCCCCTTTAGACCTTGTCTTCCTATTTTACATTATCTATTATACATTTTGATCCTTATGGACACTTTCAGTTTCTCACAGCAGAGAAACTATTCAGTATTTACACATGTCTGTCCTATTTATTTCACTTAAGAGTATTGCCTCAATGTGCATCCATTTAGCTATAAATGTCTCTAATTTTTCATTCTTTATAGCTAAGTAGTAGTACTCCATTTTATTTAAAAACCACATTTTCTTTATCCAACCTCCAATTTATGGGAAATTGGGCTGTTTCCAAGTTTTAGCTAATACAAACTGTGCCACTATGAACATAGGTGCACATATATCACTGTGGGATGATTCTTTTAATTTTTTGGAAGATACCCAGCAGGGGAATAGCTCGGTGAAATGAGACCTCTAGTTCTTTGAGGAATTTCCATACTGATTTCCACAGCGGTTGCACCAGTCCACACTCCCACAAATGGAGGAGAAGTGTTCCTTTTTCCCTACAGCATTTGTTATTGGTTGATTTCAAAAGAGCAGCCATTCTTTCTGGGGTGAGGTGGAATCTCAGCATTGTTTGCATTTGCACCTCTCCAGTGACCAATGATATTGAACACTTTTTCCTGTTTGCTATTTCTACTTCTTTGAGAAATGTCTGTTCATTTCAGATGCCCATTTTTAGATTGGGTCTTTAAATTTGGGAGGTCTGATTTTTTTTACGTTCTTTATAGATTCTAGATAGTACACCTTTGTCTGAGGAAGAGCAGGTGAAGATTTTTTTCCCACATTGTGGGTTGTCTCTTCACACTGTTGGTGGTTTCTCTTGCTGTGCAGCTTTTTAATAAGAAGAGATCCCACTTGTTGATTGTTTGTGCTAGTTCACAGGCAACTGAGGTTTTGTTCATCAAAATCTTTTCCTACATCAGTGTCTTCAAAAGTTCTACCTAACCTCTGTTCCAGCCTGTTCAGAGTTTCTGTTTTAATATTTAGATCTTTAATCCATTTTGATTTTAGTTTAGTGCATGTTGAGAAATATAGGTCTAGTTTTAATGTTTAGCAAGTTGAAACCCAATCTTTCCTGCACTATTTATTAAAGAGGCTATTTTTCCTCTAGTGACGGTGTTTGGCTCCTCTGTTGAAGATGAGGTGGCCAAGTGTGTCTGGAGTTGTTTCTGTATCTTCTAATCTGTTCCACTGGTCCTCAGGTCTGTTTCTTTGCCAGTAATATACTGTTTTTATCACAGTAGCTTTTTAGAATAATTTCAAGTTGGGCATTGTGATACTCCCTAACTTGTCTTTGGTGTCTAGAATTGCTTTTGCTATTCTAGATCTCTTCGTGTTCCAAACGAATTTTTGGATTGTTTTCTAAAGAGCCTGTGAAGTATGCTGTTGGAATTTCAATTGGGATTGGATTGAATCTATATAGCAGTATTGGAAGTATGGCCATCTTCACTATATTGGCTCTTCCACCCAGGAGCAAGGGATGTCTTTCCATTTTCATCTCTTCCATCTCTTTTCGGAGTGCTATAGTTCTCAGAGAAGCGGTCTTTGATTTCTTTCATTAGATTGATTCCTAGATATTTCATTTGTTTGGATGGTATTGTGAAGGGAGTTGTTTCTCCAGTTCCTCTTTCCTCGACTCTGTTGTTCAAGTACAGGAAAGTTATGAATTTTTGTGTGTTCAGCTTGTATCCAGCTACTCTACTGAATTTGTTTATTAAGTCTAGAAGACTTTGGTGGAGTTCTTAGGGTCTTCTATATAGAGTATCATGTCATCTGCAAATAACAACAATTTAACTTCTTTGCTTCCTGTCTTTATATCTTTTATTTCTTTATTTTGTCTAATTGCTGTGGCTAATGTTTCCAAAACTATATCGAATAGGAGTGCTTATCGTGGGCATCCTTGTCTTGTTCCAGATTTTAGTGTGAAGGGTTTCAGGTTTTGACCATCTAGTATGATATTGGCTGTTGGTTTTTCATGGATGGTTTTTATCAGGTTGAGATAGATACTGTCTGTTCCAATTTTTTGCAGGGTTTTTATCATGAATGTATGTTGGATTTTGTCAAACTAATTCTCTGCATCTATTGAGATGATCACATGTTTTTTCCTTGGCTCTATTAACATAATGTATTACATTTATTGATTTGCATGTGTTGAACCATCCCTGCATCCCTGGGATGAATTCCACTTGGTCAAGGTGTATGATCTTTTTTTTTTATCATTTAAAAATAGTTCTTTTATTGCATAATTATTATAACAAATTTAAACAATACTTAAGATGCAAAGAAGAAAGCAAAACTCACCCAAATCTCCTCTCCCAGAAATAATCACCACTAACACTTTGGTGAATATTCTTCCAAACATCTTCCTAGTCTATGCATACATGCACAAGCAGACGGCTATGTGTATAGAGATTTACATAAATTATGTCATGTAATACTCATTTTTTCAGTAACTTGCATTGCTTTTCCTGAACAATAGGTATAAATGTCAATGAGCATAAGCCTGTGTTGTATGATCTTTTTGATGATCTTCTGCATTCTGCTTGCCAGTATCTTATTAAGGATTTTTGCATCTATGTTCATTAGTGAGATTGGCCTAATGTTCTCTTTTTCATTTGGGTCTTTTTCTTCTTTGGGGATCAGTCAAGGTGATGCTTGCTTCCAGGAATGAATTTGGGAGTATTTCTTCCCTTTCAATTTGATTGATGAGTTTCAGCAGTAGTGGCAATAGTTCTTCTCTAAATGTCTTGTAGAATTCAGCAGTGAAGACATCAGGACCGGGGATTTTCTTAGTTACTAACTTTTTAATTATGTTCTCAATTTCGTTGATCTTGGGTTTTTTAGAATTTTTAGGTCTTCTTCATTCAACTTTGGTAATTCATACTTATCTAGGAATCAGTCCATTTCTATGTTTTCCATCTTATTGGGATATCAGTTCACAAAGTAGGTATTGATGATCCTCTGGATTTCTTCTGGATCTGTTTTCATTTCAACGTTTTCATTTCTAGTTGCATGGATTGGGGTCTTTTCTTTCCTTTTTTGATAAGGTTGGCTAAGGGTTTGTCAATTTTGTGTATTCTTTAAAGAACCAACTTTTTGCTTCATTGATTTTTTGTATTGTTCTCTTAGTCTCCATTGCATTGATTTCTGCTCTGATCTTTATAATTTCCTCCCTTCTGTGAGCTTTGGGTTTGTCCTGCTCTTCTTTTTCTAGAAGCTTGAGGTTCAGCATCAGGTTGTTTATTTGAGCTCGCTCTGTTTTCCTAATATGAGTATTCACTGCTATGAATTTCTCTTGTAAGACTGCTTTTATTGTTTCCCATAGATTCTGATGTGTTTCACTGGCATTGTCATTTAGTTGTAGAA
This sequence comes from Heterocephalus glaber, assembly GCF_053883595.1. NCBI lineage: Eukaryota > Metazoa > Chordata > Mammalia > Rodentia > Bathyergidae > Heterocephalus > Heterocephalus glaber. Next base: position 42,965,009 of record NW_028258147.1, on the reverse strand, counting down.
ATCATCTGATTTCTTCTTTAATTTGCTCTGTGACCCATTGGTTGTTCTGAAGTCTGTTGTTCAATTTCCATGTGTTTATGAGATTCTTTTGCTATTGATCTCCAATTTCATCACACTATGGTCTGATAATATACAGAGCATGACTTCAATTCCTTTGCACTTACTTAAACATGTTCTATGAGCAAGTATGTGGTCCATTTTGGAGAACAACCCATGTGCAGCTGAAAACAACATGTATTCTGATTTTGTTGTGATGGAACACTCTGTAAACATGTTAAGTCCATTTGTTCAAGAGTTTGATTGAATTCTAGTATATCATTCTTTATTTGTTTTTTCCATTTAGTTTATTGGTACAGTTTAGGTATATAATACAGTTACATTCATCATTAGGTTCTTGTACCTTTACATGATGTATCTCAGTTCTTATTTTTTTCAACATTCCCATGCCCTTCCTTCACCCCCTCCATCCTTCCCTATTAACAAAGACTTTGTTTCCATGTTTTTCCTTTTCTCATATTTTTTCTTTTCCCTTCTTTCTTTTCCTCTACCCCTCCCACTTCCCCTAGTTCTTTAGACATTTTCTTCCTATTTCACAATATCAATTATATATTTTGATTCTTATTTACACTTTTAGTTTTTCACAACAGAGAAACTATTTGGTATTTATACATGTGTGTTCTATTTATTTCACTTAAGAGTATAGCCTCAATGTGCATCCACTTAGCTACAAATGTCCCATTTCTTTATTGCTGAGTAGTACCCCATTTTATTAAAAAAAAAAACACACATCTTCTTTATCCAGTCTCCTGTTGATGGGCAATTGAGCTGTTTCCAAATTTGAGCTGTTACAAACTGTGCTGCTATAAACATGCATCTGCATATATCACCATGGTATGATTCTTTTAATTCTGTGGGGAAGGTACCCAGTAGAGGAATAGCTGGATCAAATGGGACTTCCAGTCCTAGTTCTTTGATGCATCTCTGTATTGATTTCCACAGTGGTTGCACTAGTCTGCACTCCCAACAACAATGAAGAAGGTTTCCTTTCTCCCCACATCCCCGCCGACATTTGTTATTGGTTGATTTCTTGACAGCAGCCATTCTTTCTTGGCTGAGGTGGAATCACAGCATTGTTTTCATCTGCATCTCTCGAATAACCAGTGATATTGAACATTTTTTCATATGTTCATTCGCTGGTTTTGCTTCTTTGCCTGAGAAATGTTTGTTCATTTCAGATGCCCATTTTTGGATTGGGTCTTTATATTGGGGGGCAGTCTGATTTTTTAAAGTTCTTTATAGATTCCAGATAGTACACCTTTGTCTGAGGAACAGCTGTTAAAAATATTTTCCCAGCTTGTAGGTTGTCTCTTAGCTCTGTTGGTGGTTTCTCTTGCAATGCAGAAGCTTTTTTAATAAGATGAGATCCCAGTTTTTGATTCTTTGTGTTAGTTCCCATGCTATTGAGGATTTGTTCGTAAAGTCCTTTCCTATGCCAATGTCTTTGAGAGTTGTACCTAACTTATCTTCCAGCAAGTTTAGTGTTTCTGTTTTAATATTTAGATCTTTAATACACTTCAATTTTAGTTTAGTGCATGGTGAAAGATAGGGGTCTAGTTTTAATCTTCATTGTTTTTGTCTAGTTGATCTATTTGTGACAGTGGGGTATTGAGGTCCTCCACTACTATTGTATTAGTGCTTATATGATTTTTCATGTCCATTAGCATTTGTTTTATAAAGTTGGGTCACTAGTATTTGGCGCATCTTTATTTATGATTGTCATCTCTTCTTCGGATTGTTCACTTTACAAGGATGTAGTGTCCTTCTTTTTCTCTCTTAATTAGTGTTGGTTTGAAATCCTTTTTGATCTGCAAAGAGAATAGCTACCCCTGCTTTAGTTTGGGTTCCTGTCACGTTGAATATTGTTTTCCAGACTTCAACTTTCAGTCTATGAGTTTCTTTTTGAATTGAGTGTGTTTCTTGTATGCAGCGTATTGTTGGATCTTGCTTCTTTGCCCATTCTGCCAGTCTATTTCTTTTGATTGGTGAATTGAGGCCATTAACATTGATGTTTATAACTGATATGTATTGACCTATCCTTGTCATGACATTTTCTTTTAGTTGGATTCTCGCCTTTGCTTTTAATTTCTTGTCGTGCCTGATGCATTCATTCTGCTGGGGTTCCTGGGGTTATGATCCTCATGGCCTTTTCCTAGGATACTATTTAAAATTTTTTGCATTGCTGGTTTGGTATTCATGAAGTTCCTAAGGTGCTTTTTGTCATGAAAGTATCTTATTTCTCTATCAATTTTGAAAGATAGTTTTGCAGGGTACATCTATCCGGGTTGGAGGTTGTTTTCCTTTAGGGCTTGAAATACTTCACTTCAGGCTCTTCCTGCCTTGAGGGTTTGTGTTGAGAAGTCTGCTGTGATTCTGATGGGATTTCATTTGTATGTGATTTGTTTCTTTTCTCTAACTGCTTGTTCTTCTGTTGGGTTTTTGGAATCTTACCTATTATATGCCTATGTGTAGATTTTTTTTTTTTTATCATGGCTAGTTGGAGTCCTATATGCCTCACTTATCTATATGTCAAGTTCTTTTCCCCTGCTTGGGAAGTTTTCTTCCATTACTTCTCCAAACAGTTATTTTTTATGTCATTTGCACTCTCTCCTGTTTCTTCGCTGACTCTGATCTGTCTTATTTTATTCTTGTTTTCATCATCTAGCAGCTGCTGGATTGATTTCTTGTGGTCCCTTACGATTTCAAATAAATTTTTCTGTTTCTGGTCACTAATTGCAATCCTATCTTCTATACCTGAAATTCTGTCCTCACATTGGCTCATTCTGCTGCATACACTTTCATGGAGTTTTTAATTCTCCTGGAAATCTGTTTGCATCTCTTTTATGGATTCCATTTGTTTCCTATGTTGGGATTCCATCACAGTCCTTAGCTCTTCTAACTTTTTATTTCTGTCTGCTCTAGATTTCTTAATCATGTCCTGCACTATGGGCACAATCTCTGGTGTTATCTGAGAAATTATTTCTGATTTTATTTTTTCCAGATCCTCGTTTGTTGCCATTTCAGGGAGTCCAGGTGGTTGAGTATCAGATTGTTCCATCTTGTTGCCCTTTGGGGTTGCCTTAGGTGATCTGGAAGTCTGGCTTTGAAATCTGTTTACGTGTCTTCTCATTTCAACAGATGCAGCCTACTGCCCCTTTGTTGAGGCAACTTTTTGTTCACCCAGTGGTCTTCAATTCTCAGCAAGCCATCAAGAGGCCTTTTTTCTCCTCTTCACCACCATGCCAATTCCTGGTTTCAAAATGGTGGCCTTCTGGATCCCTGTGCTGTCCTCTTGTCTGGGTGGCATCCTGCCTGTTGCCTGTGCACATTTGGGATGGGATTTGGGTGTGCTTCTGGCTGGGGACTGGCTTCACATAGCATTTGTCTGGGAAGGCCTTTGGCTGGGGGCTATGTACCCATGTTGCTGGTGTCTGAGTGAGTTTCTGGCTGGGGTCTCTATGCACTTACTAATGGTATTTTGGTGTGTTTCTGACTGTTGCTTGTGTGCTTGTGCTCCTCTTTTCCAGGAAGGCGTTTGGCTGGGGCCTGTGGGCCCAAGCTGCTGCAGTCTGGGTGGACCTCAGCTAGGACCTGCCCATGCCCGCACAGCCCTTGTCCATGCAGGCTTCTCGCTCGGATCTGCACCCAATGGTATCTGGGTGAGCACATAAGCACTGGCTTAATTTTCTTCTTTTTAAAAGATTAGAAACGTTACTGGAACTTCTATCATATCTTTGCACATATAAGTTTAGTTTCTTATAGCTATTGGCTTCTATTTGGGGGGCTTCTTTGACTTAGAAATAAAAATCTCTTTTCATGGAAAAGCCTGTTATGTTTTGTACCACTTAATTCTCAATAACAATATTTATATATAGGAAAAATTTATCCAAATATCTTTTTCAAAAAAGACAGTTTCACATTTATTTATTAAGAATTTATAATTTTGACACTATCCATGTGGCAGTTTTACTCAATGCAGACATTCAGCATTGCATGCATTATTTTGATTTAATACTTGGGCTTTGTTTGGACATTTGCTTACTCTCATTCTAGAATTTCTTTTACAGTTCTCTTTTCTGCAATTTCTTTTATCAGTTCTCTTCTGCAACAAATAATATCTGCACTTGGGTGCTTATCATTTATGTATTTTGTTAGTGTATACTGATTTTATAAAAGATTGAGTTTCATTGTGGCATTTCACACATGCATACCCAACTATCTTTTTTACCTTTAACTATATACCAGACTTCCAAAATTTGCATAATAATGAAAATTTTCTAGTTCTCAGGGAATTTGTAATCTAACAAAGAAACAAATGGATTACACAGGTGGTTACAATATAAGGTGATGTGTACAATAAGGAAGATGGATGAAGGTCTGTACATGATGTGAAAGGAAAGGAGCAAGGTCATCTCAGGTAGGAGTCCTTACAAGAGGCAAAGCTCAATTGAGATTTTTATATCAGGTGCAGAAGTTAAGTAAAGGAATGAATCTATTCACTTAACCTTTATGGAATCATAAAATTATTTTATAATTGATGGAGGGCCATTGAATTGTGTTCATCAAAACAGTGACATGTTCAGCTTCAATGTGAAAATTATATCACAAAGATGAAGTGTAGGAGCAAGCAGAGGAGGGAGGAGTTAGTCCTACAGTCCAAGTCAGACCTGGTGAAGGTACCCTAGACACGGGACAGAGACAGAGAGCAGGACTTGATGGAGTCAGTATCAGAGTTACCTTAAGATGTTCAAGGTTCAAGTGCAGTGAACTCTGACAGGGTGAGCCATATGGTGAGGCGATGTAGGAGGAGATGCTGGCCAGGGCAGAAGATGATTTCAGTCATGGGATGAGGATATGATTAAATTACTGAATTCCATTTAAAATACATGAAAACAAATACATCACACACAAGTTTCTTTATAGGGCAAAACAAGTATCCCTGTGTCATTTCATATGTCTATCCTGGAATCATTCCTGCCTCTCTACTGCTTGATATCTGTGCTCTGCCCCTGTTAACTCAGGGCTATTAGGAATGAGTCCTTGTGACAACACAAAGCAGAAGCATGTGATGCTTGGCTTTCAAGTCTGGCTTAGCATGACGATCTCCTGTCCCATCCATTTCCCTGCATATATGTTTTCTCTCATATATGGAATCTTTAAAAAAAATATATCTGAAAGTTGAACGGAGGCTATCAGAGAAGAGGAAGGAAAGATGGGAGGAGAAGGGAATAATAGGGTGTGGAAATGATTAAAATATGTTATATGCATGGACAAATATGCCAAAATAAAGTGCATTATTCTGTATAATGAATGTGCATTCAGAAGAAACCCCAAAGCAGAACTAATCCTAATTTTAGTACTCAATGCCTGTCGCCTCATTATTCTCCACAGAGGTGGCTCATGTTTAAATTTGTCTTATTTGCTGCCCCCTCTCTTTCTTCATTCTCCTTCTCCTTCAAGGGTCGATTTGCTCTTTCTGCTCTCCCTTCATTTCCACAGTTGATCAGTAGGAGGCACATGCCTCTACCTGACTTCTGCCTGTGGGATCCTCCTGGTCAGGACTGTGGTGCATGTCAGCATTGTTACTTCCCTTCCACCCTCCAATAGGAAGTGAAGAGACAATTCATCTGTGTGAACTAAAATTTAATCATTATATATGAGCAAAGATTAAAATAGCATGGCAGACATATTTCCCAACAATCGACTTCTTTGATGACTACGTTAAAAATCTTTAGGAAATAACATTCTGAGAATTTGGAGGTCTTCAGAAAGAGATGCAACATTCTAGCTATTACTATTTGTTCTAGAAGCACATAGCTTGTCCTGGTAGCTAATGGCCTTTGTTTACCACCACTGAAAGGCAATTTCCCCTGGCTAGGAATACACACTCTCTCCAACAGTCCAGTACAATTCCTCTAAATATTTACAAGAGAAAGGCGATACCCAGTTGTACTTTTCTTCCTACCACAGGAGAATGTTTGGAAAATTAAATGTAATTAAGCAAATTATTTTAGAACAATGATTTAATCCAAGCTAGCTGGGAAAAGGTCCTGTACTTTATGGTGTGCACTGTGAGAATGGAAGGAAGATGACAGTGAGTCTGATGACTGGGGTGTTGCCACAGGGCACTGGAAACCTGTGGCTCTGCTTCCAAAAGTGTCCCTCTAAAGAAAGGGATTATACTGTGTAGTCTGGCATCCTCTCACACCAAAAGTGCATGTATCTGATTCCCAAAACATGGGACATGTGTCACTGTGTACCTGTGGTCCTCTACACAGCTTATCCCTGGGCACTTGGAGAGGATCAGCAGGCCCACAGTGCTTCTCATGAGAGGATGCTCCAGCTATTGCTTATTTTAGGTAGTGATGCTGGTTACAGGAGCAAGTAGAAACATGACTCACCAATCTTAGTTCTTCGATGCCTGGCTTATGTGACTTACCACAACGTCCTCTGAGCATCATGTTGCTAAATATGACAGAGTTCTGCTCTTTTTGTGGCTGAATAATATTCCACAGCATATTCACATGGTGTGATCTCACTCATTTGTGCAATCTAAAAAGCTGTCCTAGAAGCACAGAGTGGTATAGTGGTTACCAGAAGCTGGTTGGGGATGGAGGAGGCAAGGATGGGCAGGAGATTGGTTAGTTGTACAAAATTATAGTTAGTTGGAGATCCAAGTTCTGGTCTCCTATGGCACAGTACAAGTTACTCTACTTAACAATACTGTATTGTCTATTTAAAAGTTATAAGAAAAGAAAATTTTGAATACTCTCACAGTGAAGAAATGATAAATGTCTGAAGTTTGAGGTGATAGATACACTAAATGTTCTGATTTGATCATGACCTTATGTATACATATATTGAAATATCACAGTGTTCCCCATAAATTGCAGGATTATTATTATGTATACATTAAAATCAAATAAAAATTAAAAACTGTAACTGAATCTCTTGTAGGTCAATGTCATAGCAATGCCTCATGCCAAAAAGTGTTGCCCTTTCCAAGGACACCTTTCCTGTGGGGGTGCACAGACCCAGACGCGGAGGTAAGCAGGGCGCCTTTGGGGATAATGTCATGTCCTCTTCCCTCATCTCTGCCTCGGTGACTGTGATGTCCCGTGATGTCCTGCCAGCCTGGGGGATGCTATGCCTTTTACAGCTCAATAGTCTAACAAAGCGATAACATGTTTCAGATACATAGAGAAGGATAAAGAATCATGAAGCACCACATGGTGACTGCCTTTGTGGTAGCCATCCCCTAAGGAAGCAGGGCATTGCAAACATAGAGGAGATGCCCGTCCCTCCCCAGCTATACTGTCTCCTTCTCTCTGAGGGGATCATCATCATCTGTGCCCTTTTCGCCCAAATTAAGACTTACATGAATTCTTTTATGTAAGATGCATAAAAGCTAAATTTTATCAGTAGAAATAAGCGAAATAAGGATCTTCACTAAAGGAAAAAGTGTTTCACCTGAGATTGTGTATGATGACTGGCACCCCCTAATAGCTATATGATTTATTCATGGGATCTCACCTAAAGATACATCAGGGAGTTTCTGAGAGGAAGTATCTAGATTTGTCAGCCTTTCTCTCTCATTGCCTATTCAGATTTTCAGCTCTTTGATTTGTAAACAATTGCTTTAATCAGTGTGTGTGCCTATGTGGATAGGTGATAGATATAGATAGATGATAGACCGACAGCCAGATGATAAATAGATCCTAATGTCCTAATGTCCTGTGGCATTTTATTTCTTCTTCGTGGTACATGTTTGTGATGCACAGTGAGTGGATACCTTGTGAGAAGTTGGCACATGTACATATTGCATCTTAATCCATTTTCCCCTTCTCTCTCTCCTCTCTTCTCCCTCCCCGCACAGAGCCCACTCCCATCTCCAAAAGGTATTTCTCCCTGTTTCCTATCATCTTCTTTTATTTTGGGGTCTTTAAATTATTTATAGTCAGTGCTTCTTGTATAAGAGAACTCTGTGGCATTCTATTTAAAGGAAAAATTCCTCAAAAGTGTAGCTATCAGTCAAAGATAATATGTCTTTTTAATTTTAAGAAAGCTTGCTAAGGTTTCCAAAAAGTTATTTGGAATTGAAGGTTTCAGAGTTCTGGAATCCACAACTCTGGTGTGGAATTTTCAGTTCCCTGGCACACTCTGAAGACTAGGGCTGCTTGGGAGTTTTAGCTATTTTGTTCCTTCCATGGATGGCTTATATGACCTTGGATACCTGTGAAACTATAAAATATCTTGGTTTTCTTGCCTATAATACAAAATAGAGAAATTAAAAAACAATGTCTGGCTGGATGGTAGAAAATAAGCTGAGATCTGGCTTCCTGTTTTCCTGGGTTAAGTCTCTGCTTCAAAAATGATGGATTCCCCTTGAGGGGAGCAGTATTTATTTGATGTTACATTTTAGTACAGTACAAGAATTAAACTTTTTGCCAAATAATGGAAGAAAGCTTTTTCTACGTCTAATGAAAATAATGAATACTGGGCAGTTGTGCTTCATATGTGAATAAGGGACCCTCTAGCAACTATTCAGCATCTATTTGTGCAAAACTTGCTGAAACAAATTATTGAAAAAACCAAACAAAGCAAAAAAAATTTTTAATCTTGGCATTACACATTATTTCCAAAGTAATTTCCCAATGCCACTGTGATCAAGACTAGATTAAACAAAATAGTTGAGAAATAAACCTGGAATACATTTTTATTTTGTGGAAAACTAACTCGTAGGAGATACTCAGTCTTAGTTAACAAACTAAAATGTGAATTTGGACAAAATTAGAATACACACAAAATTCATATCTGCTACCCTGGATTTTAGGGCCTCCTTTGAACTCGGGCCTATATATTCTCACTGATTTTCTTCTTAAGCCTGTAAACTCTCAGGGGGCAGACTAATGACCTCTTAAATAGGGATGTGAATTCCTACTTTGCAATCACCATGTACAAGCCACCATTGTACATTATATAGCACATCTCTAACAAGTTCTCAGATTATCACAGACAAAGCAAACACTAGAAGAGAAGACTGGAAAAAGGGGAGTGTGGTGGGGAGGATAAAATTCACGACCTCATAACCGGAGCAAACCTTCAATGTAAAATACTTAGGCTTAATGACATTGTGGCCCTGGAAGGGGGAAAATGTTCCTTCTTCTGAACTGCTGAGATTTAAAGAAGAAGGAGAAGGAGAAGTCATAGTAAAAGGAGGAGGAGGAGACAAGAAAAGAAAAAATTAGCTAAAATAAACAACTAAGCATAGAAGCAAGCAAACAAATCTGTAAATCAAGGCAAATGTCGAGATCTAGTCAATAAAGCTCTTTTAAATCAATTAATGCTGTTGTTTATTTAATCTCCCAACTCGGCAAATGTGGCAGGCAGGAAAGCTGCTCTTCTCAACTGAAACTGCACAAAACAGAGTCTGGATCCAAGGAAATTTTGCCCAAGTCCCTGGCAATGTATCACTTTTTAAAACCCTGTTTTGCTTTTGTGCTCATGGTAACGTTTGCAGCTGTTGACTGTGGCTTCAGGCTGTCTGACTCCCTGGAGAGGATTTATGTGTGTTTCTACTTCCTTTCCTTATTAGGAGGCAGGAATCTGCAACACCTATTAGAACAAGTATGCATAAAGGGTAATGACCATGCAATTTATTAGTGGTCTGTTCTTCCTCAAATGAGCCTGAGCCTCCCACTCCCTTGGCAGTGAAGGCCATGCCACATCTGAATCTGCCTCTGCTTTTCTGCCAGCAGGTAGGCAAAGTGGCCACCATCAAGGGATGAGAAACACGCTGGCCTCTGAGAAGGGCTGGTTCCATCCAGGAAAGGAGACATAAGTATTAGGGGTGGAATTTAATTAATGTGAAGACTTCACTGACAATGTGAACAGTATCCAAATAGAGAAAATGTGAGATGCAAATAATCTCTGGATAGCTCTGTATCAGGAAAAAGATTCTTGATCCTTTTTGTTTTCTACTTTTTAGTGTGGGAGTGATTTGCTCTTCAAAGCTGGTGTTAAAGAATAAGCCTTTGCTAGGAAAATGTCAGGATTCTTTGTTTCCTCTTGGTTACCAGCTAGGAGACAGGTAGCCATGAGGGAAAAGAAGCCATGCACTCCTGTGAAGCTGGCCCCTCACAAAAATCATTCAGGCAAGTAAGAAAGAAGCTAAGGGTCCTAAAAAAAATCCACAACCATTGGCCTGAAAACTCCAGGCCAAGCTCCACTCTACTCAGGCCAAGGTTTGCAGTTGGAATGGAAAGTTCAAGAGAAGAAAATGCTTGGGGCCAGATTTCATTTTCTGTTAAAATCACATGTATGTTAGAGAAATGCAATCCAGATGGGTTTGATTCTTTCACATTTAACTCATCAAGAGTTTCAGCAAGCCATTTGATGTCCACGATGCTTGGAGTTGTTCTTCCGCAAGACAGGAAGCCTGCTTGGCCACAGAAGGTGGATTCTAACCCCAGGAAGGACAGATTTGATCAGTCTCTAGCACAGAAAATCTAAGTGGCTTTACTGAGAACACAGGACAAGGAGAAGAACACTCTACATGAGCGATTGTTAGAATGGAGCTAGTTACTTCGGGAGGCAATGCAGAGATGTTCTTTTGAATTTTTGAGCATAATCTATATCATAAGATGAGGAAAATAATTTCCATTACTCTAGTGGGTTGAGTAAAGTATCTTTATAATTGATTCTGCTTTTTCTCATCAGCTCATAGAGTTTCCTTTTCTTTTCCACATCACCTCTGATCCTTGTCTCATGGACTCATTTTGACACCCCGACATAGCACTTGACACACTTAGCAGGTGCTCAGTGAATGCTGGCCAGAATTTAAGCCATGTATCATCTCAGTGTCCAGAGCATGCACAGAATGCTGTGCATCTGGCTTGGCTGCACTTACTTCCAATCTCAGGTGCCTCTACTATCAGGAAATCCTCGTTCTGTGTTGAGAAAGGAAGACTGATAAATACAAGGAAACCTGCTAATATACATAAGTTGGCTGGAAGATACATTTTAAAAAATAGAAGATACACAAATTGGTTCCTTCGTTCTATCTAACCCACCCTGGCTCTTTCTCAGTTTGACGCTAACAATGGAATAAAAAAGTGAACAATTGTTTTCGGGTTTGTCCAGACCCAGAGCATACAGAGCACATTTCACCTCTCTGCTTCACATAACTAATCCACATCACCGACACATTCACCCCAAGCTACGTTAATCTCTCACTGAGTAGCCAGTGAGACCCATGTTTGGGTTTCTGACTAAATTGTTGGTTTCTTTTGCCATTTTGCTCTGTCATTTCAAGTAGGCAGGCCACAGCTGCTAATTAAAGAGGGAATGATTTATTTCATAACTTTTCTTTTCCCTCAGGAAACATAACTCAACTTCAGGCACAGCTAGTTTGCCTGGCCTTATTCAATACATTACACCCACCTCATAATAGTTAATTAGGAAAACTGAAATCCTGTCAGAGAACCTCAGGGGGAAGGAGCCAGCCAGCCCCAGATCTGGGCTCCTAAGGAGCCTGACCCAGGTTCCATGAGACCCTGGCCCCAGTACCTGGCCCCAAGTGTGAGGCTGAACTCTAAGAAACACAGCCTGTCCTTCAGGGAACCTACCTTCATTTCTTTTTGATAGGGCAGGGGAGATATGGAAAACCCGTCTTTTACCTAGAAGTGTTATGAGAAATTTTTTCTTTTTCTTTCATGCAGTATTAGAGATTGAACCAGGACCGTAGCACTGAGCAACATCCCAGTCCTTTCATGTATTTCTTTTCATGTTTTTCTTTTTTTTCTGATACAGAGTTTCTCTCAGTTGCAGAGTTGGCTGGGCTGGGCTTGAAGTTGTGATCCTCCTACCTCAGTATAATTATTTTTAAAAAACTAAAGCATGCATAACGAAAATCTAGAGATCAATTATTCTTCAATGCATATGTTTCTCCAATAATGAGCACATCACAACTGGAACTTACCTTTCAAGAGCAAGATACTTTTTTCTTTTAATAAAAAAGAGAGGGCCTGAAGCTTGCGTGCTGTTAACCAAACCTGCCCTTCCTTAGACATTTACTGGATGAGAGCCAGTTCATGCTAGCTCTCCTGGATCTCTATATATGGCAAATCAGTTCATTTGTGCAACATTCAAAAAGCAAACATATGTGTAACGTGAAATCTAAAGCAAATGTCCACTTAACAGACTTTGGAGTTTCTAGTATATGACCTAATAATTACGGAGGTTATACTGGTGTTTCTCAAATTTTAATGCTCACACATCTCTTGAAAGTCTTGTTCAAAAGTAGATTCTGCTAGGTCTGGGGTTAAATCCAAGAATCTATATTTCAACCAGGCTTCCAGGTGCTGTGGCTGGTCCATGGACCACACTCTGAGAAGATGAGAAATTTCACCTACACCCTGGAATGTCCTAGAAAATCTGAAAGTATTGGTGCGAGCAGGTGTAAAATGCAGGTTACAGTATGCATTATACATAGTCCTCTGACTCTACAGACTGTCTTCTAGAATAGGGGTTGGAGAACTGTCTCCAAAATATGAGCTATTGAATATGGTTAGTCCAAGACTTATGAATGAGTTCCATTCTGGGAGATGTTCCTAAAATGGATTCATTCATAATCCAACAAAGTGAATCTTAAACAGTACATCTGTGAAAGTTTGCAACTCAAATGTTGGGGGACCTACTGTATTTTAAGCTTTGCAGATCAACTAGCTCCTGTTGCAAGTACCTACACTGCCACTGGAGTGTAAATATGTACACATGTGAGTATGGGTGTGAACACATTGAAACCCTGGGCCACATTTTGCCAATTACTATTCTAGTACAGTGGTTCCCAAAACTTTAGGACTGTACACCCAGAGCAGTACTCTCCCGATCCCATATATGTACATTCATTTATAAATTTCATATATGTCCTATTAAAGTAGTAATCAGTATATAGTGCATATTTATATCTATCTTCATGTTGGACACTTTGAATATACATAGTTTCAATTTTTTAATTAAGTGTATATTTTAAAATTGAAAATAATAGAATGTCCATTAAGATTATGCATTAAAAGTTTCAACAAGAAATATTATCTTAAAGAATTTCATTAAATTCAATACCAATTCCTGATATTAAAAGCCTTTAAAATATATTTAAAATAGTGAAATAATAACTGTTATATTAAATATATATATAAAAGAATGGAAGTATTAAAAGCTGAATATTGAAATATTTTATCTAAACTTATAGGTCTTCTACTCAGTTTAAAATGCCAGATAACTTCTGGAAACTTAACAAAATAATTCTAAAGTTCATTAATAATTTTTATAAATAACTAAGATTTTTAAAAAGCTGAATATAATAAAAAGAGATAAAACAGGTGAATGGAATGGAAGGTAAAAATCCTAAAACTGTATGAATGTATTATTTAATATTAGTGATATGTGATACTATTGCACTGAAGAAAAAGGAGATTCAATTTCATTCCTTAGGAGTAGAAGCCCCTGGGAAAGACACAGAATCTGCACACAGCCCAGCGCTTTTATGGACAAGGGCACAGGTGCCCAAAGTGAAAGCAGGAAACCCTGGGAACTAGCTTGGTGTTTGATGCAAAGTGGGGCATGCTTTGCACCAGTGTGGTAGCAAGATGGAGCAGGGAAATGCTCCATTAGAGACGTGGCTTCAAGGTGGCCTCTAGAATACTTGTCCATGGACTGAATGCAGGTAGAGGACAGAGGAGATGCTATGGTTTCTGTGTGTCCTCCAAGTTCATTCATTGGAAACTGAACTCCAAAAGTAGCAGTGTTGCCATACTGGAAATTTAAGAGGTGATTAGGACTGAGGGTTCTTCCCCATGAAAGAATTAATGCTGCTGTCATAGGAGGGAGCTCAGTAAGAGGAGGTGGGTTCCTGGTAAGAGAATAGTCCAGTTTCCTCCCCTCCCACTTCCCTCTTCCCTTCCCTCTTTCTCTTCTCTGTCTTTCTCCCCTCCCTGTTCCTGTTCTTCCTTCCTCTCTCTCTCTCTCACACATTCCATGCCACCTTTTCTTTGGTGTCACAGATCCATCTGCAAGTCCCACCAATTTGTTGTCAACTATACCTGCTTATTCTGAGTCCTATCATGGTCTGTCCAGAGTTTTACACTAGCCCCTAGATTTCTTCCTCCACCCAAAACAAAATAAAACTACAAACAAGCAAGCAAACCCTGCTCTAACTTTCGGCTTTTCTGTCCCAGTAAATGGCTCCCCATTTATTCTATAATCTCATTGCAAAAAACTTGGAGAGTCCTTTCTGCCTCCCATCTGAGTTCATTTTGTGCTGCTATCACAGAATATGTCATCAAATGGAAGAAGGTGGGCAGAGGGAGGGTGGGAGGGAGAAGAGAGCTGGGAAAATTGTGCTTACCTTATACTTCTTGCATAAGGCTGGCCTTCGAGCAAGGATTGAAGATGACACTACATCTTAATTTATAAGTGCTTCTCAAACTATTTGTTGCATTCTCCTAGATCTGGTGATTTAGGATCTTCTGGAGCACAGTGGAGAATTCTCAGTTCTCAGTCTATTTCTTGGATGGACACTGAGGCTTGTGAATTAGGTGAATGAAAGTCTCAGGTGCTCCAGCCAGGCCTTCAGGTTACTCACACCTATCCTCACTGGATCATTAGGCCTGTAACCAGTCCTTCAGATCCTGCCACAGAAGTCAATGTCTTAGGCCAGTGAGTCCTCAATGCCCTGGGACCCTTAGTAACAACACAAATTTCCAAGACTGTTGTGCTGCACTGATGCCTGGGTCTGTGTGTTTAACAAGCTGTTCCTAGATAATGTTCTTGATCAGGCAAGGTTGGGAAACGCTTCTTTAGTCAGAGATTTTTGGCTTCTATGTGAAAATTTAGGAGCAGATCAGAAGCAAAGGGTAAACAAACCCCAGCTGAAGAAGCAAATGAATTCCCAAAGTCTTCCAGATGTTTCCCTGCTCGGGAAGTGAATTCTGATTTCATTAGTGGTCTTGTTTCTATTTATGCCTCTGGCAGAGTCAAGCACTCAGGTGGTCAAGTTCTATGTAGAGACAATGCTGATAATTATCACTCAGTCTATCAAGCAACAAAATGCAAGAGACAGAAAGAAAAGTATGGAATTCTAAAATAATTTCATAGAAGCATAATTAGAAAAGCCTGTATGAGACATACAATATCAAAGTATCTCTGATCTACAGAATTCCGTCCACTTCCTAAATCAGTTCTCAGTTTTGTTACAGAGTTATAAATCTTTTTACTAATTTATAACTCATTGCCTAAAACCATTAAACAAAGAACTCCATTAAGCTTTATCAAATCTATACTATTTTGCTCCAACATTCCTCCTCCCCCATGAAATATGCGTTTGAGAGTTGGTTAAATGTCCATCTCTCACCAATATATTTAGATCTTGGGTCTGATGTCAAATATTCAACTAGTGAGTTGAAACATGAAGGGAGGCAGAATACATTCAGTTCTGTGTCACCTTGCCTCTTACATCTCAGAAAGCAAGCAACAAATGTTTGACCAGTAAGGAGATTTATCTGAAAATTTCTTCTAATCTTTCCTACAGAGTTAGAAGGCTCAGCAACTGAGATAAAGTTAAAAAAAATTAGAGAGCCAGAGTTCACAGAGCAAAGCTTTATTATTACTTCTTTTTTTGAGAAAAGAAGAGCACGTCTTTCTTTTTTTAAATTAATTTTATTGGTACATTTTTAGGTATACAATATAATGGCAGTCATCATCGGAAATTTGCACCTTTACATAATCTCTCTTGGTTCTTAATTTTTCCCCATTCCCCTGCTCTCCCTTCAACCCCTCCATCCTTCCTTATTTACAAAGACTTTGTTTTCATTTTCTTATATTTATTCCTTTCCCCAATCCCTCCTACTTCTTCTTCCCCTTTGGACTTTTCCTATTTCACAATATCTATTATGCCTTTGGATCCTTATTTAGTTTCTCACACCAGAGAAACTCATTGGTATTTATACATGTGTGTACTATTTATTTCACTTAAGAGTATGGACATCCCTTGCTCCAATATAGTGAAAATGGCCATACTTCCAAAACTGCTATATGGATTCAATGCAATCTCAACTGAAATTCCAACAGCATATTTCACAGACCTTGAGAAAACAATCCAAAACTTCATTTGGAACAAGAAGAGATCTAGAATAGCAAAAGCAATCCATTCTGATGAACAAAAACAAGGTAGGGGATATCACAATCCCCAACTTGAAACTATACTACACAGCTACTGTGATAAAAACAGTATGGTACTGGCAAAGAAACAGACCTGAGGACCAGTGGAACAGATTAGAAGATACAGAAATAACTCCAGACACACTCGGCTACCTCATCTTTGACAAAGGAGCCAAACAGCCTCACTGGAGGAAAGATACCCTCTTTAATAAATGGTGCTGAAAAATTGGGTTTCAACTTACCAAACACTAAAATTAGACCTATATCTCTCGCCATTCACTAAACTAAAATAAAAATGCATTAAAAACCTAAATATTAAACCAGAAACACTAAACCGGCTGGAAGAGGGGTTAGGTAGAACTGTTGAAGTCACTGGCATAGGAAAAGATTTCATGAACAAAACCTCAGTTGCCCATGAACTAGCACAAAAAATCAACAAGTGGGATCTCTTCTTATTAAAAAGCTTCTGCACAGCAAGAGAAACCACCAACCCTCAATGTCGGAAAAAACTTCTACCAGCTGTTCCTTAGACGCAGGTCTCCTATATAGAGTATAGAAAGAACTTAAAAGTATCAGACCTCCCAAATTTAAAGACCCAATCTAAAAATGGACTTCTGAAATTATTACTTTATTATCAGTGAAGAATCTAGGAACAGATTATGAACAAATTATTCATTCTGCATAATATAAATGTTTGAAACTGAGTTGAATTTGCTGGTTATCAAATATTTAAGAAAATACCACAATATTTTTATCTCTAAAACATTTTCCCCTTTCTGGTTGCAGCTTTAAAATTTGGGCATTGGATTGTTTTAAATGGAAGATGGCAGGAAAATTAGGGCTTCAGAGTCTCTCCTTGTGGCACTTAAACCAACTGTAACACAGAGACCCTATAACTCTGAATTTCAACTGTAGTTGCAGACAGTATAAAGGAGTCTTCTACTAGTCTTACCTTAGATTTGGAATGTCTATTATGTCATGCCTTCATCTAGTTTTTCTTCTGTAAATTAACCTTATCTATAACTTCTGTCACTTTCACAATCTTACACCTACTTAGCTGATGTAAAATACTTTTATTTTTAAAAAAATAAATAAAAGCACAAGAAGATTTGCTAATTCACAAACTCTTCTATATAGTATTTTAAATTTACCCTGCCGGTCTGGTCTCTGGCTCTGTGACAATGCTCTGGGCTTCTGGTGGTGGCATGGTTAGTAAAACAGCACCGAATGGCTGTGAACCACATGTTATGTGATGGTGCACAGATGCTAGTGATGATGGGATGGCTGTCTCTGCAAAGTGTAGGGCTTGAGAAAACTAATCAAATGGAACCCAGGGATGATGAGTTTTGTATTATGGCATGGGACACCACGGAAGAAACCAGTTTAGAGGCTGATGGCAGGCACAGCATCTGGGTAACTTGGAAGTGAGGAGTTTGTCAGAGGCTGAATTTGGAGAGTTAGGGTAAGGAAACATTGAAGATGATTTTGTCTACTTCATAATTTACTCCTGGCACCAAACCAATCTTTTAATTAGTAATAATTTTGAAACACAGCTCAAAGTTCAGAGAATCAAGCAAGGGCTGTTTTGAAGCAAGTGTGAGGTTTAGAAATGAGTTTTGATGCTGCATTGCTGGCTGTGTCAACACTGCATTGCATTGCAGTGGTCAAATTATTCAATTTTCTCCAGCCCCCCATCCATCATGCATACAATAGGAGTAGAGATTCCCTCCCTAGACTATCACTCTGTTGACTGCATATGTGAATCTGCAGGGCATTCAGCAGAGGGTCTAGTCATGTAAGAACTAAATAAATGAGACTTGTAAAGGTTACCATTGTTAATTTAAGGCAGTGAATGAAGCTGTAGCTCAAACCCTTTTGCTAATTTAAGAGAACTCATCTCTAAGTATAGTTTGTAATTTTTGCAGCATATTGTTCCTGTAGATGTGAAGAAGCTTAAATGATAAAGAGGGAAAAATCAGTTTACCAGGAGCCATGTTTGCCCATGTACACATATTCCTGGACAAAATGGGGAAGCAAAGAGCAGAATTATACCCATTGCAGCAAAAGGAAAAAGTCTGCACTTGGCTGGTGCCTACATAGAAGAGGACCTTTTAATTACGTCCTAAGAAATTAGAACAAGTTCCTGCCTTCAGGTCTCCTCCCCCACGGCACCCCAAGGTGTGAGATCCCAGTTCTTCTCTCTTTGTGCTCAGTGGCTACCTTAGCAGTGGGGGCTTCCTCCAGCCTGGTCTCAGCTTTGTTGGCCTCAGCCAATTTTTCAGTCACTTTTAATGTCTCCTCCCAGGAAAGTGTGTGATACCTCACCAAGGCTCAAATATTGCTTTTGTTGCTTCTAGATATAGAACTGCATGGGCAATGTCATTTTGCTTCTTCCTTTTTCTTTTCATGAACTCTGAAAGATTTGGCATACATGTTTCCAGCATATGGAGCTTTTGGGGAATGTCTATTTTGCTTAATTTCAAAAACATCCAAAGTGCCACTGTATCTAACAGGTGTTCCATTGAGGAATCAATCAGACTCATGTAAAATAAGAGTAAAATCAGGACAGGGATTTAGCTCAGTGTTTCCGCTGCCTGCCTCACAAGTGCAAGGTCCCAAGTTTGATCTCTGGTACCAAAAACAAAAAACAAAAACAAAAAAATAAGAGCAAAACTGCGAGCTCCAGTTGAAGACTTCGTCTCCAGATCACTGTGAAGATCACTCTCAACAACTGTGGAAAGAGATCAGGAGAAATGCAAAGAGATTTCATAGAAACAACTGCAAGAAATGAGAGAAAACATGGAAACTGAATTATAGATTATCTTTCCCCAAAATAGCAGTAAATCCTGAAAAAGTTCACTTTTATTTTTAATAGCACACCCACATTCTTTTCTGCTGACTTTGATTTGAGATTTTATAGGTAATTTGTGAATTATTGTGTGTGTATGTGTATGTGCACTCTTGTATGTTTGCATTATAACCTTGGTTCAAATAAATAATAAAGTGGGATTAAAGCCAGCAAGTCTCCTTGAGTAGTCCAAGTGATTGGCTCCAGAGCACTGTGATTTAATATTTAGAGCTAGTACTAAATGAATCACTATAAGGTCATTGTCTGCAAGAACATAGAAATTGCACTGAAGGTAAAAATGTAGAGTTTTCTGGAGTCTTTGATATTTCTCTCTGGTTATGTTCTTATTTTTAATCCAAGAAGATTCAAGATGGCTTCATAGTCAGAAACTTTCAAATTCTTAAAGAATTAGCAAAGAACACTAAGGAAGTATAACAGTATGGTCCCACCTCAAGGTTTCATCTTGCTTTTCCACCTGGAATTTACCTTATAAAAGTGTTACAAGGCTGAGTGGTTAGGTGCTCACCGATTCCTTTTGCCAATCACCCCTATCCACTTTCCTGATTATATCTGTTCAGAACGCTGTCGTCAATTAGTGTGCTAAATGTCAAACCTATCTATTGCCAGCAGTCGAGGAAAAAATGTTTACCAATTCTGATATATATCAATAAAAAAAGCACTTGTTTCCTATTTGGTTTGTGCCAGGTAGAAGACACCTTTACCAGGGGGTTGGGGGGTTGAGAGATAGAAACAAAACGAAGTAGAGACAAAAAAAGAGATAAAGAACAGAACCAAGGACAAAAATCACATGATCATTGCAATAGATGCAGAAAAAGCCTTTGACAAAAATCCAACGTTCATTCATGATGGAAAAAGGAAACCCTGAAGAAAATAGATAAAGAAGGACCTTAGCTCAATCTGATCAAGCCATTTATTAAAAACTTACTACCAGTATCATATTAAATGAGAAAAAAATGAAAGCTTTCCCTCTAAAATCAGGAACAAGATAAGAATATTCACCGTCTTCACTTACATTCAACACAGCACTGGAAACATTGCCCAGAGCAATCAGGCAAGAGAAAGAAATAAGAAGGATATGTAAAATAAGGGAAGAAGTCAATTATCATTATTTGTGGATAACATGACCCTCTATGTAGCAGACCTAAAAAATTTTACCAAAATACTTCTAGAATTAATAACCAAATACAGCAATGTAGCAGGATACAAAATCAACACACAAAAATCAATATTGTTCCTGTACACCAATAATTAAATCACTGAGGGTGAAAGTAGGAACACCATACCATTCACAAGAGCATAAAGAAAAATTAAATACTTAGGAATTAACATAACCAAGGAAATGAAAGACCTATATTCTGAAAAGGGAGATAGAAGAGGTCATCAGAAAATGGAAAGATGTCTCCTGTTCCTGGATAGGCAGCACAAATATTGCCAAAGTGGCCATACTCTCAAAACAGATATAGATATTTAATGCAATGTCAATCAAAATATGAATAGCATTCCTCACAGAACTAGAGAAAACAATCCTAAAATTTACGTGGGATCAGAAGAGACCCAGAATAGAAAAAAAAAATCCTGGGTGACAAGAGCAAAGCAAGAGATATCACAATCTCAGATTTGAAGTTGTATTACAAAGCTACAATGAGGACAGAGCAGAATATATGCACAAAAACAGACATATGATCAGCGGAACAAAATAGAGGGTGCAGAAACAACTCCAGGCACATTTAGTTACTTGATCATTGACAAAGGGGCCAGAGACATACACTAGAGGAAAGACAGCCTCTTTGATACACAGTTCTGGGAAAACTGGCTACCCACATGCAGAAGATTGAAGCTGGACCCATACTTCTCACCATGTACTAAACTAAAATCAAAATGGACCAACCTGTATATGTTAAAAGAGAATACTTAATCTGCTGTAAGATAAAATAGGTGAGACTCCTCAAGAGATAAATGCAGGCAAAGACTTTCTGAACAGAAACGCCACAGCACAAGAAATAGAACCAAGAATCAAGAAATGCAATTTTATAAAATTAAAACATTTCTGCACAGCAAAGAAATCAACCAAGTAAAAGGACAATCGACAGAATGTGAAAAATTTTTGTGAGCTATTCCTCAGACAGAGGACAAATATCTAGAATAAAGAATTAAATAAATTAATCCTTCCAGAATAATAGGCCCAGTCAACAGATAGGCAACTGAAATGAACAGACACTTTTCAGAAGAAGTATGAATGGCTAATAAATACATGGGGGGGGGGGAGTTCAACATCTATGGCCATTAGAGAAATGCAAGTTAAAAAAAACAAAACACTGAGATTCTATCTTACCCCAGAAAGAGTGGCCATCAGCAAGGAATCAAATAGTAGCAAATGCTGGCAAGGCTGCTGCCTTCTGCAATATTGGTAGGAATGTAAACTAGTACAACCACTATGGAAATCAGTGTGGAGATTCCATTTAACTCAGCTACTCATCTTCTAGGAATCTTCCCTAAAGAGTTAAAGGCATCATATTACAGTAATCCATGCACACCTATATTTTAGCAGCACAATTCATACTAGTTAAATCTTAGAATCAGCCTGTGTGTCCTTCAACAGATGAATGGATAAAGAATATGTGGAATTTACACTCAGTCAAATACTACTCCTCTGTGAAAACAGATAAATTTGAGAGATTTGCAGGAAAATGGAGGCATCTTGGAGCTAAATGTTAAAAGCAATAATAAATTAGACACACAAGCTTAAATATTGCATGGTTTCTACTACATAAGAAAGCCAAAATACAGATTAAAAGATAGATAATGGAATGCAGGGAGATCTATTTTGTTCAAATGGGAAGAGGATCAAGAGGTGGAGGGAGAGGCAAGGGAGTTGAGGGAAAGGGGTTAAAAAAAAAACGAAGATGTGTTCTGTCCATGCACCAACTGCCCTCAAGGAATATAATCATTATGTATTGCAAACATGGACTAATAAAAAATAAGAGCCGGGCATGGTGGGCATGCCTGTAATCCCAGCTCTCGGGAGACTGAGGCAGAAGGATTTCCTTGAAGTTCAGGCCAGGCTAGACAATATAGCAAGATCCTGTCTCAAAAGACAAAAAGCAAACAAACAAAATAAAACAAAAACTAAAAAAGGAACAAACATGATTGGGTAAAGTACCTTTATTTATAAACATTTGCTTGACTTTTCTAAATCACATCCTAGATCCCCACTGGGCCCAAGATGAAATCGTTCATATTCTTAAAGGGAGATTAAAAAAAAAACCATCTCCTTAGAAGCCACTCTTTTTCTCACAAGTGTCTTAAAGATAATATTTTCCCCTCTTTGGAGCACTTTAAAATACAATTAAACCAGGGAGTTTTGAATGAGTAGTGGTTACTGCTAGGAAGAGTGTGCAATGTGTGGGAGTTCACAGCAGGTTTGAGAGGACACAAGTAACAATTTCATAGGAGTCTGGGAGTGTTTAGGGCAAACAACCATTTAGAGAGTTGCCCTAAGGAAAAGACTCAACAGCATGATGAACTTTTGAAATATACAGTAACATACGTGAATCTCAAGTGCATTTTGCTGGGGGAAAGTGACATTTAATATGTGACCCACGGTACAGTCCTACTTACATGACATTGGAGCAGGAAAAACCACGGGGACAGGAAACAGATTAGGGTTTCCCAAGGCCTGGGGATTGAGGAGGGGGTGGGTGACAGGGTCACGAGCGACATTGTGCATTTACCCACCCACAGTACTGAGCCCTAAGAAGAGAGACTCTTATTAAATGTGTGTTAGAGCTCCATAAATCGGACTTTTAAAAAGTAATGGTAGACAAAATGCATGCTCAGAACAGGAACCTGAAGCCTGGGCCTCTCTTAGATGGTAAACGGCAAGGCTTGTCACCGTGTAGGAGGAAGGCTGTGAATTTACACATCTAGGTACTTCTTGGATTTGTGTCACACATATCTTCCTCTCTGTCACAAATGCCAAGTACAAAAATTTGTATGTGTGTACATGCTGTATTCCATTGAATCTAAGTGCCAAAAATTAACATTTTAATATCGCTGAACTCAGAACGGATCTGAGTGCTATGCCATGGGTTTTCAATTTTCTAGTGGTCTTCGTTACTTTTTTTGTCACTGAGACAAAATTCCCGACACCCACAAGTTAAAGGAGGAGAGGTTTATTTGGGCTCACAGTTTGTAGAGGTTTCAGTCCATGGTTGGCTGGCTCCAAGGCAGGGTGGCACAGGAGAGGGCCATCACAGAGGAGAATCAGCTCATGGTACAGCAGACAAAGGGCAGCAGCACGAAGCATCAGCAGCAAGCCTGCCTTCCTTCAGTCTCTTTGTTTTCCATCCACGCTACAAGCCTATTGATTGGTGCCATCCACATTCAGGGTGGGCCTTCCATTAGGGACACCCAGAACTATGCTAAACCCATTTAGTTATCACACACCTTTAATCCCAGTATTGCACACCCACAATCCAACCACCACCTCCCAAAAGCCCTTCTCCCCAAGAGAACTCAGAAGAGACAGTTTCATGCTTAATTATGTCTGTGAAAATGGGGTTTTCAATGCTGATGTTTAAGATTCTAAGTGTCTTATTTCTCTCCGCTTACCTTCACCTCTAGCTGATGAAATGTGATTTCACAAAATAAACATATTTTGTCTGTCCTCATTCACCAAAGTGGTAAAGCCTGCAAGATACAATTGCTAAGACAAAACTTATAACAGGAAAGATGCACTGGAAGGAAAGCAAAGTTATCAGCAACCATCCTAGTGGAATTTTGCTGTGCTCACTTTAGAAGTAGAAAAGCCTTAGATTTGTGCTCAGGAACACCTATGTCTCAGTCAAAGAATCTAACCCAACTGAGGCTGCATTTCCACATAAGAGGGAATGGTAAGCGTTTTGTCTATTTTCTCCTCATTATTGTGAGAGTGAAGAAATTGTGGGAATACTAAATACCAGTAGGCATTCACCGAGCCGTCCATTCACCGATGTGCATCTGGTGTACCTGTGTGAGCACTGTGCGAGGTCCTGGTGGGAACTGCAGGGAGACGATCCTGGACTGAAATTCAGTTTGACTTACAGGTGGTTATTAACACCAACTTTCTTTTTAGAATTCGGGGTAGATAAATAGCATTAAATATTTTAGGAACTTCTGGCTCTCCCATCTTTTATTTGGCCACAGAATGGGTGAAGGAAATAAAGCAAACTAAAATGAATTAATAGAACCCAAGCCGGATGGAACACATCAAAGGAGATCTGTCAAGAGGGCGGCAGTTTCATGATAGCCTCAATACTGCTCTGTGTGGCAGAAAGAAATGCCCCCTGCCCCTCTGTGCCGAGGCCTACATAGCCCTGCCATCGGTCCTGGTCCTGCTTTGCTCTGTACCCAGATCTACTGATAGCCCATGACTAGTGGGGGCCTGGAGCTTCTCATGTGACAGTGGGCCAAGTGAGGCTCTCTAGGAGTTCCCCTCTACCACCATAGCTGCTCTTAAACTGCTCTGTCTTCTCCCATTCATATGCATATTTCTTCAGACATGCATTTTCTGATTTGCTTGCAGTCATTAGAAGGTGAGATCCTACCTTAGGAAAATAACCCCTGAAATAAGTATGTCTGTTGTCAGCCTTACCTAAGAACAGGAAATGTAAAACATCATATCAGGAGAGAGAGAAAGAGAAACAACAAACACAGAGTCTTTCTTGCTCTTTGAACAGGAACTGCCAGAATTTTAGTTTGGGCTGAACCTCTCCAATCATATACATTATAATTGTAAACAAGCACAGGGTGCAATACACTTCTACAGCTCCCTCCCTCCCTCCCTCTCTCTCTCTCTGTCTCTCAAGAGCTGCTGAGGATTGAACGCAGGCCCTCTCACAGGTCTGGCGAGCTCTCTACCCTGGAACTACAGTCCCAGCTATTGTTTTACATTTTATTTGAAGACAAGGTATAGCTAAGTTACTGAGTTCTCTCTCTTCCACCCTGCAACGCTCCACCTCATCCTCCGGGGTGAGCCGCCACACCCAGATCACTGTGATGTTTTAATGCATGTGTACTTTATGGAATGATTACATCAAACCAAGTAACATATGCAAGCGGCCACATACTTACTTTGTTAAATGTTTAAAATCCCAAAACCTTTCAATGGCAGCGACTGTGCTGTGGGTCCCCCTTTGCCAGCAAGGAGCCAAGCGGGAGCTGTCGTGACACCACAGGAAATCCATTTCTGTTGCTCTCAGCAGCAAGGGTGAGCTGAGATGAGTTCTGCTTCCCCTAGACTCAGGAGTGCTCAGGGTCCCCCAGAGCTGAGGTTGGCAGCAGGGTCAGGCTGCAAGCAGGGTTCTGTGCCCCACCTGCTCCTCAGCCCTGAGTCCAGGGTCTTTGGAAAGCCCTGGCACTGACTGCACCATCTTTATTAGAAAGTCACTTACACATGCACAAATACGCGCTTCACCCTTACAGAGTTCGTGAGACTCTAAAGTTAAAATAAATTCTCATGCAGATGAAAACAACGCTGAGATTCCACCTCACCCCAGAAAGAGTGGCTGCTATCAAGAAATCAACCAACAACAAATGCTGGCGGGGGTGTGGAGAGAAAGGAACCCTTCTCCATTGTTGGTGGGAGTGCAGACTGGTGTAACTACTGTGGAAATCAGTATGGAGATACCTCAAAGAACTAGGACTGGAAGTCCCATTTGACCTCCGCTATTCCCCTGCTGGGTATCTTCCCCAAAGAATTAAAAGAATCATACCACAGTGATATATGTGCACCCATGTTTATAGCAGCACAGTTTGTAATAGCTAAAACTTGGAAACCGCCCAAGTGCCCATCACTTGGAAACTGGATAAAGAAGATGTGTTTTTTAATAAAATGGAGTACTACTCAGCCATAAAGAATGAGAAACTAGAGACATTTATAGCTAAATGGATGCATATTGAAGCCATACTCTTTTTAAAAATATATTTATTGATACATTTTAGGTATACAATACATTTACATTTATCATTGGGTGCTTGTACCTGTACATGATGTATCTTGGTTCTTATTTTTTCTCCCATTACCTGTGCACCCTTCACACCCTCCACCCTTCCCTATTTACACAGAGTTTGATTCCATTTTTTTTTCTTTCTCATAATTTTTCCCTTTCCCTTCTTCCCTTTCTCCTTCTCCTCCCGCCACCCCCAAACCCTTGGACCTTTTCCTATTTCAAATTATCAATTATTCATTTTGATCATTTTAAACCTTATTTACACTTTCAGTTTCTCACACTAGAGAAACTATTCAGTATTTATACGTGTGTCCTATTTATTTCACTTAAGATTATAGCCTCCATATGCATCCATTTAGCTATAAATGTCTCTAGTTTCTCATTCTTTATGGCTGAGTAGTACTCCATTTTATTAAAAAACCACAACTTTTTTATTCAGTTTCTAGTTGATGGGCACTTGGGCTGTTTCCAAGCTTTAGCTATTACAAACTGTGCTGCTATAAACATAGGTGGACATACATCGCTGTGGTATGATTCTTTTAATTCTTTATGGAAGACTCCCAGTAGGGGAATAGCTGGATCAAATGGGACCTCTAGCCCTGGTTCTTTGAGGCATCTCCATACTGATTTCCACAGTGGCTGCACCAGTCTGCACTCCCACCAACAATGGAGAAGGATTCCTTTCTCTCCACACTCCAGCCAGCATTTGTTATTGGTTGATTTCTTAATAGCAGCCATTCTTTGTGGGGTGAAGTGAAATCTCAGTGTTGTTTTCATCTGCATCTCTTGAATGACCCGTGATGTTGACCATTTTTTCATATATTTATTTGATGTTTTTACTTCTTTGTCTGAGAAATGTGTGTTCATTTCCAATGCCCATTTTTGAATTGGCTCTTTGAATTTGGGGGATCTGATTCTTTTCAGTTCTTTATATACTCTTGATAGTAGACCTTTGTCTGAGGTATAGCTGCTAAAAATTTCTTCCCACATTGTAGGTTGTCTCTTAGCTCTGTTGGTGGTTTCTCTTGCAGTTGAGGCGATACTCTTAAGTGAAATAAATAGGACACACATGTGTAAATACTGAATAGTTTCTCTTGTGTGAGAAACTGAGAGTGTAAATAAAGATTAAAAGGATTAATAACTAATAATTGATACTTTGAAATAGGAAAAGGTCCACGGGGTAGGGGTGGTAGGTGGAGATGGGGAAAGGAAAGAAAGGAAAGGAAAAATTATGAGAAAAGAAAATAAAAGGAAACGAAGTCTATGTAAATAGGGAAGGGCACACAGGGAATGGGGAAAAAAGAAGAACCAAGATACATCATGTACAGGTACAAGCACCCAATGATAAATGTAAATGTATTGTATACCTAAAATGTACCAATAAAAGAATTTAAGCAAAAAAAAAAATGAAAATAAAATAAATTCTTACATTAGTGGGAAATAAAATACAAACTGAATTAATTTCAATTAATAACACTGATGTAATGGATGGTATTTTTGCTCAAATTAAGTCAAGTTAGCTCAAATAATTGGAATTTAATTAATATCAAATTTAATTATGGAAAAATGTACTTTCAGGGCTTGTTTTATGTTAAATATTTCTGAAATTTGACTATAATTATGCATATGTGGAGAATTCCTGAACAGGAACATATAGTATAAAATGATGCTAATAATTTCAAGGTGTTTTTTATCATTTCATTTTATTTTTATGTTTGTATTTCAGGGTTATCAGATGTTTAGCAAAAATCTTCACTTTTGGTGGTACTTTATAAAAGTGTGCTGTTTAAAGATAAATTTTAATATGGCAGTATTAGCAAACTGGCTCTAAATGGATGTCTAAGCCAATTATTTCTGCACTTAAGACTGCAATACTTCTTTGCTGAATATTTAATGCTACACTTTCTACTAACAAAATGTAGTTGAACGTAGAGGGCAGTAAGAAATCAACTGGTCTGGGATATTTAACACCTCATCAAGGCTACAGCAGCTCAGCAACAGCCCTCACTCATACAGCAGTTTAGCCACAACCCTTCCAACTCTGCTTACTGTGGACGACACATAAATACAAGTATGTGTCTGTGCTTGCAGTGCTGGGTGTGCAGTACATGTACAGATGTATGGTGCTTGTCTGTAGATGTGTGCATGTCAGGAAATTCAGGGACCTAGAGGTAATATTAAGGCTCATCTTTTATCTCTGCTTGTTAAAATATTTGTTCTGCACACAGAAGATACTCAAAAATGTTTGTTATTAATCACATAGCACCAGACTCTCTCTTTCTGAAATGATGTTTTTTCCATTGTCTCACAAGTCCTGTCAGCTCCAGTCCAGTGACACATGCTATCCTGCAGTTAGATGATCTCAAGTTGCTAAAAATTACTTACATATTTATTTTATTGTTATTTTAAAAATGTAACAAGTACTCACCTGGTGCTTCCTGTGAGTAAGTGGGGGCTGTGAACATTGTACTATACTAAACTACTCCAACACTGTTGTAGGTTGCCTTGCCCTGGACCAGGGTTTTCAGAAATTTGTTTGGGAGATTGAAGAAGTGAGGCTGGGAAGAGAATGGAGCCTTCATGGCCCGGGACTACTATTGTGGCCTGGCCTGGTTTCAGCTGAGACTTCTGGGGTGGACAGCTGCAGATTGGAGCTGAGCCTTTCCCTACCATTGAGGAGACCACAGCATTCATGGGAGATCTGCTCATGTGGCTGTGGCTTCTTAACACACTGGATTGACTCACCTTTGAGTTGAATGTGACTGAATGGCCAGGAAGTCTCTGAAAAGACAGGCCTGGGAAGACTGTAGAACAGAAGAAAACACAAAAGACAAAAGTGCACATTTGCACTTCTATGTGGAAGCTAAAAGAGCTGCACTCACAGAACCAGGGAGAAGGACTAGGACTGGGCTGGGGACTAGAGCAATCATAGGCAAATGGTACAAAGCTTCAGATAGGAAAAAGAAATTTGAGCATCCAGGTGACAAGGACCTTGCTCTGAAAGCAAGGGTTGCTCCAGGCCCTTGTTAGCCACTCCCTCTATGAGAACAAGGTCCAAGGCAGACACACCTCTGGGGAAGGCCATCTGAAAGGGGCTGTGACATGGACACTTCTTGGGTCTGCAACTCATACGTCAAAGTCTTGGAAGTACATTGTGTCCGTTTCAAACATTTCAACACTTTCAACTGGACTCAGACATGTACAGAATACACCTGGTCCCTGATTCCAAATCTGTTCACTGTTTAAGGCTTGGTTGTCAGGTGACGTGAGTAAAGTCAAAAAAGTGCAGCACATGATCTGAACTGCAAATGATATCCTGATGCTACAGGAAAACACATAGAGAACTTCATCAGAGTTTGTTCTCACTCTAGTTCCTGTCCCTGGCCCAGCAGGCACCTTCTTACATTTAGACTCCTTTGCTTAGGGAGGGTTAGGGCACAGCAAGAAACTAGAATTTCTTGAAGTCAGTCATTCAGCTCTTTTTGCTTTTGTAAAAGCACTGGATGAGAATACATCTTTGATAGCAAAAATACAGAAATGGGGATTCCCTGCATACTTGGTCCACTGCAAGTTGTGGGGAAGCAGAGCTCCCCAAGTCTGCCTGCTGAAGAACCCAGTGAGTGTGCATGGCCCCTGGGAAGGTGGTGACAGCGAGATCCAGGGAGGAAAGAGGCAGGCACCAGAGATTCAGCCTCTGGCAGATTCCTTGCTGCCCACATGAGCCAAAAGCTGAAAACTATCTTACAGTGATCCTACAGAAATGTGACAAATGGGAAGGAAAATCAGACATTTCCCCCCTCCTGAATTCCAAGCAGGAACCTCCCAGACCTATAAGAATCTGGGGGGGTGGGGGTGGAGGCAAGACAATGATTTCCTAGCCTGCTCAGTAGAGAAGGGATAAGGTCATCAGAAGCAATGTTGAACTTGACTGCTTAATTGTGGTGCTGAGATTTGGATTTGGTTGGAGTATATCCTCTGAAGTTCATTTGCTAGGAGCTTGGTCCCATGGTGGTGCTATGGTGAGTGGGGGACCTTGGAGATTTGGGGCCTCGTGGGAAGTTAGATCACTGGAACACATCCTTGGAAGTACAGTTACACCGTTCCTATGGACTCCAGTCTTTCTCTAGCCATGGGATCTCTTTGTCCTTGTGCTTCTGCCATGGTTCCATCCTGGATTTTCAGCCTCCGAAACTGTAAGCTAAATGGACTATTTCCTTCATAAGTATCTAGCCTCAGATATTGTGTTACAGTAATAGAAAGCTGACTAATATATCCACAGTGTGTTTCATATTCAGTATAGAATAATAGCTAACATATCATGCATGTTTTCAATATGCCACACAGTGTACTGCTCATGCATATCTCATCTCATCTTCATACCAACTCTGTGAACTGAAGAGTTTTGATTGTTTTCCTTGCCAGATGGGGAAAACCAGGCCCAGAGATTTTGAGTCTTTGCTCAAGCCTGTGGCCCAGTGAAGGAAGATCATTTTACCAAGGCCAACAGACTCCAAAACGTGTACATTTAAATACAAGGCCACAGGTCTAGCTTATGAGACAAATAGGGCACCAACTATAGAGTAGATAGATAAGAATTCAGTCCAATTCTTTTTTTTAACCTGTAAATGTTAGAGTGCTTAAGAGGAAAGCAAGACTCATACATGTTCCAAGGAGGAATGGAAATATTTCTCCCTGGAGGGTGACAGTTGCATTGATTTTGTTCAACAGTGTATCCTATGTGCATAGAACAGGGCCTAGTTCAGAGCAGTAGTTTAGTATATATTTGATAAGTGAATGAATGATTTACAGATGCCTGGAATGCTGCCATATATGCTGGTCGAACTTTGGAGAATCCAAAAAGAGAGGGAAAGTACTTCCAAGTGGGGTAAAAACCACTTTTCCAAATCACCTTGCAGAATTGTTAGTGATATTTGCATATGGATATTACCTGACACCATTCCAAAATGCATTCATTATCCTTGCTTGTCTCCTCTTCCAAGCTCTGATCACTGCATGAAAAGAGAGGGAATCCTTTGTCTCTCATTCTAGAAAGCAGATAGACTCCATTAGCAAAAGTAGTATTTGGAATAAAATAAAGAAGAAATAAGCCAAAATAACTACACAGACTAATGACAGGGGATCTGTACATTTAAATGAGAGTCCTTAAGCATAAAACTACTTGTTATGACTTCATTAAAGTATTTCACAGTATCCCAGAGTGAATAACAATTGAAAATAATGCAAAGAAAAAGCTTTTGAATATACTCTTGGAAGCAAAAAGACTCTTCTTAAAAAGAGAGGGTAGTTCAGCCCTAATATTCTCATAAAACAGGCTAAGATGAGACGAACCCTATTACAAAATATTACAGGAAAATTTTAAGGTAGAAAATATCCAATAGTGTGAATTTGAGAAGTCTCATCTTTAAAGAAAATGATCAGGCTATGTAACAACATAGTTCACAAATTCTAATGTTCACTCTCAAGTCCATTGAAAGATTATTTGGTGACAGAATAAAAAGATTGGAGAAAAATAACCTCAACTTTCTAGGACAGTCTGCAACTGAAATTAATGGTTAAATAAAACAATTATTCATCGCCTATGTGAACTAAAATGACTTTCAGGATTCTCAGAATGAGGAATCCAACATTTTTTCCTGGCAGTAGGGCTGAGAAGATAAGATAAATTGGAATTCCTGAGATGACCAGGGATACTTATCAGCAGGAAGAGCTTCAAGGGAAATATCTGCTTTCTATCTCCTCAATATTAAGAAATCAATGACAGGAAGAAATTTTGGTATTTGATAAAAGAAAGGCAGCATGTTTTGTAATGTTGGAGGACATATCTGTTCAGTGTAACATGAGAGTTATCTGCACATTGGCTCAGAGTCATTAAAACACCACTTCAGAGCCCTCCCATCCTAGCTGCCCCCATCCCACCGGCTGTGTCTTCTACAGAGGTATCGTTAGCTGGCCTCCACTGGCTGCCATCGCAGCCATGGCTACTCTGTTCTAAACCTTGACTCTCTCTTGACATTCTCAAATGTCAAGCATTCCTTACAGCTGCTGAGGGCCAGGAATGCTGATCATAAAGATCTGCTGGTGGGGATGAGAGCGTAGTGAATTCTATGCCACCTTCTGGACATTCTGGTTCACCCGTGCCCACTTCAGGTAACACTGGCCTGTGGAAGTAACACTGGCAGTGCTCAAAAAAACTACAGCTCTTTTGGTTCTTTCCTGGCTTCAGATCCGGTCTCTAAAGGCAAACACTCACTTCCTTAACATTTGGTGCCAAAACTCAGGCATATTTTCCCTGCTGTAAGATTTTAAGCTTTTTTTTTTTTTTTTTTGGTACCAGTGATCGAACTCAGGACCTTGTGCTTGTGAGGCAGGCCGCAGTACCACTGAGCTAAATACCCAGCTCAGATTTTAAGCTTTTATTAGTCTAAGTGGAACTTGAAAAGCAACAGAAAGGTCTTGCCTTACAGTATGAGCTTGGAAACATCTGAGCTAAAAGCAGGAAACAGGAAAGTATCACATACTTTTTACAGTCTATTTTGATTTTAAAAAGTTGTTTAAATTTGCATACTGATGTGAATCCTAATGGCAAGGTTAACACTATTTATATAAAGAAAAACCTATGTAGAAATGAGATGACTGTTTATTTATTTTGAATGAGAATGACCAGGAAGTGTTAGGATAGACGGGCTGTCTGTGCCACCCTTCTGATCAAACCTCTCACAAGCTCCCTATGACACTAACACATATTTATCAGAATTCTGTTTTTAGTAAGGAACAAAAACCTAACTGGAAAAGGTGTGGGTCAAAAGTATGCTTGTTGGCTCATCCAGCTGAAGATTCCATGGCATAGACTGGTTCTAGAATTTAAGTAACACTGCCAACAAAGTTGTCTTATGGTGGGGGCCAGGCAAGCTCAGTGCTCAGGTTTGAGATCTCAGCCAGCACTTACTGTGAGAATCGGAGCCCACAGGCACCCCCTTTCCTTCTCAACTCTGCTCCTTAAGTATCGCTTGCCCACCCCAGACTGGAAGATCATCTTCCTCTCTTCAGCTCTTGTTTCTGTGTTCCTTTCTTTCTCAGATGAGCTCTCCCCATACATAGTTCTACCAATTTAACAGCTTCTTACCGATGCCCGAGCCACAGTCTAGCAATTTGGCCAATTTTCTACATACCTGTCCTCTATGCCTCTCCCAAACCTTTTTCCTGTAACTTCAGGAAAGAACAATCCCACCACTTTGTGCATGTTGTCTCTGACTAACCCAGCCAGGCATGTATTAGAGTATTGTGCTCCCCAAACTGTTTCCTTGTTCCCCAGGGTATTCAACTAGCTGCATATCCAAGGTCTCTTGCATCTAAGTCCAGTCAGGTGATGAGTTCTGCCTAACAAAATACAAGTGAAAGTGAAACAACTCTCCTCCAGACCTGGACTTTCTCCACATCTATGTCCTCTTCATTAATACACTAGTTGGGCACAGAGCTTGTGGCAGGTGATACTAGGGTCCCAGAGAACTCTGAGGCTCCAAAGTAAGTAGGAGCCATTAAATGAAAAGAGTCTAGATCCCTGAGTCACTGGCAGAGGACATCCTGGGGAGAAATCTGTGAAGTGTGTGTGTGTGTGTGTGTGTGTGTGTGTGTGTGTGTGTGTGTGATAGAGAGAGAGGGGGAACCAAGCACTGAGATTCGAGGTTGTTCTTTACAACAGTTAGTGTTTCCTGTCTTGTGCACCGGATATGCACTGGCCCTGAACACATTACTAATGTCAAAATGATGGGATAATTTCATAACATATCCAAATCTGTGTTTCCATGCCTATCATGGAGGAAGTGAAACATTTATTAATCTAAAAAGATCAGTTGCATGGATGTTTCTGAAATCATTTGTCCATTTAACAAATCTTATTCCATTAATGAATGAAGGGTCAACTTTTGCATAAGATACAGTGGCTTCCGAAAAGATGTTATGAGAACTTAGTTATGTTGAAAACTTACCTGCATTATTCTCTATGTGTATATGTAGGGGTGTCAGGGAAAATCCAAGATAAGGAAAGTATTTTCAAGTTAAAACTACTTTGTAGGAGTGGAATTTAGTTTTCATTTTTATTTTTTTCCTTCCCTTTTTCGTTGCTTGTGATCTACCAAGTACTAGCATTCAGCATATGGCAGATAGGAGGATAGAACTGTAAGGCCTGTTTTATAGTTTATTGGGATTGTTCTTACTTTCCACTTAAATAAAGATAATGTCCTCTTTGTCTAACTAAGTCCAAACTCCCCACCTCCTTTAAAAAAAAAAAAAACTCAGAGGATTCTAAGGCCTGCATTGTTAGCCCACGGGGTTTCATGGCCCTTAAGTGAGCTGCTGCCAGCTAAGATGATGCAAGGGTGAGAGAGAAGAGGGGAGGTGAAGATTCCTCAGCCAAACTCTGGCCTGGCAAGAGTCTTTGGGCAGGAGAAAGAATCTATAAATAACAAGCTGGGATAAGAGAAAAGACAAAATATAAAAACCCTTAAAGTAAATATTTCCCAGCATCCTTTAGCTAGAAAGGAGAGGGAGGGAGTATGAATAAGCAGACCACAACCCTGTGCTGAAGGTGGCTCTGTCCCCTGTGGCCTTGCCATGGCTTCTCCTTGCCCCTTGGTCCTCACAGGCTGGGTGGCTGTGGCCTGTTTCCCACTGCATTGAAGTGAAGACTCCTGTGGAGATGTGTCATGCTGGGCCGTATCTGGTAATCTCCATACCTGGGAAATGAGACTGCTACTTTCCTCACGCTGGCCTGGTGCCTATCCCCTGTGGGCACACTGAATCTAAGCCTTGGGGCCTGTGAACGCATCACTTTGCACAGCACAGGGTAGTTCGCCCATACAAGTGAGGTAGAGATTCTAAGATGGGAGACCATCAGATTACCCAGATGGGCCCCATCTAATCACAGGAGAAATTTTCCTCCATGTGGCCAGAGAGAGCTATGACCAAGAACACCAGAGAGATGCAGCATGGCTGACCTTGCAGATGGAGGAAGGGCATAAGCCAAGGATACTGGAAAAGGCAAGGAAGTAGAACCCCCCACCCTGCCCCAGCAGCCTTCAGAGAGGAAGTAGCCCTGCCAACCCCAGAAGTCGGCCCAGACAGATGCACATCAGACCTCTATAGGATACTAACTCTGTGTTCTTTTAAGGCACTACATTTAGGGTCATATGGGTTAAATATCTTTTATCCAAAATGCTTGAGGCCAGAAGTGTTTCAGAGTTTTTCAGATTCTGAAATATTTGCATAGTCACAATAACGTATTGGGGGGTTAGTCCCCAAATTTAAGAATAAAATGTATTTATTTTATATGTCTTCATATACTTTTTATATACTTTCATGTCACCGCATACACACATACCCTGACAATAATTTTAAATAACGTTAGTGGTGCACCTGTATTTTAGCTCTGACCCATTACATAAGGTCAGGCATGGAATTTTCCATTTATGTCATCATGTCAGCACTCAAAATCTTCTGATTTTGAAGCATTGCAGATTTAAGGCTTTTTCTTTTGATTAGGGATGTTCAACCAATATATTCATTTATTAGTTCTGTTAAGTTTTCCACTGATATTTCCATGGCGAAGTGTAATTATATGATGAGCATGTGACCCCCTAAACTGATTTTTGATTTGTTATTATGGGGTGAGCTCCTGAAGGAATCTTTCATCCCTTGGTACCCATCCTAGTGCTGGAAGCCAAATGGGTACCTGACAGACACTTTCTGATTTGCATCACTTAAAAAGGAATAATTAAGCCAGCGAGGAACTCCTCAGGAGAACACAAAAATAAAACTGCCAAGATCAGGAAAGGCAGTTCTGTGGGATTCTAGCCCGTGGTTTATCTTGGCAGCTATGGAATTCTCAGTAAAAGCCTGGACCATGGACATTTGTGACATCTAGTAGACCCTCTACAAATGCTTTTTTCTAACTTCTATATAGGAGAAGTACCAATGTCCAAGAGTGGGGCTGGAGGCCAAAGCCAAGCTGGCAGGAAGAATCTGCATGATGTGAGAGAACAGAACCAAGTCTCCACAGCAATGGGCCCTGAGGCTACCTTGCCTCAAAAGGATGCCCACTAGGTCATAGTCCCAATGCCCTCCACTCAAAGCTGAGTCCTGAGCACCATGAATTGAGAAAGCTTCTAGTTCTCATGCTATTACCTCATTTATTTCTAGAGAGCTTCTAGAAATACTTATTTTGCATTGAAGCATCCCAAGGTCCTTATCTGACTTGCTTTGGCTCAAGTCCTTCCTCTTGTCATAATACTGCCCTTTCAACCATCTGCCCTTAAGTCTGGGAGGCTAAAACAAATATTATTAGCACTGCTATCCACAGAGTGCTGACAGCACCCTTGTTGTCGGACACAAAGCATAATGTTTCTGAGTTGTCCGCCAGCCAAGTGCAACCCAGCCCAGGTCCCAAGAGACTTCGTTGAAACTACAAGACAGGAAGCTATACGGATTTAGATAAGAAATACAGTCACACCAGCTCTCATTTTCTCCATCCCAATTCAGCAGTACAAGGACCCATTAAAGAAGACTGTACTGTTTTCAAGTTGGAGTAGTTATTCGTTGTCACTGTATAGTCTCATTCCACCCAGATATGCCCAGGAGCCCAACACCCACATCTCTTTTCTCTTCATGAGTAAAACGAATCATTTATCCAAGTGAGATTCTCTGTGCCTTATTGCAGTGGCTCCCTCTGCCCTGAACTCTAAAATCTCACTCAAGAGAATACTTCTGTTGTTCATTTCTCAGACTGGTGCATAAAACATCTGCTTTGCCTCCTCAGTCTCAACACAGTCTGAGTTCGCAGGTCAAGAAGTCTGTTCATCCTTTCGATCATATAACCTCCGTTTCGCTACAGCATCTAGTGCATCTAGTCTGCTTGTGTTCTCTAGATTGCTATGATCAGCTCTTGTTGCCTTGACTGGGTTGAATTCCAGCTTACTGTAAAGGTGGATATCTTCCCTTTCGTTGAGGAGGTAGCAGCTCCTCATTGTCTCAAGCTGAGGCACATTATAAAATAAATTTGATTTTCAATGACTTTACTATTTGATTTGGAACTGGGAAAGATTTTAGAAATTACCTAGCTCAAATTTTTCACTTTCATGTGGAAACCAAGGACCCTCCCAAAGTCAAAAGTTTGTCTGTGACAGAGTAGGATTTGCAGTTAAATCGGAAACTCCTCCCTCAAAGCTCTAGACTTCACGCAATCACCAAAAATGGCTGCCTGAAGCTCTTGGATGTTCTGCATCTCATTGATAGCAGCTCCATGCCTCACATTTCTCCCTCGAAATGAATTTACTATCCACTTGTTTAATAAGAGAATTCTTGAACTCATCTAGCATGAGCTGGAGGGTAGCTTGTTCCCATCTGTAAAATAAGAGGTACTATTTCTCAGGCTAATTGCTGCTCAGCCCAAGGACCAGATGTTAGATGAAGCGACTGTCACCCTGAACTGTGGCTCTTGCTTGACAACATTGTATCCTATTATTGCTGTGACTCACATGGCAGATCTGTGGCCCCTGGGTAGATCAAGGCAGGTGTCCTAAGGCCCCTTTTGTACTGACTCAGGTGGCATCTGTGTAGCTTGCTACCAAGTTCAGCAGACCATGCAGAAGGATAGGAGTTAGCAAGCTATGTTCTTCTCCAGGATAAAGGCATTGTTCAAGCATCTCTCAGACATGACTTCCTGGAAGGGTACCTAAGTTCATTTTACCTTCCAAACAAGGCATGGTGAAGATGGAATAATAAGATGCCATGAGTAAACACACAAAACTTTTCATCAGTAAAAAGTGATGTGGTCAATATGGCTGTTAAGTATATTTCTTTATTTTATGGTCCCTTTATAAATTTTTCTTTAAAATGTGAACAAAATTGCCAAATATAATGTAATCTAGCATATATAATCTAGGAAGAATTGGCTAACCCTCCTACTTTGGCTAAATGATTCTCCCAGATGGATGTGAAACTAAGACCTAGATCCAGTATTGGCTGTGCCAGATGAAAAAATGGAAATAGATGTGAAAGGTGGGAATGTAGAGTGGAAATTGTTTTCTTTCCCTTGCTTTCCAACTTAGAATCTGCTCAGAAGGGTTGGACAGCTTCAGATTTCACAGTGGGAGAGTAGGGTTTTCAAATGGAAAATTGTAAGTGCCAAGCCTTTCTCGACTCCGGGATAACATTCTATTTTTATTTTCTTTTATTCTTAAATTCTCTGACTCCTTCCTTTCCTTTGCTGAACAATTTTCTAACCATTTTATTAGTATTTACTGGTTTCAGTGGACACACTTAGGTTTGGGTTTTCCATAGTTTTTGTTGTTTTGTTTTGGTGTGTGTGGTCATGCGGAGAAGGTCCAGTTCTGCATTTTGTAGATGTTTATCAATCTATTCCAGAAGAAGAATGTAAAGTGTAATAATAGAAAGCAAAGCAAGCACTTGGCCAGTTATTCCTCTTCACGTGAGTCTTTTCTTTTAGTACATTGGGTTTTAATCAGGAGCAAGACTTTAAATATTTACTTTCAACTACTTTTAACTTTATCTCAGTCAGTGTTTTTGGTTTTGTTTTTCTGAATTCACCATCTCTAATTTGTCAGACTTGTGATAAACTCTCAAGAAAAGAGATGTGCTCCTCATTCGAGTTGTTGAAGTTGTAGCTACCTTACAAGGCCTCAGTGTGGGATAAGCAGTGTGTATGTTTTATGAGATAACCAGTGCAGACACATATTATATGTGCATTAGACTTCAGGTTAGCTTATCTCAAATACAAGGACATTGCCGGGTAAATATGAGATGAACAGAAAGTCTTTAGTCTTATAGTCAGACAATCATTGTCCAACTCCCAAGATTGAGGCACTAAAACACAATTCATAGTATCTTAATTCCTGGACCTCTAGGAGATGGCCTTCCTCCTTTTTTGATCTCTGATATGTGACAGTTTGTAACTTCAAATGGAAGTTCACCTGAGAGTAATAGTGGCCCCAAAGTAAATCCCTAATGGTCACAAAGCAGAAAAGTTCACACATCAACTTACCATCCTTGAGTCACGTGGTTTATTAGATCCATTTAAAACATATAGTCATACAAGGGAAAAGAGTAGGATAAGTTAATGAATTTATGTTAAGGGGTAGAAGGACCATACTTCCAGAGTCTTCCATCATGCAGTGCTGCTACAGCCTGTCTTTTTCCCCCAAAGTCATAACTGGAGTACCACAGTTGAGGCTTCAGCAAAGGAGTCCAGTGCTCCATGACAGGCTTTGAAAAGAGCTGGGGACTGTGGAATATTGGCAGCATGGCTCAATCCAATCCTAAAACATTGAGAACCAAGGAAGCCAATGGCCTAACTCTCAGATCAAGGCCAAAAGGCCTGAGAACCAAGGATGGGTTTGGAATAGGTAGGCACTGGTGTAAACTCGGAATGCAAAGGCCAAAGAACCTGGAGTTCTGATGTGCAAGGGCAGAAGAATAAGAAGGTCTAAGCTCCAGGGGAGAGAGAGAATTAATTTCCTTTGTCTCTAGCCTTAGGTTACATCCAGTTGATGAGATGATGCTCACCCATGCTGAGGGCAAATGTTCCCCACATGCTGATTTCTTCTAGAAAAACTTGGAAATAATGATTCATCAGTCCTGTAGATATTCCTTAATATGACCCTATTGACATCCAAAATGAACAATCCTTTCCTTTGTTTACTATACATATTCTCTTGTTATTTTGTCTATGTATAGCATGCCCCCCAAGTTATTAACATCTCTAACATGTAATGGATTCTATATATCCCTCATAGATTACTTGGCTATATATCTTAAGACTTGCATCTATCCCACTTATTTTCTTATTTTCTTTGACAGAATTATTACCATAAATATAAAACACTGCAAATAGGATACAGAAACATTCACAACTGTTGATTGGTGTCTTAGTTACTTTTCTCATTGCTGAGACAAAATATCAGACACCCAAAATTAAAGGAGGAAAGGTTTATTTAGCTCACAGTTTGTAGAGGTTTCAGTCCATAATTTACTGGCTCCAAGGCAGGGTGGCATCACAGAAGAGAAACAGCTCATGGCAGGCAGAAGGCAGCAAAGCAACAAGGGATGACTACAACTCTTTCTATCCCTTATATCTTATCCAGGGTACTTAGTGGGCAGCACTCACATCCTTAATCCTACTGCCCTTGATCCTACCATTGCATCATGAGTCAATTCCAATGTCACACACTCTAGATTCAGCTACCTCTGAAAAGGCCCATTATGACCAAATGAGGCTTTGGGAAGACATCTAAACACAAGCCATAACAACTGGTATAATCAGAAAAAAAAATAGAATTACTAGACATTCATCAAAATTCATTCTCTATATCTGGAAAAACTTTTGGTATTAAAAATCCTCTTAATGGCCATGTCAAAAGTGAGACCCCAGCAATCTAAAAACAAAACAAAACAAAACAAAATCCTCGTTCCAGCTAACAGCAGCATGATTTTCCCAGTTGCTCAAGTCAAAGCCCAAGTACCATGTTGATTTCTCTTTAGCCCTCACTACTGCATAATCCAGCTATCAATAAATCTTGTCGATTTTGCTTCTCACATGCTTTCATAATCCATCCACTTCTCTCTGCCTTTAATATTATCCCTCACCCTCTTTTTTTTTTTTTTTTTTTTTGGTACCAGAGATCGAACTTGGGTCCTTGTGCTTGCGCAGCAGGCAGTGAAACCACTGAGCTAAATCGCCGGCCCCCCTTTTTTTTATTATTTATATATTAATTGGTACATTTTAGGTATACAATACATTTACATTTATCATTGGGTGTTTGTACCTGAACATGATGTATCTTAGTTCTTATTTTTTTCCCCATTACCTATGCACCCTTCACCCCCACCACCCTTCCCTATTTACATAGACTGTTTCCATTTTTTTCTTATAATTTTTCCTTTCCTTTCTTCCCTTTCCCCTTCCCCTCCTGCCACCCTCACCCTCTTTAAAGGCATCATTGCCTCTTGCCTTGATGAGGCCTAGCCTACTAACTGGCATCCCTGTGCCACCCCCTGTCTATCTGCAGCTCATTTTTTACATGGCAAGCAACAGAATGGCCTTTAAAATATGTGCATTGATGTGGGTGTCTTCTAATTACTGTCAGATCAATGTCAATCAAAAGGTGGCCAGGAAAAATAGAAACAACACACATGTCTATCAATAGACAAGTAGATAAGCAAAATGTGTTATATCCATACAATGGAATATTGTGATAAAAGAAAGTTCTGGCACATGCTACAACATGGATGAATTCTTGACACTACGCTATATGAAAGATGCTAGTCATAAAGGCCACATATGGCCTTCCACATGTCTAAAATGAACATCTACTGAGATTAAAAGTAAGTTAGTGTTTATATAGGCTTGAGGGAGGGCCAAAGGGTAGGAAAGAAACTGCTAAAGTATACAGTAATTGCTAAAAGGTATAGTGATAAAAATGTTCTAAAATTGACAATGATGAGGGGTGGCACTATCAATATATTAAAAATAGATTCTGTCCTTTAAAGGATGAATTGTGTGGTATTCAAATTATTTGTCAATAAAATTCTTTTTAAAAAAGTAATCTGAGGGCAGACAACACATGAATCTTACAAAAAAGAGGAGAAATGCAAAGTCTAAAGCCCTACCACAGAACCACTAAAAATATCTCTAGGAGTGAGCCCAACAATTTGTGTTTTAATGTACACAAAAGTTTGAGAATCATAGAAATAAATTAAAATGCAAATTCCATGCCAGGGTCTAGTAGCTCTACAAGATCTTACTATCTCTCCAACATCAACTTCAACATGACAAATGTCTTTACATTATCAGCTCTCCCACTTACAATGTCTTTCGGAGATCTTTCTATGTGGCTCCTTTCAGCCATTTAGTTTCAGCTTAAATGTCATTTCCCCAAAGAAACTTTCCCCAGCTAAAATAGATTTTGTTTCCTTGGTCATTCACCCTGCTATATGATCTTCACCATACTTTTAACTGATGTCTATTTTATTTATTTGTAGACTGTCTGACTCCTAGAATGGAAGCAGTTTTTTTTAGCTAGTTGGCAGTCAATACATTTTCTTAGGTTGATAAAGAAGAACAAAAATCCAACCAAGTGCTCTAGAAATTGGACCCTACCTCTCACCACACTCTGTGCCTAGTTTCTGTGTCTTTCCAAGAGGTTGTGTTGCAAACCATCCCACCACTATTAGCCACAATTTCTAAAACCACTCTAACCTAAGTGCAGTAGAAAGAGACAAGAAAAGTGGGCTAGAAAACAATTTTTCTTGCCAGATTAAAAAAAAAATCCCTCAAGAATAGCTGCAATGCCTGCTACAAATTAGATGTTGAAAAAATATTTGCATAACTCTTGAACTACATGCTTAAGAAATAAAAAGGAATTCGCTCTTGCTTTGTAAGAAACTAGACCCTTGAGAAACGCCCTCATGTTTCCCCTACTCTTTTGAGAATCACCTGGACCCCTTATTCCCTGCCCTCTCCTGTCCTTTCTGCTAAGTGAGATATTTATGTTTAAAATGAAGGCCATTGTTTACCCATCACTAGTGGGAAAGAATTGATGTGCATGCATTCCTCGTGTAATAAGAAATAAATCCCTTAAGCCTATAATTTGCTCCTGTAGGTTTAGAATTTTGAAGTCCAAGAATGTATCTGCCATCAAGGAAGTTAACCCGGGCTGGCTGGCTCTGCAGCTATGTATGTGGCCATTGTTTCATGCCCAGGGAGTGGTTAGCAGGGGCTCAAGGTTCTGTTCTCATAATGAACCTTATGTTTCTAAACACAGGTGCATGTGAATGTAGACACCATGTCATTAAATGGGGTGGGGGAGAGTACAGTGGCAGCTCAGATGTGGGCCCCTTGGAAATGTAAGATGGTATGATTGCAGGAGCTCTCATCAGCATCATAGTTTCTTTGATGGTATGTCACAGCACAGAGATAGTGGTGACAAATCAAACTGCTTCATCCCCATGTTTTCAACACATTGCCTTTCCCTGGGGCATTACAGATGGGTGGCTTGCCAGAGCACCCCACATTGCCATCCTATTAAAAAGAATTTTCAGAGGGCCCTGGTTGAATCCTATAATCATTTCAGCCTGCTTTTCACTCCAACTTTGTATTTTATTTCTGCTTTTTTATGTATAAGAATGGAAGAGTTTATGAAAAGAACTTGTTCACTGATGGCTTTGATAGATGTCCTGGGAAATTATCAACACTGTACAGGGTGAAGAAAGGAAGGCTATCAGGTGACCCTGGGGCGTTCTCTTGCCATCCCCATTGAATGGAAGGTAAATGTGTTCTGCATCTCAGTTTCAGTGATCCTGTAGCCCAGACAGTTACAGGTATTTGGGACAAAACAAGTCTCATAACAATTGACATTCACAGGCACACAGGCTCTGGGCATTTAGATGAGTGTAGTAAGTCATATAGCACATTTTAATTTGCACTTGTCTGATATTAGCGGGTTTAAAAAAAATACTATGACAGAAGTATATTTCAGTATCAGTAAACAAAGTTAAGTTCATTTTCATATTTTTGAAGCACTTTTATCAAAGTATGTCCAACTTATATAAAGCTGTGTTTAGTGTATACCCTTGGTGGGTCTGGAGATAAGTATACACCCATGAAACCATTTTACCAAAATTTATGCAGTAAACAAGTTTATCACTTCCAAAAATTTCCTCCTGTCCCCTCTCTTTCTTTTTTATTATTGTTTTGTGGTAAGAAAACTTAACATAAAAACTGTTTTCTTGCCAATTTTTAAAGTATATGATACAGTATTGTTGACATAGCACCATGATGCACAATAGATGGATGTTCAGGACTTACTCCTCTGGTCTACTCCGCCCTTTGACCAATAGGTCTGTGTCCACCCCTCCCCCCAGCCCCTGGAGGCCCCCATTCTACTCTCTACTTCTGAGTGT
Organism: Heterocephalus glaber; assembly: GCF_053883595.1. Taxonomy (NCBI): domain Eukaryota; kingdom Metazoa; phylum Chordata; class Mammalia; order Rodentia; family Bathyergidae; genus Heterocephalus; species Heterocephalus glaber. The sequence continues at coordinate 42,920,885 of NW_028258147.1, read as the reverse complement.
GACTAACACGCGTCTTACAATTGTTATCATATGGTGTCTGTCCTTTTCTGTTTATCTCTTCACTTACTGTGATGTCCTCCTGTTCATCCACATTGTCCTAAATGGCAGGATTTCCCTCTTTACTAAGACTGAATGATACTTTATCTTTTGTACATGCCACACTTTCCCAATCTGTTTGTCCTTCAGTGGATATTTAGATTGCTATTGTGAATAATGGTGCAATTAAGAAGGTTAATTACAAAGTCTCTTTTAAACTTTGCAAATCTTCATAAACACTAATAGGAAAAGTTAATTTGTAATAGAGCTTTAATAGATAATATACTCATTAGACTAAAATAATATTTCAGCTTTTTTTCTAATTTTAAAACTCTGGGTAAAAAAATGTCCCAATTAGTTGTGAATGTTGTGGAGACTTTTTACTAACTTCCTCAGACTTTAAGCTAGAGCTACCATTAATTCTCCTCTAATCTGACAAAACAGAGATACGGAGGAATTAAGTGATGTGCCAGACACACACAGTCAAGAAGAAGCAAGTCTAGAGTTCAACCTCCCAACTTAAAGTCCATTATTCATTATTTCATGTGTATTAGTTAAGAGTAGTGGAGGAGGTGGAACAGGTAGAGTAATACAGAATAAGGAATTCATTGCAGCAATGAGACCCTCTACAATTGTGGGAGTTGGTGCAGAAGTCTTTAAGGAACTGTTGCTTCTATGTTTGGGTAGACCTAAAGTGGCCATATGACAGCAGAAATGGCACTTGGGAAGAAAATCCAGATGTCAAATGGAAAAGGACAAGAGGAAATTGAAATCTGTGAGGACAAACTAAAATCTCCATCTCTCTTCCCATCACCAACCCCAACAATATGGGTGACTGGCAATGATAAAACGGTGTCCTTTGCCACAAGCCTACATACACTCCTGAATCATGACACAGAAAAGTAGGAGAGGAGATGAGCAGGAGCTGAGGTTGCAGAGGTGCCCACATCAGCACCCATGTGGGAAGCCACAGTGGCACCAGCACCCTACATTTCTTGCTGTGTTGTATTTATTGAGATGAATTAAAACCATTGATTCATTTGGATATTGTGTGTAAAATGTGAAGTTGACTGATCATACCACAAAATAGGTCTGTAACAGTGGGAGTTTGGAGACCTAGGGACTTCCCGTGGTATAACCCTCCTCTTCCTTGAGTTCTTGCTCTCACCCTGGTGAGGAATGCAAGGGTAGAGAGGCTAATTCAAAGCCAAAGATCCCCGTAGTGGAAAATGAGGAAGTCAGAAGTCAGAAAGTCCAGTCTGAGGTACAGAATGAGGAGTTCAGCAAATGAAAGTAGTGTGAAGCAGAGGTTTCCATATAATATTTTGAAGATGGAGACTGCTGGATAGTAAGCTTGTGTGACAGAGACAAGCATGAGAGATGAGCTTCTTGTCCTGGGATCTTTGCTGTGCCCATTTTTATAGGAGTTTTAAGCTAATCATGGTCTTAGCCTTTGTTGCTGGGCTGAGCTTGTTTCTGGGGTGAGCTGTTGCTAGGATGGGCTAAGGTTTATGTAGTTTTTGGGAGTTTCCAGTATAGAAAGCAGATCTCTAAGAATAATCATTTTACGCCTGCGAAGTTTTCACAGAGAACAATTTAAAGATAATTAAACAAAATTCTGTCTGTATTACTATATATATATATACACACACACATATACATACTCATATATTTATCTAGATATGTATGTATATGTCATCTATGTATGTGTTAGTCTATCACTGATCTATCTAAAACCAGATAATGCTTACATAGACCTAAACAATTTTAATGAGCCCACAGTCAGATATTTAAAGACTGAGAGCTAGGAAGTTGAGAAACTGATGTAACTTCTGAGTAATTATTTCAGCTATTAAATGTTTATTCCCTAATCCAAAACCAAAAGAATTTGTCAGATATTGTAAGCTGTTTCTTCACTTTGGCCTCTGGAGATTACAAAATATTTATAAACAGAAATGCAGAAATAGTAAACCAACAAAAACATCTAACTACCTATGAATATTTAAATTTGTTAAACTCTTAGATTCTCATCTTCTGAATCTTTTTCATGATGTTTTTCACCTCAGAGCCAAGCCCAATAATGCTCTTTTCCTTTGATTTTCTAGGGGAAAAAACAAAGTTGAGACCATAGGCAAATAAATAAACAAGTAAATACATCTTATAGGGACCTTGACACAATTCACTGAAATTATAAATCCACCCTCTATTCTTTACCACTAGCCCAGGGAAAAAAGAGAGACAAGTGGTTTACATAATGTCAGGCATGAATTCTCTGGTGTTTCAAACAGAATAAAAGAAAACACAAACTCTCAAAAGTATCTGTGCCAGGCAAATTTTACTTCCGCAGAAGGATGTGTAGCTAGAGGAAGCAAGCTCATGGAGGAGCAGCTGTTCTACTCGGTTTTTACCACTGAAGCATGGTCACCACTAAACCGGCTCTATTGGTGGGAGTGTGGCCTCCCAATCTATCTCAACTGGCTAGTTTAATGAGATCATGTTTGCTAGGCAGAGAGAGCTACGTGATCCAGAAAAGCCCTTTGTTACAAAGTTTTCTGACAGGTGGGCAGGCACCTTTGCCTCAAATTTTCAAGGACTGGTGAAACAAGCATATATACATTGTACAAAAATAGGTATTCTTATAAAATAGAATTATTTCAATTATCTCCTTTGACAGAAAAGACTACCTTTTTCTACAGTAACATTTGATAAAATACAGAGCCTACTTTTGGATCGAGAAAAACTGGATTCAACCCATTAATCTGATGAGGAAGGCAAAACTAAAAAAAGTCTAAGTCTTAAGTATTAGATAAAACCCTAAAAGGGCATAACTAATACTTCCCATCACCTTCCCTTTAACCTTCTCCCTCCCTGTGGAAGCTCTTCTTTGTCCTGACAACTCTGTTCCTATAGCTAATGGTTTTGTTGCATCTTGTTTTTATGGGAGCCTGTTTTCTCTTCACTTGGCCAAGGACTCCAAGATGGGCTATGTTACAAAGTGTCACTGCTTGAATAACTACCTTTGTTCTGTTTCTGTAACTTTGCTATAAAAGGAATTGCATAATCTGCTCAGGGCTAAGAATTCAGAGTCATGAACTCCTCTGGGCCTGCTGGCACAATAAACGTTGGTTACCCTCCACCTGTCTGAGTGCTGCTTGGTTCTTTTGTGTGTTGACCTTTCCATTACAAATCCACTGTGACCACTTACATATCACTAAACTCACTAGAGTTTATGTTTCCTCTTTTCTAAAATACTTGTAGTCTTTTCTACTTCCCTAGGAAAATACAGGGTTGAATGAATTAACTTATATGTTGTCTTACTCTGTTTTCTGTTACTGTACTAAAATATTTGAAACCATTTGGAATTTAGACAAAAATAAAGCTCATTTGGTTCAGGGTTCTGGAGACTGAGATGTTCACAAGCATGGCATCTTTGTCTGCTCAACATCTCCTCAGCAAGGCCTCTTGCTAACATGGTGCAGGACATCACAAGGCAGGAGACCAAGCATGCTCACTCAGATCTTTTTCTTATGAAGCTACTAATGACACCATGGGACCCCACCTGTATGGCCTTATCTAATCCTAATTACTTCCTGAAAGTCCTACCTCCATATGCATAGACTCAAGGGATTAGATGTCCAATGCATGAGTTTTGGGGCAACACACCCAAATCATAGCCTCTGTCTGCCTCCTGCTCTCTCTTCCCTAATACTCTTCATCTATCTTTGACTATATCTATTTTATAATCTCCCAAAGAAATCATGAAATAACCTATTGTGTAAATAGAGCCACAGTGAGATCTCATTATTTTTAAATTTTAGGGGATTTACTTTTAGTAGGCAAGAAGGAATTTTAAAAGAATTTATTTATTGGGCTTATTCTGCTTTATTGCAACCAAGTAACCAAGAAAAATATTTACTTCAGGAAATATTTAATACAGACAAAAAAAGATTTCAAAATGTTTTATCTCAAGCAGCTTTCTGTAATATGTATGTCTTCTATCATCTTTGAGTGTTTTACAACTCTGTAAAGTGAATTAAAAAATATTGAGTCAGGGCTGGAGATTTAGCTCAGTGGTGCTGCTGTTTGCCTCACAAGGTTCTGAGTTCAATTCCTGGTTCAAAAAAAAAATTTACATATATATATATATATACATATATATATATATACACATATATATATATATATATATATATATATACACATATATATATATATATATATATATATATATATATATACATACATACATATACTGAGTCATTGCTTTTAGGAAAAATACAGGATTAAATTCTGCTTTTGGTCACAACATTTATATCAAATAGTGTGTAATCTTGTTTCATGTGTGTCTGATTAAAAGCATCTTATTTAATATGCCTTTGCTGGTTCATTAACATTGGTCTCAGGGCCAACATGTCTGTAACTGATGCCTATGCAAAGCTTATCTAACTTCAGTGCAGTAATACCTCAGTTCAAGATTGCTTCTGTTCACAAACATTTTGGTTTGCATACAGAAGCATTTGGTAAAATTTTACTTCCATTCACAAATTCTGCATCTGGTGTTGAACAGGACTGTGGTCATCTTCCCCACATGAAGATAAATGTGGCCATCTTCCCTAGAATTGTGGAATGAATTAAGTTTGTGAACCAAAGTACCATTACATTTCCCAGGAGGCACATCACAGCCTTCTGCACTTAGGATGCTATACAGCACTTCAGCACCAAGCTTAGGGCTATTTGTAGTGAAATCTCAGTGTGGCACTAAATGCACTGTGAAAAGGATCCTTGTTTGTAGGATGAGAAATGAAACACGAAGGCAGGGTGATGCCTATACTACCTTGACTGGGAAAGTAAATGTTGGGAGACTCAATTTCTTCACTGTTTTGTATAGACATGTGCTTGTGAATGACTATACCAGTAAAATATATTCAGGGATAACAAATAAACCTTATTAAACAAATCTACTTGGGCTACTCCTGACCATTATATAAGATACATGTCTACCTTTTTGAATCCGGGGTTGTTCTTGAGTTCTCTTTCTAAATTAATTGTGAGACAAATTAAATTGTGAGATAATTAATTGTGAGACAATATGTTAATTTTATATTTGCATCTGAGTCATGATTCCACCTTCTTTAAAAAATTGTTTTAATACTAGAAAATTGTTTAGGCTGAATTATCATTTTCAGCTTGGCCAGTTTTAGGCAATTGTATGAAACCACTTCAGATGGGATTTCAAACTGTGACTTTGATGGAGTCCCAGCTCCTCTTAGTAAGGTTGTGTTTGCCATTCCATGGGTCCAGTATATGAGAGAGCACCTTTAAATGGGAAGCCCCATGCAAATTAATATCATTTAATTCTCAAAGTTGTGCAAAGGTTATGGTTTCTTCTATTTAAAGCTGAGGAAATTCACAGTCAAGAAGATTACATGGTGCATGTGGATTCTGGGGAGCAATTGTGTGGCCCAGACCAGTGCTGTTTCACTCAGATCCCAGCCAGAGGTCTGCCCTGAAGCCAGGGGCTCCTGCACATCCACCCAAGCCAAAGGTCCACCAAGGAAAGAGCTGCACAGGCACACAAGCTTCAGCCAGAGGCTCACCATTCCATCAGTAAGTGCACACAGATCCAAGAGAGCAGCTGTGTGCCCCAGACTGGTGCGGCTGTGGATGGATCCCAGCCAGGGGTGTGCCCCAACACCAGAGGCTAAGGCACACTCACCCAAGCCAAAGGCCCACCCAGTAAGGATCTGCACAATGCACATGCTTCAGCCAGAGGCGCACCATTCCATAGGAAACAGCCAAGGACCTGCCTGGAAAAGAGGTACGCAGGCACACAAGCAATACCCAGAGGCTCGCCTCAGTACCATAGATAAGTGCATGGAGACCCAAGCCAAAGTCTTCACAGACAACAGGAACTGGGGTACACAGCTCCCACCTAAAGTCCCTCCCAGATAACAGCTACATAGAAGCCCCAGCAAGAGACATGCCTAGATACCATCCCAAGTGTGCATAGGCCCCAGCCAGAAGTCTGCCCAGACAACAGGTCAGCTCAAGGGTCCAGAAGGCCACCACTCTGGACCCAGGAATTGGTGTACTGGTGAGCAGCAAAGTAAAGGCTGCTAGGTGGGTTGCTGAGAATTCAAGACCACTAGGTGAGCAAAAAGTCACCTGAACAAAGACACAACAGGCTGCATCTGTTGAAATGAGATGACATGTAAATAAGTCTCAAAACCAGACTTCGAGATCACCTAAGGCAACCTCAAAGGAAAACAAGATGGGAAAATCTGATACTCAACCCACCTAGACTACCTGAACTGGCAACGAAAGAGATCCTGCAAAAAATGAAATCAGAAATAATTTCTCAGATAACAACAGAGATTAAGCACATAGTACAAGACATGATTAAGAAATTGAGAGTGGACACAGATAAAAACAATAGAGGAGCTGAGGAACATGAGGGAACCCACATGATGTGTGGAATGAACAAAAAGAGACAGTGGCCATAAGTATTCGGTTGCGCATGTTAACTTGCCCTATATTCTCTAGTGTGTACTATTTCCTAAGTTTTCCCATTTCTTTTCTTTTCTTTTTCTTTTTCTTCTTACTCAGCCCAAACTTGCTCTGTAGAGCCAGTTTTTTTTTGTTATTCTTTATTTTAAATTTTTCTTCTTTAATTTTCATACCTCAAACAAATGTGAAACTTTCCACCTTTTTGTTGTTGTTTGTCAGTTTTCATTCAACTATTTGTTCAAGATGGAAAGAACCTAGAAAGTCTCCAGAAGGAGACTCCAGCACCCAAAACCTGGTGACACATTTCATTTATCCAGCTCTTTGGGCACAGTTTTTGTTTGTTTCTCTTTCTGTGAGTTATTTCTCTTCTTCTTTCTCTGTCTGGTATGCCCTGTTGTCTGCATGCTTGTTTGTGAATACCATGTTATCTTGTCACATGTGGCTGGAAATCATTTTTCTTTTTTAAAACAACTGGTCTTATAAAAACTCACCCTTGTAGATAGGAGCTAAGCTTTTGATTTTAAAGAACACACGGGCTTCCTCCCTCTTTTTTTGAATTATTTTAACAGATATAGTGTCTTCCTGCATGAGAAGGGAAAAATTGGTACAGTTTTAAACTGCCACTTCTGCCTCTGGATCCTAATGCCTGCCTATTGGTTTAAGGCTAGATGCCTTCCTTGTTTCTTCTAACAAAATGCAGATAATTTATAAAAATGCCTGACAGCTTGAGAAGAACAAATGGGAAGCATTCAAAGCTTAATTAAAGTGACTTTGTGCTTAATTAAAGTGACTTTGTCTGTAAAAAAAGTAGAGCCATCCTTACTTTTAAAAGGTTTTTTTTCCATTTTTTTTTCTCATAATGTTTTCTTTCCCTTCTTCCCTTTCCCCTTTCCCTTCCACCATCCCCAAATCCTTGGACCTTTTCTTATTTCAAATTATCAATTATTCATTTTAATCATTTTCATCCTTATTTACACTTCAAACTCTGTGTAGATAGGGAAAGGTGGAGGGAGTGAAGGGTGCACAGGTAATGGGAGAAAAAGTAAAAACTAAGATGCATCATGTTCTGGTACAAACACCCAATGATAAATGTAAATGTATTTTATACCTAAAATGTACCAATAAATATATATATTTTAAAAATTTTTTAAAAGGTTTTTTTTAAAGTTTCTGTCTCTATTGCCTTAAGAAAAGTACCAAAGTTTTTACTGTCAGGGTAAATGCAAGAGACTTTTTTCCCAAGTGGCTCCACTCTGCTTAAGTAAGAGCCATCCAGTGACTTAACAGGGCTAAGGGAATCCCAAGATACTATTTCCAAATGGCTTCACCCTGCTTAAGTAAGAGCCACCCAGTGGCTCACCAGAAGCAAAGACAAGACTGGTGTGTGTGTGTGTGGGAAGGATTCCACCTTGACCTGGTGGGAGTTTTAAAGGACTAGGTAGGGTGATTACGTGGCTCAATCCTTCTCCCTAATCAGTTAATGGGTCCCAGTAGGGAAAATCTGCCATATTTGCTTGCTATACTTGCTCTAAGGTTTGGACAGAGACATCTGTCTAGTAATTGCTTGAGCCGCACAAGGGATGTTTTGTGGGGCTTACTGGGGCCCCTCCTTTTGCATGGGATGTCATCTCAAGGGGCCAAGACCCAGTCCCCCCCATCCTTTCTAGGCCCCAGGACTAGCCATGGGAAATCTCTTTGACCTCACCATACAGGTTCTATCAACTTTACCTCTAGATTTTATTCTTGATTAGTAGGAAAGGTTTGATACTGACAATTTAAAAGAGGAACAGCTTATCTACTATAGAAATATAGTTTGGGTTCAGTATGAACTAGGAAATGGCAAGTGATAAGTATGAGATGGCTCTTTAAGTTATGAGATGATTCTTCAGTTAACAACGTTTCCACTTAAAATATAAAAGGTGGAGTGAAGTCCCTCATATTCAAGTTTTTGTGAGCCTTTATTACTGGGAATGCCCAGAAGTATCGTACTTAGAGTGACCCCAAGGAAGAGGATATCCTTGATGACCCAGTCCTGGGACCCCCACTTGTCTCTCAGGGGGATATGAGTCTCTCATCTGTTTAATAAAGAAACTTCAGATAGGTCCGCAGACACCTATGATCTAATTACTGGATATGGCCTTGTCTGTGTTCAACAATTGGGATCTGGTGCAGAGACAAAAGAAAAAAGCTAGAATTATAGCTCTTGTAATTGGCAATGCTTTAAACTCCCCCATATTGTCTAAGGAAAAACCTCAGGACAACCAAAGTCCTGTTTGAAGTGCAAGAAGTCTGGACACTGGGCACACAATTGCACCAAGCCACTGCCTGGACCCTGCTCTGAGCGTGAGCCAGCCAACGTGCCTAACTCATGGCACTGGGAGTTTGATGGTCCCCACTACCAGAAAGGAGATAGGGGAGCCAAAACCCTTGCTTCCTGCTCTTAAGAGGTCCAGGGGAACCTGCAATGCCCCATCCATAGATATTACCATCTTCTATGTGGAACCCTGGATAATGCCAGCTGTCATGGGTGAGCCTATTCAATTACTTCATTCAGTTTTGACTTCCCTCTCTGGGAAACTTTCCTCTAAGTCTTTAGCCATAGTTTGGGTCAAGGGGAAGCCTAATCAGAAATTCTTCACTCCTGCTCTGATGTGTCACATTGAAGTTCAAATGTTTAGCCATGAGTTCATAATTGTCCCACCGCGTCCTACTCCCTTGCTAGGAAAAGATTTACTAGCAAAATTGGGTCCCATTCTTAAATTATGGCTAAGGCCAAATGGATTTTACCTGTTGGGCTGCAACAGGCCTCCCTGACCAAATTAGTCAACAAGCGGATCTTGCTGCATGGGATAATGGAGTACCTAGTAGAGCAAATTCAGGTATCCCAACAGTTATAAGATTAAAAGACCCCAGCCAATTTCCTAACCAAAAACAGTACCCAGTCAAGCAAGAGGCATCTAAAGGCCTCCAGCATCTCATATATAGGTTTCTCAAATATGGTCTTCTGAAGCCTTGTCAGTCCCCTTGTAATACTGCCATTCTCACTGCAGTAAAGCCCTCAGGAGAATATCAGATGGCGCATGACCCTTTAGTGGCAGATCCATGTACAATTCTCTCCCCAAACCCAGAGGACTAATTGGTTCTCAGTCTTAGATTTATTAGACACAATTTCCCATTCCCCTGCATCCAGACTCCCAGTTTTTATTTTCCTGTGAATGGGAAAATCCCATTTCAAGAGAAAAGTAGCAATATATTTGGACAGTTCTCCATAGAGATTTAGAGACAGTCTTCACCTTTTTGTTCAGGCTATAGAGACTTAAAGAACCTACACCTTAAAGAAGGAATCATCCTATAGTGTGTAGATGAGATTCTAGTTTGCAGCCCAACTTGGAAGTTATCCAAGATATCCATTATACAAACTTCAACTTTCTAGATAAGAAAGGATATAAACCCTCCAAAGAAAAGACTCAGATATCACCCCAAAAAGTTCAATATATGGGATATAGTCTTACATCTGGGGAATGACAGCTGTCTAGGGATAGGATCCAGGATACCTGTGACTTAGAACTCCTACCACCAAACAATAGCTTTGTTCCTTTTGGGAATGGTTAACTTTTGTAGGATCTGGTTACTTAATTTTTAAAAAATTCTTTCATTGGTACATTTTAGGTATACAATACGTTTACATTTATCACGTAGTGCTTGTACCTGTACATGATGTATCTTGGTTCTTATTTTTTCCCCATCACCTGTGCACCCTTCACCCCCTCCACCCATCCCTATTTACATAGACTTTGTTTCCATTTTTTCTTTTCTCATAATTTTTCCTTTCCCTTCTTCCTTTCCCCTTCCCCTCCTACCACTCCTACACCTTTGGACCTTTTCCTATTTCAAATTATCAATTATTCATTTTAATCATTTTAATCCTTATTTACACTTTCCATTTCTCACACTAGAGAAACACTTAGAGATTTACACGTGTATTCTATTTATTTCACTTAAGAGTATGGCCTCAATATGCATCCATTTAGCTATAAATGTTTCTAGTTGCTTGTTCTTTATGGGTGAGTAGTATTCCATTTTGTAAAAAAAAATCTTCTTTATCTGCTTTCCAGTTGTTGGGCACTTGGGCTGCTTTGAAGCTTTAGCTATTACAAACTGTGCTGCTATGAACATGGGTGCACATATATCACTGTGGTATGATTCTTTTAATTCTTTGGGGAAGAGCCAGCAGAGGAATAGCTGGGTCAAATGGAACCTCTAGCCCTAGTTGTTTGAGGTATCTCCGTACTGATTTCCACAGTAGTTGCACCAGTCTGCACTCCCACCAACAATGGAGAAGGGTTCCTTTCTCCCCACACCCCTGCCAGCATTTGTTATTGGTGGATTTCTTGATAGCAGCCATTCTTTGTGGGGCGAGGTGGAATCTCAGTGTTGTTTTCATCTGCATCTCTCCAATGACCAGTGATGTTGAACATTTTTTCATATATTTATTTGCTGCTTTTACTTCTTTGTCTGAGAAATGTCTGTTCATTTCAGATGCCCATTTTTGAATTGGGTCTTTGAGTTGTGGGGGAGGTCTGAGTTTTTTCAATTCTTTATATATTCTAGATGGTAGACCTTGGTCTGAGGTACAGCTGCTAAATTTTTTCCCCCATTGTAGGTTGTCTCTTAGCTCTGTTGGTGGTTTCTTTTACAGTGCTGAAGCTTTTTGATAAGATGAGATCCCAGTTGTTGACACTTTGTGATAGTTCCCGTGCTACTGAGGCTTTGTTCATAAAGTCTTTTCCTATGCCAATATCTTCAAGAGTTCTACCTATCTTCCAGCAAGTTTAGTGTTTCTGTCTTAATATTTACATCTTTAATCCACTTTGACCTTAGTTTAGTGCTTGGTGATAGGTATGGGTCTAGTTTTAATCTTTGGCAGGTTGAAATCCAGTTTTTCCAACACCATTTATTAAAGAGGCTATCTTTCCTCCAATGAGGGTGATTGGGTCCTTTGTCAAAGATGAGGTGGCTGAGTATGTCTGGAGTTGTTTCTGCATCTTCTAATATATTTCACTGATCCTCATGTCTGTTTCTTTACCAGGACTGTGCTGTTTTTATCACAGTAGCTTTATAGTATAGTTTCAAGTTGGGCATTGTGATACCCCCAGCCATGTCTCTGTTGCCTAGAATTCTTTTGCTATTCTGGTTTCAAATGAATTTTTGGATTGTTTTCTCTAGTTCTATGAAGTATATTGTTGGAATTTCAATTGGCATTGCATTAAATCTAGATAGTAGTTTTTGAAGTATGGCCATTTTCACTATATTGGTTCTTCCTACCTAGGAACAAGGGATGTCTTTCCCTTTTCTCATATCCTCTTCAGTCTCTTTTTTCAGAGTGCTGTACTTTTCAGTGTAGAGGTCTTTTGCTTCCTTTGTTAGGTTGATTCCTAGATATTTCATTTTTTTGGATGCTACTGTAAAAGTAATTGTTTCCTGAATTTCTCTCTCAATGAGTCTGCTATTTGTGTATAAGAAGGCTATTGTTTTTTGAATGTTGACCTTATATCCAGCTACTCTACTGAGTCTGTCAATTAGTTCTAGAAGACTTTTGATCAAGTTTTTTAGGTCTTCTATGTAAAATATCATATCAGTAAATAATTACAGTTTAACTTCTTCCTTTCCTATCTTTATTCCTTTTATTTCTTTCTCTTTTCTAATTGTTGTGGCTAATGTTTCCAGAACTATATTGAATAGAAGTGGTGATAGTGGGTATCTTTGTCTTGTTCCTGATTTTAGCATGAAAGTTTTCCATTTTTGACCATTTAGTATGATGTTGGCTTTTGGTTTTTCATAGATAGCCTTATTCAGGTTGAGATAAAGACCTTCTATTCCAATTTTCCATAGGGTTTTTATCATGAATGGGTGTTGGATTTTGTCAAATGACTTTTCTGCATCTACTGAGATGATTTTATGGTTTTTGTCCTTGGCTCTGTCAATATAGCGTATTACATTTATTGATTTTGTAAGTTGAACCACCCTTGCATCCCTGGGAAAAATCCGACTTGGTCAGGGTGTGTGATCTTCTTGATGACACTCTGTATTCTGTTTGCCAGTATCTTGTTGAGGATTTTTGCATCTATGTTCATCAGGGAGATTGGTCTGTAGTTCTCTTTTTGGGTTGGGTCTTTCCCTGGTTTTGGAATCAAAGTAACACTTGCTTCCAGGAATGAATTTGGAAGCCTTGCTTCCCTTTCAATTTCCTTGATAAATTTAAAGAGTAATGGTGATAGTTCTTCTCCAAATGTCTTGTAGAATTCAGCAGTGAAGCCATCAGGAACTGGGCTTTGCTTTAAATTTTTTATTACATTTACAATTTCACTCATTGAAATTGGGGTGTTTAGAATTTCTATATCTTCTTTATTTAACTTTGGCAATTTGTATGTATCTAGGAATCTGTCCATTTTGGTTACTTAATTTTTGACTAATGACAAAACCTTTATATTAAGCTGTAAAAGGTCCTGAGTCTATGCCCTTAGCATGAACAAAAGTAATTGACAATACCTTTAGGTAAATAAAGCATGCCATTATTAAGACTCCAGCATTGTGTATACCTAACTTAAGAAAATCCTTCTTACTCTATGTATCAGAAAAGAGAGCCATTGCTTTGGGGGTCTTGACCCAAAGGCTAGGACAAGAATCCCATCTATTGACATACCTTTCAAAAGAATTAAATGGAGTGGCTGTTGAATGACTGCCTTGCCTAACAGCAGTAGCAGCTAAAGATATGCTAGCAGAGGAAATAGCAAAGTTAATTTTAAGACAGAAACTAGAAGTCTTGATTCCCCATCAGAATAGAACTATTCTGGAGACAGAAGGTTGCTTGTGATTAACAAGGAATGGCTTAACAAGTATCAGGCTGTGCTCTTAGACACCTCTAAGGTTATCATAAAAACTTGCACTACTCTTAATTCTGCCTCTTTGGTGCAAACAGGCCCAGAAGTCAGGCACTCAAGTGGACAAGTAATCTCCCAGAATGATTTAAGCAGGCAGGACATCAGTGACCTGCCTCTCCAAGGCCTGAGGAGGTGTGCATTGATATTAGGAAAAGGCAAAAAGTTAAATATTTATATAGAGTTCAAATATGCCTTTCTGGTGCTACATACTCATGCAACAATCTGGAAAGAGACAATAAACAATCATCTATAAAGGACAAGGAGGAAATCCTAAAACTCCTAGAGGCAGTTCATCTTCCCAAGAAGATCACAATTATGCACAGAAAAAGGCACCTGAGAGACATGTCTCCTTGGGAAATCTAAAGGCTTATAGGGAAGCAAAAAGGGCAGCCCTACAGCTCCTTAAGACTCTAGCCTTTTTCCCAGTTCCTGAGGTACCATTAAAATCCATCTGTACTCCCCAGGAAAATAAATGGGTTTTAGGAGCTAGAAGAAGTAAAAAGAGGCTCTGGTAGTGTTAAAAAAAAAACAAAACCAAACTGGTCCTTTCTGAAGGGACACAGTGAAAACTAGAAAAACACTTCATGATTCCTTTCATATGGGAAAAGATGCTACATTGGAAATGGTCACTGAAGCTTTCACAGGACTAGGACTAACAACATCCACCTGATATGTCTGCAAAATTTACCAACTCTGTACCTACAATAACTTGGGCAAGCCCAAACCACCTCCTTTGTTAAAACTTGTACAGAGGAGAGGGACATACCTTGGGCAGGATTTCACCCATATATCACCATGTAGAGAATTCAGATATATTGGTCCTAACTGACACCTTTACAGGGAGGGTTGGAGCCTTTCCTACTCATTCAGAAAAGGCTACAGAAGGTAGTCAAGGTACTTCTTAAAGAAATCATCCCCAAATTTGGACTACCCCAGTCCCTCCAGATTGACAATGAACCTTTTACTTTTCAAATTACTCAGGTAGTTGCAAAGGCTTTACAAATAAAGAATCATCTCCATTTGACCTGGCAGCCTCAATCTTCTGGAAAGGTAGAGAGAACCAACCAGAACCTAAAGCAAGCTCTGGCAAAACTTTGCCAAGATCTGTCTAAGTCCTGGCTCTGATTGCTGCCAATAGTGTTCATGACATTTCATAACATGCCCAAAACTGGGCTAAATTTGAGCCCATTTGAAATGTTATATGGGAGACCATTTTTACCCTCTGATATGGTAGTAGACGCTGAGACCATGAAACTCATACAATATTTCATTAATCTGGGACAAGTATAACAGGCTATCCAAATGTATGGGAATAGAGTCCTGCCAGCTCCTGGTCCAGTGGGGAACCACCTAGTGTCCACCCTGGAGACCCAGTGCTTGTGAAAACTTGGAGAGAAGAAACTCCCACAGACCAATTAAAACTAAAATGGAAGGGCCTTTTTCTTTTCCGTGATCCTCTCCACACCCACTGTAGTAAAAGTGATAGAGACAAATAATTTGAATCGTCTTTCTAGAATAAAGCCAGTTCCACCTGAACTATCTGAAGAACAAGATCACCCAAAAGGAAAAATGTACTCCTGTGAATCTCTGGAAAACTTGAGATTTCTCTTCAAAAAGCAAAATTCAAGTGTTGCTACAGATAAGTAAACAGGATCTTGCTAAGGCCATGGCTCTCAGACCCTTGATGATTTATCCAACATACTTCTCTAATTTACGTTCTCTTCTATAGGAAGCATGGAAGTCTGACCTGATCCTCTTATTTAGGCTAACAGTAAAGTTTCTTTTTCTCATCAAACAGACAGCTCAGTGATTAATAACTTTTTTTATCATTGTCTTATGATAGGTTTTTTTCTTCACCTCAGCCAGTGAGCTATAGCATCCCAACGTACTTGGAGAGCACATAATCCCCCTTAGGTAGGATCTACAGCCTCTTCCAGCCAGAAGAAGCTATAGAAGGCAAATACCTCCACTCTCCCTCACTACCCAGTAGAGGATTATGGGAATTTATGTCTCTCAGGGAGAAATGAGATGGGAAGATTGGGTGTGGCAAAGTTGGCCCAGGAGTAAGCATGACCTGATAATTACAAAATCCCAGGACACATTTGAAAAACAGCTCCCACAGTCTTATATGTGGACTTTTTGTGGGAACCCACTGACAGGTCCCCTGAGTCAGAACCCTGCCCAACCAGAGGGAACCCCCACCCCAGCAGACCTGTTACCAGCATTCACAGGAGCATAGCAATAACACGAAGCCAGCAGCTGCCTCACTTAACTACAAGAAAGCTGATTCTATGAAAAAACACAAGAGACCTACTGCTCCTACTGCTGCCTTGTTGCTTCTACCACTGCCATTTATCAGCTAGCCCCAGGCCCATCACCCATGGGACTCTAAAATTTTCCACCCTCTTGACCAGTGCCCCCTCCCCTACCTAAACTTCCCCATATCAACCACATGCACCCTTTTCTCAGTGTCAAAGGTCTTTTTGCCCTTTACCTGTCTGCACCCAGATGGAATAAACTCATTGCATATTGTTTAGATTTTGCCTGCCTTGGTAGTCTCAATTGTGTCTCAGTGTGACCTTACATAATGATGTGTGGAATGAACAAAAAGAGACAGTTACCATTAAGCACTTCCTACTGTGGCACCACATATTATCCTACCCTATATTCTCTAGGGTATACTTTATTTTTTCTATTTCATTTGTATTTTTACTCCACCCCAAACTCTCTGCAGAGCCAGTTTCTCCTTTCCCTTTCATTTTTTTCCTGTTTAATTTCCCAACCTCAAATAAATGTGAAAATTTGTCACAATTTTTACTTGTTTCATTCAATTCTTTATTTGAGATTTTAAAAACCTAGAAACCACCTTCAGAAAGAGACTCCAAGCACTCCATCCAGAGACCCAGCAAGTGGACTTGCTCTCCTCTCTGGAGAGACAGGGCAAGCAGAGTAGTGTTGTGGTTTGAACATAGTTAACATGGTTTGAACATGCTCCCTCCCCCAGCTTCATGTGTTGAAGTGCAATCCCCATTTGAGATATTACAAGGACAGAAATTTAATTGATTATGGTGTTTAGAGGTGGGGCTTTTGGAAGTGATTAGAATTAGATAAGTTGATTAGGATTTATGTCCCTAATTAAACTTGGTGGCTTTAAAAGAAGAGAGAAACAGACATAAACACAAGCTCCCTATCTCTTGCCATGTGATGCCCTGTGCCACCCTTGGACTCTGCCAACAAGAAAGCCATCACTAGCTGTGAGGCCTTGAGCCTCTGGAAACATGAGTGACATAAACTTATCTTTTTAAGGTATCCTGACTCAGATATTTTGTCATAGCATCAAAAACCAGACTAGTATATTTGCATTGGCAGTTTGTTTCTCAAAAGCTGTTGTTTCCTTGGAAGTCTCTGCAGCTATAGAAACTATCAAATCAAGACTGGTGGGCTGCAGGAAAAGTTTAAACAGACCTTGTGACTATTCCTTCTCAATCCCTTCCTGACTTCCACAGAAGATCCATGCTGTGCCCAAAGGAAAACTGTTGTTATTCACAAAAAAACAGGTGTACAGTAGTGAAGAAATGCACACTAGTCTTTGTTTGATGCAGTCATTATAATAATTTGGGGCAATTCGTCTGAATAACCATAATTAGCGTGGTTAATTGGTAAATGTTAAGAGAAGATATTTGTTTGTCTCACAGGCATTTTTCCCCTTCACTACTTTTAGGAATAAAGTCAGTATTCTGACGTCAATGATGAGTCATTGTCTCTTTGTTCCCCACAGCATGCCCCCTTCTTCCCTTCCCTTATCAGCCATTACACAGACTGAACTGGATATTGAACATTCATTCATTTATCTAAAAAGATACTTACACACTCTGTTCTTAATTTTAAAATTAGTTTTGCATGATTTTTCAGATGTCTTTCATAAAAGCAAAGCAAAAGGAAACTGAATTAAGATTCTTTTATATTCTCACATGGTTGTGATTTTCTTTTAAAGCAGGTCATTTCCCTTAATATATAAAACATTCCCAATTCTTGTGAAAAAAACGAAAAAGAGAATGTTCCAAACATCAGAGCCTGAACAGCCTGAAAACTAGATATTAATTTAGTAATGCTAATGTAGTAATGAATTATATTAAATCCAATGTATCCAAAACATTATTTTTCAATATGTAATAAATATTAAACAATATTGGGATGGGCATCAGGATTTTTGAAATACGTTCTGTGTGTTTTTCCTTCTGTGTCAGGAGCATTTCTACATAAATTTTGGGGAAGATAATTTCATAATTAAAGTATGACTATAGCTATCTAAAGCCCAGTGTTATCTTGCCTGAGAGCCGGCTATGGCATGGGGAATCATAACTTTTGCCTCAGGTCAGAGCTAAGGCCTAAATGGTGAAGAAGACCTCAGTGTGAAGCTGTGGTGCTCAAGGATAAGATAACACCAGCTAAAGACATCTTGATTCCTTGAGAACCCAGTAGTAATACAAAAAAGAAAGGGTTCACCTGGGGAGAGATGAGTTCCTTATCAGCTTAGCTCATCCCACCTGCTGAGGTGGGAATGCTCTCCTTTCCGCCCTCATCAGCATGAGATTTGCATCAGTACAGGATCAGACATAGGATCAACAACATCCCCCAAGTCACCTGATACTCCCTCTAATTATTTTAGGTCCCTAATAAATAGTGGCTAGTTTGAAGAGTCTTTATTCTTGCCCACTGTGAGGCTTTAGCCTGCCAGCCCCTCAAATACTTTGGAAGTACCAACATCTCTATAATCTTTTTGTTTCTTTAGCCCTCCTTGTCCCTCTTTCAAGGCACTTGGAGGAAATTGCCCCCCCCCATACTTCTGGGTAACTTATTTTGTCTTATTTGTTTTTCTTCTCTGTAGCCAATTCCTCTACTAAAATTTAGAGCCTCCAATGACAGCTTAGCACCTCAGGAAGGGGCCTCACACACTGCCTAGAGCAAGCACAGCAAAGGGTAGGGAGTGGAAGTCCCTACAAGGCCAAGAGTAGAATAAAGCTCTGAGTGGGGCAAACTGAAGAGCCATAGAGTTCAGAGAAAAAAATGTGACATAAAAGAGGGAAGTAGGGATGAAAGGAGGAAGAAAGATAGAGATGTGCAGTTTTCACAAGCAAGTATTGCCTTTTTCTGCCACTAACAGGTACTAATAGCTGCCTTTAAGTTGTTTCTGTGCTAATTGGAATTCAAATTTCAACTGGAGTGGACCAAGTTTTAAAATATAAATGACAAGTTCCTGGGTCTCTCGGAAATACCCTGCTTCCTGTCTATCCCATAGATGGTGGCTCAACTAACAAAATGAAAGCATTAACAGAAAATATTAAAACATCCACATTTGTACAACACGAAGTTGGGGCTCCCAGTGAAATCACTCTCTATTCTGCATATTATAAAGGATTAAGTTCCAATATTTGAGATGTGGTTGATATATATGGTGAATGCTTAAATTTAAAACAATTTATGATAATAAAAGACATATTGCCATTAATCTCCTCAAAATACTCCCTTTCATTTCAAAAACACTTATCCCATCATTCTTGCCACTTTCTGAAGGAGTTCTGGAAGTTCTCTTTCATGAGTGTCTTTAGGAGATGTGCTAAAAAAAATACAGCAAATGCTGCTGCTGAGTCCCATCCAACAGAAAGTGGGGTTTTAAAACTGTTACAGTGTGTCCTCATCCACCTTTTTTCACTGGATCTGGCTTCTTTTTCACTGTGTGACTTCTGGTTCTTCCTCAAAGTAAAAATGTTCACAAAACATAAACATTTTGAATCAATTCAGGACATCAAGATGTTACCAGATTGTGGGGTGCTGAGGACTCCTAGAGATTCTTTTTAGGTTCTTCTTGTCCTGAACAAAGAATTGGACAAAACAAATGCAAATGGTAGTGAGCATTTACATTTATTAAAGGTAGGAAAAGAAACATGCTTTGCAGAGCATGTTTAGGCCAACTGAAAGCAGGAAAGAAAGTACACTTTATACAGTATGAGCAGACCACTGTGAAATAGAGAGCACAGTGGCCAGGAGTTTAATGGTGGCCATCTTATGTATCTGTCACTTCTCAGGCTGATTTCAGGTCTGGGCCATCCTATCAAAAACTTGTTTGAGTTCTCATGAGAAGAATTAAAGACAGCACTCTCTGATTGTTTCCTGGTCTCACTCATTTGCTCAGCCAGTTTGCCATGCCCTAATCTCTGGCCTCAAAGGCAGCCATAACACCATAACAAAAGACACTCATGAAAGGGGATTGTAATACATTTTTTAAAATGTAAATACCATATGGCTAATAAGTGATCCTTTTAAATTGTATTTCTTTCAAAAATAATTATTTCTTTTTCAAAAACCTTGTCAGAGTTTTACTTGAGTTTTTCAGATATAAATCGCTATTAATCATCACAAGAGGCTTCATGCATAGTATGTGTTCAATAAATATTTATGTGAATGAATTTATAAGTATTCTGTAAAAAAAAGAGAAAGTGTTTATTTTTTAAAAATATCAGTTCTTTTCATAAGTTTTCAGTAACTATTGTTCTGGATTATCCAGCAATTTAAATGCAAAAATGTGAGTATTTAGTTTTCATACTTTTTTCATACTTTGTCATTAAAATTTATCTAACTTTTTATTTCTATAAATGCTCAGATGTCTATCATTGTAAAACAATTTTTCAGACATATTTATATTTTTTGTTAAAAGACGACAAAACTGATATCTTTCAAGGAATATAATACAGAGCATAGATTTTAGTGCCAGAAAAACCTGGGCTCAGATCTCAGTTCTGTGATAATGTAGCTGTGATCTTGCTCAAACAAGCTGACTTCTCAGGATCCTGGGAATTTCAGCTATTGGAAGAAGAAAGAAAAGAAGGAAGGAAGGAGGGAGACAAAAGAGAAGAGAGGAAGAATGGAAAGAAGGAAGGAAAGAGAAAGAGGGAGAGGAAGAAAATATCCTTTTCCTTTCAGTGTTGACAGATGGGGTGGGGGTAGGGTTAGAAAAAAATAAGAAACTACCTAGTAAAGTTCCTGGAACAAACTGGATATTCAAAAAATGTTAATTATCAGTATTATCACTTTGACTACCAATTGATTGTCATTCCTGAAAACTCATTTTTTTCCAAAAAGATATAAACTTTTTTGTGTCTAGTCATTACTATTTTGCTGCATTAATTGCAATAATAGTCTGAACGACATTAGTGTCTTGTAAACTGACCTCTGTCTCTAAGGGGTGGATTTCCTTTGTCCCTGCATTATGTCACTTACTTGTTTTTTCTCCAGTTTTTATTTTTTATCAGTACATAATGATTACATTTCTTTTGAGGAGATGGTAAGTACATGACATATCTCAGTTCTTTTTTTTCATTCCCTTTCCCTCTTCTCCCTCCATTCCCCTCTATCTCTTGATCCCCTTCCCATTTGAGAAAGATTTACCTCCCTACTTCCTATTATCTATCTTTTCTTCTGCTCTTCATTTATATTTTGGGTTTCTCATATAAGAGAAATCATGAGATATTTAAGCTTATGTGTCTGATTTATTTCACTTAACATTATGGTTTCAAGGTGCATCCATTTTTCTGCAAATCCCTCAAGTTTATAGTTCTTGGTGTACAGTGCTCACTTGTTTTTGAACAATGATTTGATGGCTCCTCATTGTTCTTAGCAAGAACTTCACCTTCCCAGAGATAGCATGGAAGGTGAAGGCAGTGGCAGTGAACATAGCTTCCAGGGAAATTTTAAGATGCACTGCACCAAGACATTGGTCAATAACATCAGCCAGTATTATCAAGGATACTAATCGGTATATTATCCAGGAGTTGAGCTGTGGCAATTGTAGTTAAAAACACCAAGAGCTGCCACTAGAAGTACTGAACATCATTAAGGTCCTGAAATAAACAAAAGACTTGCCTCAGAGCCACTGTTACGAGTTAAGAACATGAGAGATCCTCTTACGAGAAGAGATGACAGGAGAGTGAGAAGAATCCAGACATGCCCATGGCTGGGGCAGAGATAGATTTCTTAGCATTCTAGCCTTGTAACCAATTCCTTAAAGAAAAAAAAAACCTTGATGTTGATCTTGTGCTACCAAATTATTTTATTAACAATATGCTTATGCTCACATTGAATTCTTACAGAATGATAGTTATCATTATAAAATATGGATCAGCTTACACTCAGTAAAGCCATGGAATTCAGGGCTTTCTGATGACCATGGAGACAACTTTGAGGGCTATTGGACAAGGGGCCTGGAAGGTTGGCCTTTCCCTGGTGATTTATGTCAGCATTTCAGTGCTCAAGGGACACGAGTTTTACTTTGCATGGCCCCAGAAGCTGAGCCTGAGCTAGGGCTTCAGGTGCAGTATATTTGGGGGTAGGGTGAGAATATTAACATATTATTGGCTTTAGGGTGCTAGAATCTCTTTTTTAGAGGTAGTTTCTAGGTTCATTTGGTCCTGAACAAGACAAGTGCAGAATTGGAATAATGCCTCCAATTTTACTAGTAAATCTCTTCCCAGTAAGGGAGAAGAACATTGTGGGACAATTAAAAACTTATGGTTCAGCATTTGACCTTTGGGTTGACATGTCAAAGTAGGAGTAAAGAAGCCCTGACTAGGGCTCCCCTTGACCCCAACTATGGTTCTAGATCTAGAGGTGTGTTTTCCAGAGAAGGAAGTTAAAACAGAAGCCAAAGAAATCAAAATTGCTTACCCATGAATCTAGGGCCACTTAGGGTTTCTCACAGGAGATGTCTTGTGAATACGGGAACTGTAACTTGCCCTGGGCCTCTTCAGTTTTCTTCATCAGAGTGGAAGGTGAGCGTTCTGGCTGGCCTCACCCTCTCTGTGGGAAGTGACAGTCAGTCCTCCAGTACTATGCATCAGAAACCTTGGCTTCCTGACACAGAGCAGGGCCCAAGCAGTGGCTTGGTACAATCATGTGCCCAGTGTACAGTTTTCTTGGAGTCCTTGTTTAGCCCTGGGATTTCCCTGGGAGGACTTGGGTGTGTTTAAAGCATTGCCAATTGTGAGAGGCATAATTTTGGCCATTTTTTTCTCCATCTTGCTTCATTTATCTTCACTTGGATCCTGAGTGCTGAACACAGAAAAAGCAGTGTCCAGCAATTGGGTCACAGGGTCCTGATGCCCCATCTGCAAACCTCTCAGATTTTTTTGAAAATACTGGTTGTCTCTGGGGTGCTAGCCTCTGGTGGAAACAGGTGGGAGAGACCTATATATTCTCCTGAGAGAGAGTAGGTGTCTGCGGACAGGATCGTCAAAGATAGCATTTTTTTCCTTTGCAGACCTCTTTAAGTACCATGGTTCTTGGGCCTCTATAGAGATAAAGAGCTGTAAAAGCCTAAACATGAGGGACTTTACACCACTTGCCTTACCTTTTGCAAAACAAAAAATCTAACTGAAGAATTTAGACTGCCATTCTGTACCCATCTGTCGCCATCCCCTAGTTACTGGGACCAAACAGTATTACAATAGTAAAGACAAGTGTGGAGCCCTTGGGATTCCATCTAGCTACCTGTGTGGGGTCTATGGAGACAGCCAGAAGACTAGGTCTGGGGTTACTCAAAGGGACACCTGCAAAGCCATACAAACCTGTCGAGTCCCTGGAGCATGCCCTGTGAAAGTCAATTGTACTACCAAACACCTCTGGTGAAGCAAGTGGCACAGCTACCTTCTTATTTATTTAATTTTTTCTTAGAACTCTCCATACCTCATGGCCACTATGACTCCTTCAGAGTCACATTGATATACAGCCTAATGGTGAAGTTGCTGGGATCTGAAGGCTTGGCCCACTGACTCCTTAGAGGGAAGGATGTAGCTTGTCAAGGAACTTCTTTAGAAACTCCCATAATAACAGAGTGGAGTCCCCAGGCATCATGTGAGAAACAATATCCCTTGCCTTTACCCCATCCCAGTAGTACAAGGATGGCTCTATTTTTGCATATTCACAGCTGCTCCAGTTGTCCTTTACTGGTTGTCTCTTTGTTCTGCTCAGGCCATTAGGCATATATTTCTAAATTACCTGAAATTCTGTTAGAAGAAACAAGGAAGGGACTTAGCTCAATTGAAAAGGAAAGAGGGAGGAGTCCCACATGCTCCCTAAAATTGGAAGCTTAGCTCCTATCTACATGGGTAAAATTTCCTAGTGACCATGAGGCTACCTGCAAAAAACAGAAAACACAAAAGGCTCTGCACTCCATTACACTCTCCTACAGGGTGGGAAAAGCAGGAAGCTTCTACCACCATGAGAAAATCCTCATGGATTCAGAAGCCTAGAGGAGAGAGAAAGAAATAAAAGTTTTCTCTGCTATAGATTTTAGAGATAAAATTTTTAAAATTCCCAAAAGGCCTTACCTGCTCCTAGCTGGCTATGCCAAATATGTTATCAGGTTTTGGGGTGCTGCAATCTCCTTTTAGTGGTTATTTATAGGTTCTTTCTGTCCTGAACAAAGCGGTGGTCAAGACAAGCACAAATGGTAGCAAGATTTTACATTTGTACTATTTAGGAAATAGTAGGAAAAGAAATAGGCTCTGCAGAGTGAGTTTGGGGCAAATAAAAATAGGAAAATAGGGTGAGGGTAGATCACTGTGCGAGAGAGGACAGTGGCAAAAAGCTCGATGGTGACTGTCCTTTTTATGTCTTACATCCCTCAGGCTGACCTCAGGTTTAGGTCATCCTATGGAAAACTTGCTCAAGTTCTCTTGAGAGGAATTAAAGATGACATGCTCTGATTTGGTCCATGTGTAGGGCTTTGGGATCTATTCTGCAGGTGTGTCCTGGGACTTTGTAATTAACAGGTCATGTCTACTTTACCAGTCAGTCTGCCATCCCCTAATCTGCCTCAAGAGCAGGGTGCCCTGGCACAAAGCAGGGAGTTGGCATAAGGGAGGAATGCATAGAGTGTGGACTTCTGGGAACAGTTTGGAGCCCCACCTGAAGGACCAGGGAGGACAGGGGTACTATTCACTTTCCTAACCATGGGACATAATACAGAACACTCGTAGCTTAAATAGGAGAGGTTAAATTTTGGCTCAGTTTCAGGAACTCAATCCATGGCTGGCTGGCCCCACAACAGAAATGGCATGGTAGAATGGCATGGTGGAGGAAAGCTATTCAACTTAGGGTAGCCAGGAAGCAGGGTAGGGAAGAGTGTCAGAGAAGTAAGGGCCAGGGACCAGAAATAGCACTCAGGGTAACATCTCCACAACCACCTAGACACAACCACAAGTATGTTTACTAATCTTCTGAACCAATCATGTTCACAACCCAGTGTCACTGTCACGGGGGATACTGTCTACCAACTCAGAAAGTCACCATTTGAAAGACAGTCCTGGGGACTTCAGTTTCTCTGCACTGTGTTATAGATCAATGACACTGTTGTTATTTCCAATTTTTATTTTAAATGAAATGAAAATTGGGTACACTTGCAGGTGAAGAAGGAGAACAAGGATGATAGGAAGAGGATGCTGAAGTAAAGTTTCTTCCACTCCCTAGACCCTGCCAAAGCATTACACTCCCTTCCCTCTTCCTGCCCTGTGCTCCGTTCTGTGTTTTACTACCTAGTAATACATTGCAACCCACAGTTCATCTGAGGAGGTAATTTTCATCACACCAAACCTGCTTCCATAACAGAAGAAATCTTTTGAAAAGTCTGAAACAAAATCTGAATTGCACTCCTTAGGAGAGTGAATAGTACACGTTGACATAGTATTTAAGTGTGTGTATGTGACTTACAAATACACCCTGCATTTCTTACTACCTGAGCTTGAGCACAGATGTTGCCTGCAGACATCAAGCACTTGAAGTTCAAATTCTGTCCTGGAAAAGCACTTGTTGCCACAGCCATCACATCAGATGCTCTGGCACCCAGTGACTCACAGAGACAAAATGGTACAGTTTCCTTGGTCATCCTATCTCCATCTCCCAGCCATAGAAGCATTTCCACAACTCTGGAGCTTTGCCCTTTGGATACTACCCAGGGAACAACCATTTCTTACAGAGCATTTGTAAGCCCAGAGTTCATGGGAGCCTCCCAAACATGCTCCTCTTTTCCCAGGACTGGCTGTTGTCCTGGGAGACCTGAGATACATACAGATTTCAAATCAGTGCCTGTTTTGAGAAGGAAAAATGAGTGATTTATTTAAATTAAAGACATCATCTTGTTGCTTCCAGGGGCAAGATAAAAACTCTCTTTCTACAGGGAACTGTGTGTCCTCTGGCTTCCTATCAACTTTAAAATGAAGGAAAATTCCTAGCTCATATCATAAGGGATCTTTTCTGATTTGCTCTACCTGTCTCTTGTGTGGGGAAATTCAATATGACCATGAAGAGACAAGGACTCAAACAGGCCATTGTAACTGATGGAGTGTTTGGACTTAACCCAGTGCCAAGGGAGCATCACTATTCATGAGAATTGAACCCTAATGGGGATCTTATGAGAATGGCAGGATTGCTCCCCAAATGACACTTGATCCCAAGGGGAGTGCTGTTGACCTGTCTGATGGTGGAATTCATGAACCCTTTCAAGGACATGTATACAGGTACACACACACACACAAACACACATACACACACATACGCACACGCACACACACACACACTGAGAGAAACAAAGATCTCTCTTTAAGCCTGGAATTCCTCTGGTTTGATTTTAAGCTAGAAAAGAAAATTTGTTGGGAGAAAGACTGTATATAAGTCATCAAACCATTAGAGAATTTGAGAACTTTACAAAACAAGAATATATGGAGGAATTTTTTTCTTTGCTGTATTTTAGTTCTCTACCTCCATCCATAACTCAAAAGAGATTACCCTTTTATAAGGCCAAGCATTTTATGCATTTTGTTTGCATGTCAGATTGTTAGGGAGAAATAAATTTCTCCATATTTTGTATAAACCCATATTTTAAAGAAACTCTGAATCCCATATATTTTTTGAAACTGACATTATTAGAAAAAAAGAGCTATTCTATGACCTAGGCCATAGGGACTCAGGTTGGAAAAAACATTTCCCTTGTGAATATAAAGTTCATTACTGACAAAGATCTCCACATAAGTGTTTTAAGTTTCCCACTGTTACTGAAATAGTAAGTTGTGCAAAGATGAGCATAAAACTGGATATTTGTTTTTCATCCTAAAATATATATGTCCTCCTTGCCACTTTTGACCTTAAATGGAGTTTCTACTGTCTCTAATTCTCCCTGTTTCACTTATGCTCCCAATAGAAATGTGTTGGATGGATTAGATGTGATTCTTTTTAAATGTCTGAGCCTGCAACTAATCATTGTATTTAATACTGACAGACATAATATCTTTTCTTCCAGGATTCCCATGTTTTAAGTATACATTTCTCAACACATGTTTCTTACCCAGATACCTAGCAAATGGTTAGAAATAATTCAGGGAAGAGCTCCAAGGAACAGAGCTGCCCCCAGCACAGAGGAGGTGAACCTTCCACCCAAAGTGCAGAGGAGGGGAGCCACGCGGGTGCCAGAAGCACACATTACCCCCACTTTGAAATAAGAAGACAGGTAAACAAGTCTCAAGACCAGAGTTCCAGATTACCTAAAGCAACCCCAAAGGGAACCCTGACAGAACAATCTGATACTCAACCACATGGACTCCCTGAACTGGCAACAAAAGAGGATCTGGAAAAAATGAAATCAGAAATAATTTCTCACATAACAGCAGAGATTGTGCCCATAGTGCAAGACATGATTAATAAATCTAGAGAGGACACAGATAAAAAATAGAGGAGTTGAGAAATGTGATGGAACCCATAAAAGAGATGCAAACAGATTTCCAGGAGATTAAAAACTCCATTGAAAATTTACACAGCAGAATGAGCCATCATGAGGATAGAATTTAAGATATAGAAGATAAGATTGCAATTAGTGACCAGAAAAAGAAAAATTGCTTTAAAATAGTAAGGGACTATGAGAAATAAATCCAGAAGATGCTACATAATGCAAAGAAGAACAACATAACACTGATTTGAGTCAGTGAAGAAACAGGAGAGAGTACAGGTAACATAAAACAAACTGTTCACAGAAGTAATGGCAGGAAACTTCCCAAGCAAGGGAAAAGAACTTGACATATAGATAAGCTAGGCATATAGGACACCAACTAGACTTGATTAAAAAAAATCTACACATAAGCATATAATAATTAAGATTCCAGAAAC
The DNA here is from genome assembly GCF_053883595.1 of Heterocephalus glaber. Classification (NCBI taxonomy): domain Eukaryota; kingdom Metazoa; phylum Chordata; class Mammalia; order Rodentia; family Bathyergidae; genus Heterocephalus; species Heterocephalus glaber. The sequence continues at coordinate 42,893,193 of NW_028258147.1, read as the reverse complement.
CCAACAGAAGAACAAAATTCTACAAGCAGTTAGAGAAAAGAAACAAATCACATACAAAGGAAAGCCCATCAGAATCACATCAGACTTCTCATCTCAAACCCTCAAGGCAAGAAGAGCTTAGAGTGATTTATTTCAAGCCCTAAAGGAAAACAACCTGCAACCCAGATTGATGTACCCTGAAAAAATATCTTTCAAAATTGATGGAGAAATAAGATAGTTTCACCACAAAGAGCACTTTAGGAACTTCATGAATACCAAAACAGCACCCCAAATATTTTAGGCAATATCCTAGGAAGAGAAAATGAAGATCACAACCACAGGAACCCCACCAGAATGAAACCATTGGGCATGACAAGAAATTAAATGCAAAGGGGGAGAATCCAACAAAAAGAAAAAGTCATGACTAGGATAAGTCAATACATATCAGTTATAACCATCAAAATTAATGGTCTAAATTCACCAGTCAAAAGAAATGGACTGGCAGAATGGGTCAAGAAGCAAGATCCAACAATATGCTGCATAGAAGAAACACACTCAATTCAAAAAGAAACTCATACACTGAAAGTTAAAGGGTGGAAAACAATACTCCATGGGACAGAAGCCTCCAAAAAAAAGCAGTAGTAGCTATCCTCTTTGGAGATCAATTGGATTTCAAACCAACACTGATTAAGAGAGACATCTACTACATCCTTGTAAAGGGAACAAGCCATGAGAAAGAGATGACGATAATTAATATATATGCACCTGACAATAGTGCACCCTACTATATAAAACAAATACTAATAGACATGAAAAATCATATAAGAACTAATACAATACTAGTGGGGGACAACACACTTCTGAATAACCAATGGGTCACAGAGGAAATTAAAGAAGAAATCAGATAGTTCCTACAAGTAAATGAGAATGATAATACAACATATCAGAATCTATGGAACATAATGAAAGCAGTCTTATGAGGGAAATTCATAGCAGTGAATGCTCACATTAGGAAAACAGAGTGAGCTCAATTCCACAACCTGATGCTGAACCTTAAGCTTCTAGTTAAAAAAAGAGCAGGACAAACCCAAACCTCATACAAGGGAGAAAATTGTAAAGATCAGGACAGAAATCAGGGCAATGGAGACTAAGAGAATAATACAAAAATATCAATAAAGCCAGGAGTTGGTTCTTTAAAAGAATAAACAAAATTGACAAACTCTTAGCCAACCTTATAAGAAAAAGGAAAAAAAAGGCCCAAATCCATGCAATTAGGAATGAAAAGGGTGAAATGACAACAGACTCAGCGGAAATCCAGAGGATAATCAATACCTACTTTGAGAACCTATACACCAATAAGATGGAAAATACAGAAGGAATGGACTGATTTCTAGATACATGTGAATTACAAAGTTGAACGAAGATGACATAAAATTCTAAGTGACCCAATATCAATCAATGAAATTAAAAATGTAATTAAAAACTTACCAACTAAGAAAACTCCAGGTCCTGATGGCTACACTGAGGAATTCTACAAGACTTTTAGAGAGGGACTACTGCTACTACTGTTTAAACTCATCAACAAAATTGAAAAGGGGGCAAGCATCTTAGGCACCTGGGCTGAGAGGCCCCTGGCCATCTGGAGCCCAGCTTGGTCCAGCTTGCCACGCCCACCTGCAATAAGTGAGAGTGAGAACCCCTGGAAACACCCACCAGGAGCAGCTTAGGCAAGCGGGCGCTTGCAACCCCCACCCCCCCATCCCCCCACCTCTGGCCTCATAGCTGTGCCGCTATCTGGTTCCAAACTACACAGGCACAGGGGAACATAAAGGCCATTGTCCTGAGCTGCAGAAGTGAACAACAGATGAGGGCCTCTCTCAGCCTCCTTGATGAAAACTGAAGCCCTCTAGAAAAGTGAAGAGAATCTCTGCAATAAAGACACATCAGGCTACCAAACTTGGTAAGTTGGAGGGATCATCACCTCCCATAGGAACCTGGACTATCTTCAGGGGAAGGGTAGATGGAACCTGCAGTAGAGCCTTGCAGGGGTCAACCCTACAGGAGGACAGGGAGCTCAACTTGGGACTTGCAGCCAGAAATCTGCCTGAATCGCACAGGTCTACAACTGATTTACTGAGACTCATTGACTTATATCTGCACACTGCTGCCCACGTTGTCTATTGTGACAGCAGAGGCATACCCTAAAGGAGGCCCTTCATTTTTATCTTTTGTTTATTATTTTCAAAATTATTAGTAGTATTTCCTTTTACTCTTACTTTTATTTTTTTTTCTTTTTCTACTCTTTTCAAATGTTTTCCTTTCTCTTTCTTTTCTCCTCCCTCTCTCTCTCTCTGTTTCTCTCTCTCTCTGTCTCTCTGACTCCCCCCCCCCTTTGCTGTCCTACATTGTTCTTCATTTCCCTTTGTGTTCCTGTTCTGGCCCTAATTCAGATTTCTTCTTTATTTTTCTTTTCTTCTCTTTTTCCTTCTCTCACCAGTGAATTCTGGCCTCACTGCTAACCTTCCCCTTTCCTTCTACCTACCTATCCCTCTGTCCCCAACTCCATCTAACTCCTCATCCCAAAGGGTAAAGTTGCTATATTGAAGAGTTTATTCACTATAAATATATGTTGGGTTGGTCCTCGATTTTGATTTAATTGACATAGTTTAAGGTGATAGATTAATAACTACCACAAATTGTCATTTTCTAAGATGTACTTAATGCTATCATGTTGCTGATTATATCAGTTGGCCTAAGGTGTTGGGATTGGTCTAATCAGTTGTCCTTCCTGGTATAATGAAAATGAGATAGCCTCAGAGTTATTAGAGACTCAAAACCTAAAGACCAGCTATATCTGGAAGATACCTCTGAGAAGCAATCATTCCTTAAGGGTTCTAACTACAAGCAGCAAAGATACTTACAAAAAGCAAATTCAAAGTATCAACCCAGGAATTAAACCAAGGACAATACCAAAAACAAAAATGAGAAGACATTTAAGGAAGGCAAAATCTCAGACCACCCCACAAAAGGCAAATGCTGGGAGGGAAACGAGGTAGAAAAGTCTGATAATCAACCACCTGGACACCCTGAACTGATAGCACAGGAAATAATAAAACAGATGAATGAGGCTCTAGAAAAATTCAAAGCAGAAATAATCTTCCAGATAACTGCAGAGATGGTGAGCGGAGTGCAAGACATGATTAGAGGCTCTAGAACAGAAACAGATTAAAAAAAAAATAGATGAGCTCAGAAACATGTTGGAAGCCATGAATGCACAGCATAAGAAAGAAATGGAAACCATAATCACCCAGCATAAGAAAGAAATGGAATCCATGAAACAGATTCAAACAGATATTCAGGAGATTAAAAACTCCATTGAAAGTTTGCACAGAGGATTAAGAGAATGTGAAGATAGACTATCAGATATAGAAGACAGGATTGCAGTTAATGACCATGAAAACAAAGATTTCTTAAAAAATAGTAAGGAATCATGAGAAACCAATCCAGCAGCTGCTGGACAATGCAAAGAAAAATAACATAAGACTGATAGGAGTCCATGTAAAAACAGGAGAAAGTACAATTGACATAAAAAACTCTTTACAGAAGTAATAGTAGAAAACTTCCCAGACAGAGGTAGAGAATTAGACATACAGATAAGTGAGGCATATAGAACTCCAACTAGCCAGAATCAAAAAAATTCTATACCTACACATATAAAAGTCAAGATCCCAGAAATGCAACAGAAGAACAAAATCCTACAAGCAGTTAGAGAAAAGAAACAAATCACCTACAAAGGAAAGCCCATCAGAATCATGGCAGACTTCTCAACACAAACCCTCAAGGCAAGGAGAGCCTGAAGTGAAGTATTTCAAGCCCTAAAAGAAAATAACTTCCAACCTAGACTGTTGTATCCTGAAAAATTATCTTTCAAAATTGATGGGGAATTTAGATACTTCCATGACAAAGAACACCTGAGAAATTTCATGAACACCAAACTAGCACTCCAAACTATTCTAAACAATATCCTAGAAAAATACAATGAAGGTCACATCTCCATGAAGCCCAATAGAGGGAAGCCACCAGGCAAGGTAAGAACCTAAAGAGAAAGGAGGGAAAATAAGAAAAAAAAGAGCCAACAACAGTAAAACATCATGACAAGGATGAGTCAATATCTATCAGTTATAACTATCAATGTTAGTGGCCTCAATTCACCAATCAAAAGAAATAGACTGGCAGAATGGATTAAGAAGCAAAATCCAACAATATGATGTATACAAGAAACACACCTAACTCAACAAGAAATTCATAGTCTGAAAGTAAAAGGATGGAAAACAATTTTCCATGGGAAAGGAACCCAGAAAAAATCAGGGGTAGCAATCTTGTTTGCAGACAAAGTAGATTTCAAAAAAATACTACTTAAGAGAGACAAAGATGGTCACTACATCCTTGTGAAGGGAGCAATCCTAGACGAAGAGATGAAAATCCTAAATATATATGCATCAAATACAAATGCCCACAACTATACAAAACAAATATTAATGGACATGAAAAACCAAATAATCAGTTATACAATTATAGGGGGGAACTCAATACCCCACTATGACAAATAGACAGATCATCTAGACAAAAAATTAACAATGAAATTCTAGAACTGAACCAAGCTATTGAACAAATGGACTTAATAGATGTTTACACAGTATTCCAGCCCACAAAATCGGAATACACATTCTTTTCATCTGCACATGGGTCATTCTGCAAAATGGACCACATGATAGCTCATAGGACATTTCTACGAAAATGTAAAAGAACTGAATTTACCCCCTGTAATTTATCAGACCACAGTGTAAGAAAATTGGAGATCAATAACATAAGAAACAGCAAAACTCCCACAAACACATGGAAATTGAATAACACCCTCTAGAACAACCAATGGGTGACACAGGAAATTAAAGAAGAAATTAGACAGTTTCTTCAAGTAAATGATAATGCCAGTACACCATACAGGAATTGATGGGACACAAGGAAAGCATTTCTACACGGGAAATTCATACCAGTGAATGCCCATATTAGGAAAACAGAGAGAACTCAAATAAATAACCAAATGCAGAACCTCAAGCTCCTAGAAAAAGAAGAGCATAACAAATCCAAATCTCATACAAGAGAGAATATTATAAAGCTCAGAGCAGAAATCAATATAATTGAGACTAAGAGAATGGTACAAAAAAATCAGTGAATCAAAGAGTTGGTTTTCCCAAAAAATAAATCAAATCAATAAACCTTTAGGCAACATTATGAAAAAAAGGAAAGAAAAGGCTCAAATCTGTGCAATTAAGAATGAAAAAGAAGAAGTCCTAACAGATCCAGCAGAAATCCAGAGGATCATCTATACCTACTTCGAGAATATGTACTCTCATAAAATGGAAAACACAGAGGAAATGGACAGATTCACAGGTACATATGAATTGCCAAAGTTAAAGAAAGAAGATATAGAAATTCTAAACACCCCAATTATAATGAGTTAAATTGAAAATGTAATAAAAAATTTACCAAAAAAGAAAAGTTCGGGTCCAGATGGCTTCACTGTTGAGTTCTACAAGACATTTAGAGAAGAACTATCGCCATTACTCTTTAAACTCATCAAGGAAATTGAAAGGGAAGCAAGGCTTCCAAATTCATTCCTGAAAGCAAGTGTTACTTTGATTCCAAAACCAGGGAAAGACCCAACCCAAAAAGAGAACTACAGACCAATGTCCCTAATGAACATAGGTGCAAAAATCCTCAACAAGATAATGGCAAACAAAATAGAGAGTCATCAAGAAGATCATACACCTGGACCAAGGCGGATTTATCCCAGGGATGCAAGGATGGTTCAACACTCATAAATCAATAAATGTAATACACTATATTAACAGAGGCAAGAACAAAAACCATATGATCATCTCAATAGATGCAGAAAAAGCATTCGACAAAATCCAGCACCTATTTGCGATAAAAACCCTACAGAAAATTGGAATAGAAGGTCTTTAATTTAACCTGATTAAGGCTATGAAAAAACAACAGCCAACATCATACTAAATGGTCAAAAACTGAAAACTTTCATGCTAAAGTCAGAAACAAGACAAGGATGCCCACTATCACCACTCCTGTTCAATATAGTTCTGGAAACTTTAGCCACAATAATTAGAAAAGAGAAAGAAATAAAATAATAAAGATGTGAAAAGAAATTAAACTGTCATTATTTGCTGATGATATGATACTTTACATAGAAGACCCAAAAAACTCCACCAAAGGCTTCTAGACTTAATTGACAGATTCAGTAGAGTAGCTGGATATAAGGTCAACACTCAAAAAACAATAGCTTTCTTATACACAAATAACAGACTCACTGAGAGAGAAATTCAGGAAACAATTCCTTTTACAATAGCATCCATAAAAATGAAATATCTAGGAATCAACCTAACAAAGGAAGCAAAAGACCTCTACAATGAAAACTACAGCACTCTGAAAAAAGAGACTGAAGAGGGTATAAGAAAATGGAAAGACATCCCTTGCTCCTGGGGAGGAAGAACTAATATAGTGAAAATGGCCATACTTCAAAAACTACTATATAGATTTAATGCAATGCTAATTGAAATTCCACCAATATACTTCACAAAACTAAAGAAAACAATCTAATTATTCATTTGGAGGTAGAAGAGACCTAGAATAGTGAAAGCAATTCTAGGCAACAGAGACATAGCTGGGGGTATCACAATGCCCAACTTGAAGCTATACTCCAAAGCTACTGTGATAAAAACAGCATGGTACTAGTAAAGAAACAGACCCAAGGATCAGTGGAATAGATTAGAAGATCCAGAAACAACTCCAGACATATTCAGCCACCTCATCTTTGACAAAGGAGCCAACCACCCTCATTGGAGGAAAGATAGTCTATTTAATAAATGGTGTTGGAAAAACTGGATTTCAAATGCCAAAGATTAAAACTAGACCCATATCTATCACCACGCACTAAACTAAGATTGAAGTGGGTTAAATATCTAAATATTAAGACAGAAACACTAAACTTGCTGGATGATAATTTAGGTAGAACTCTTGAACACATTGGCATAGGAAAAGACTTTATGAACAAAACCTTAGTAGCACAGTACCTAGCATAAAGAATCAACAACTGGGATCTCATCTTATTAAAAAGCTTCTGCACTGCAAGGGAAATCACCAACAGAGCTAAGGGACAACCTACAATGTGGGAAAAAAAATTTATCAGCTGTTCCTCAGACAAAGGACTACTATCTAGAATAATAAAGAACTGAAAAAAAATAAGACCCCTCAAAGGCAAAGACCCAATTAAAAAATGGGCATCTAGAATGGTTGATAATTTGACATAGGTAGAAAAGGTCCAAAAGGGTAGGTGAAGTGGGAGGGCAAGGGGAAAGGAAAGAAGGTAAAGAAAAAATTATGAGAAAAGGAATATATGGAAACAAAGTCATTGTAAATAGGGAAGTGCAGAGGGCGTGAAGGGAGCAAAGGGTATGGGGAAAAAATATGAACCAAGATACACCATGTAAATATACTTTCTTTAATAGGTGCTATTCAAATTTTATATTTCCTCCAGAGTTAGTTTCATTAATTTGTCTTCCAAGGTACTTCTTAGAAGCTGTCAAATTTATTTCAAAAAAGATTTTTGTAATATGCTTTCTATATCCTTTTAAATTCTATAAAATCTGTGGTAATGTCTCCTAGATCTTAATATTGTAATTTAAAAAATGTATAACTGATATTGTGTAACAGGAAGAAAAGGTCTAAAAGAGCAGGGGAATTGGGAGGGGTAGGGGAAGGGATAAAAGGGAAAGGAAAAAATATGAGAAGAGGAAAAAAAATGGAAACAAGGTCTTTGCAAATAGGGAAGGGTGGAGGGGGTGAAGGGAGGACAAGGGAAGGGAAAAAAAAAAAAAGAACCAAGAGACTCATGTAATGGTACAAGATCCTAATGATGTATGTAAATGTATTCTATACCAAAAATGTGCCAATAAACTTAATGGGAAAAAATTTAAAAATAATAAAATAAAATTTAAAAAAGATACATCATGTAAAGAAACAACCACCCAATGATAAACGTAAATGTATTGTATATCTAAAATGCACTAATAGAAGAATTTAAGCAAAAAAAATTGACATCTGAAATGAACAGACATTTCTCAGACAAAGAAGTAAAATCAGCAAATAAACATATGGAAAAATATTCAACATTGCTGGTCATTTGAGAGATGCAGATGAAAAACAACACTGAGATTTCACTTCACCCCACAAAGAATGGCTGTTATCAAGAAATGAACCAATAACATGCTGGTGTGGGTGTGGGGAGAAAGGAACCCTTCACCATTGTTGGTGGGAATGCAGACTGGGGCAACACTGTGGAAATCGATATGGAGAAACCTCAAAGAACTAGGACTAGAGGTCCCATTTGGCAATTTCCGTACTGGGTATCTTCCCCAAAGAATTAAAAGAATCATACCACAGTGATATATGTGCAAAGCACCCCAATTGTCCATCAGCTAGAGACTTGATAAAGAAAATGTGGTTTTTTAATAAAATGAAGTACCACTGATCCTTAAAAATGAGAAATTAGAGACATTTATAGCTAAATGGATGCCCACTGAGGAGATACTCTTAAGTGAAATAAATAGGACACACACGTGTAAATACCAAATAGTTTCTCTGCTGTGAGAAACTGAAAGTGTAAATAAGGACTAAAAGGTATAATAGATAATGTGAAATAGGAAGAAAAGGGGCAAAGGGGAAGGGGAAGTGGGAGGGGTAGGTGAAATTAAAGAAGGGAATGGAATTAATAGGAGAAAAAGGAAAAATATAAACAAAGTCTTTGTAGATAGGGAGAGATGGAGAGGTTGAAGGGAGGGCAGGGGAAGGGGGAAAAAATATGAACCGAGAGATGATGTAAAGGTGCAAATTTCCAAATTTCCAATGATGAATGTCATTATATTGTATACCTAAAATGCACCAATAACATTAATTTAAAAATACATAATTCAGAAAAGAAATAATTCCCTTAATAGTAAATTATGATTACTGAAACACAAGGCTATGTGGAGAATCTTTTCTGTATTCCCTTGATTTATTTCACTGTGGTGCCCACTCCCAGTGATTCTTGAGAGGTCTGTAAATAAATGGACAGTGTAAAAGGAGAGGCCGAAAACAAGGAATATTGGAGTTCCCAGGTTGACTACCTTGATAAAACTGTCTGGCTTAATCTCAGCCTCCAAAATTCCTTGAATCTACAACATATGCAGTATTATAAAAAGGATCATTTATTGAAAGTTTAAAAAATTTTGAAATTTTACAGTGAAAAACACATTAGCATTAATTATCTTCAAAATACTCTCCATCTCTTTGAGCACATTCGTCTCTTTGTTCTTGCCACTTCCTGAAGCAATTCTGGAAGCCCTCCTTTATAAATGAGTCTTCATGGTTGCTTTGATGTCTTGAATCCATTCAAAATGCTTAGGACAATTTCTGTCAAATAAAAACGTTACACTATGCCTTGTCCTCACTACCTCATTCACCAGATCTGGCACTGTGAAACTTCTGGGTCTTCCTCAAAGTCGAAATGACCATGAAAGGTAAACATTTTTAATTCATTTAGGACATCAAGGCAGCCATGACAGTGCAAGACTTGGAAAGAGTACTTCCGGAGGAGCAAGAACAGAGATCAGTGTGTTCAAAGTGAGGAGGAGGATTCTAAGGATTAATGGCAATTTGTCTTTTACTGTAAAGAATGTAAAATAAGCATTCACTATGTTTTGTGATCACACAATGTACCTGGTTTTGCTTATGTGTTATCCTTGATGTTTAATGACAAAGCACTTTACACTGGATTGTAAGCACAACAACTCAGTGGAGGAATGCTTTTTTCTTAGAATCCGGCTGGTTAGTATTAATAGGATTTCATTTTCTTAGAGAATGACTTTAATGTCATCTGATATCACCTGCTTACCTGCTGATGAGATTATTGTCCATCTGTCCCCTGGGCCTCCCTCTAAGCTTCCTGTGTACAAGAGGCTTATGTTTTGGTCTCAGCTCTATCCCAGCACCTAGGTTGGTCCTGACATATCTGACCCGGTGGAAGGGTCTGTGGATGGGCCTCTGTTAAGTTCAGGGACCTATTTGAAGGCAGCGGCCCTCATGTTCTGTGAGCTCTCTACTTCCTGGCCTACATCTCAACAGAGTCTCCATTAGGCCTCTGAGACCCTCACCATTCTGGCTGCTTGGGATTGCTTTATATCCTCTGTCCTCACCCTCCTCATCTTTTCTTTCCCTTTCCATTTATCCTTTTTCTCTTCCTCTGTTCAGTCATGTGTCACTGAGAACTGGGCCAGTAGGGGATTTCATCATTATGGGAACATCAGAGAGTATATTTACAAAACTAGATGATAAGGCCTACTACACACAAAAGGTATATGGCATAATGTGTATTATAGCTGATTGCTCCCAGGGCCATGATGAACATAAAATACGAGGTGAAATCAAATAAAAGAAAAGTGAGGCAATCAAAAGATTCAGAAAACCCAGGCGATACAAGGCTACTCTCAGCTTAACCCAACATACTATTTCACAGTAAGTTTTTTATAAGCAGGAGTACACTTTAAAACAGTGATGAAAGTATGCTATAGTAAATACATAACCACTAATATAGTCATTCATCACAATTATCAGATAGCACATTCTTTTTTTAACTTTTCTTTTTGGTACAGGGGCTTGAACTCAGGACCTTGCACTTGAGAGGCAGGCAGCAGCACCACTGAGCTGAATCCCCAGCCGTCAGAGAATACATTCTGAACACAACTGCATGTCCAATACTTTCACATGATTTTGGTGCAGTAAGTTTGTGTACACCAGAATCACCACAAACTTGTAAGCAGTACTGTGTGGTTTCCATAACAAAATTCTGTTCACCTGATGGAATTATGTGTGCAGTGGAGTCTTTTAAATCTAGATTCTGCCAAGGTTTATGTAAGGTGAGGAACACTTATTCCTTGAAGTTTCCAAAATACTTACCCATAAAACTCTCTGGGACTTTTGTTTTGGGAAGATAGTATTTTGATATTTGCTTCAAACTCTTAACTTGAACCAAAGAGTTTAAGAGTTCTTTAAAAATGACATTTGCATTTAATTAAATTTAGTTGTAATTATGATTTTTGTCATGTTCCAAATTTTGATATACTGTGTGAATTGCATTGTTGTTCTCAATTCACCCTATAAATTTTCTCTTTAACTCATGTAGCAGACCAAATAATGCACTTCCTTCTAAGTAACCACATCCTACTCTGGAATCTTACTGTTGCTTTATATGCTATGTTAATTAGCCTTGAATCACTAACACAAATATCTGAGAAAATTAGCTTATAAAGAGAGAAGGTTTATCCTGGCTCACAGTTTGGAGGTTCAGTCTGTAATCAATTTGCTCTGATGGTTTGGGCCTATGACGAGGTAGCATTTCATGGAGGAAATGTGTGATAGAACAGAACTGCTCACCTCACAGCTTAGAAACAACAGTGGGGAAGAGGATGAGACTAAGGTTCCACAGTGCCCTCGAAGGTCATACTGTAGTGATTAAGACCTTCTACTGGGCCACTTTTTAAAGACTCAGCACCTCCCAATGGCACCACCCTGGGGACGCAGCTGTTAACATGGGACTTTGGGGGAACACTCCAGGTCCAAACTCCAGCAATGGCAGAAAGGTCTTTGAAGATGTTGAGATAAAGGTTCTGGTGTGGGGAAATTATGCTAAATGGTCTGTGTGGGCAGTAATGCAATAATAGGTACCCCTTTAAAGCAGGCAGAAAGAGGTTTCACACTGAGAGAAGAGGAGGCAGAGATTTGGAATGATGTAACCAAAGAGTGTCCAGAACTACCATAACCTGAAAATGCAAAGAACACATTCTCCTCTAGAAAATTCAAAATATATTGGTTATTTGAAATCGCAGTTATTCCTATACACAGATTATTATAAATAGCTCACATATATTTGAAAATAATATATATTATTCATTTGGAATCATAGGGTTGTCTCTACATTTATTCCAACAAAATTTATTTTATTTTCCTGTTTATATTTTCTATATTCTTATCAATTTAAGTTCTGCTCAACTGATCATCTCTAATACATATTAAGATATCTTAATGGGTTTACGGATTAGTCTGTTTTTTCTTACAACTACGTCAGTTTTTGTTTTTTGTACTTTGAAGTTATTAGATGCATACAATTTTGTGACCTTCATATTTCCTCTCTCCATGTACTGTGTATTATGTCACATAGTCACCAAGTTAGGGGTTGAGCAGACTCAGGTCCTGGCCAAAAGTCTGTGCCTTTACCCTTTCTCCCTAACCCCAACCCCAACACCAACACCAACCCTAACACTAACCCTAACCCAAAATGTGTAGTATTGAGACTAATCCAGTCCCTAGCATCAAGCAGTGAACTGGCCTCTAATTTCCTTTTTTCTTAGCGTGAAGTAATGCTGTTCAGGCCAAAATGTTAATGCTGCCTTCTTCTGGACTTCTAGTACTTTCTGTGATTTTTCTATTTACTATATGGTCCTTAGATACACTAATGTTTTTTGAGCACCAATGATTCTTGTTTATATCTATTCTTTTTCTGTGTATTGGGAGGGATTCCCAGAGCCATCTTGGCTAGAGTTGCTCCTGTACATTTAATCTAGCTGAGGCAGAGAAGCCAAATGATATTCCCAAGACTGTACAACCCATAAGCACAGGCTCTAGAAAATCAGTTTAAGTCATTCTGCTGCAAAATCTAAGTTCTTTTCATTTTACTATGCTCCTTCCAAAAGAACAGTTCTGGAGTCTTTAAAATAAAAGCAGGTATTTTTACCCACATGGGCTAGCACAGCTTTGTTCCATCCTCCACTAACCTTTCCCTACTCCTTCTGCTGTCTCTGCCTGAGGTTCTGGCTTGTTTCATTCATGGCAACACCACAGCCAGATTGAACCAATGTTGCCAGCTCTGGAGTTTCCCAGAGATTCTTACTCTTCTGGCTTTGTTAGGATCACATGTTTCCTGTGCGCCTGCCACGGCAAGCGATGGCCTCACTGTGACTCATGGCTTCTGTCTACCAATCAACCATTCTCAAAACAGACTCCAGAAAGCATAGCAGACCTCTTAAAAGTTGGAGCCTCTGCAATGTCTGAATCTCCTCTTGCAAATTCTTTCCAAAGATTCTCAAATGTAGCTATATGCCCTCCATCACTGATGAAGGTACATCCTGTCACCTGCCTTGTGCTCCTTCACTACTTCCCTTTCAGCCTCAGCATTTAGCCATTTACAATCATTTCAAAGGAATACATTTCCATCTCCTGATCTTTTTATTTAGTGTAGCCATCTTTCTTTTCTTTTCTTTTCTTCTTTTTCCTTTCCTTTCCTTTCCTTTTCTTCCCACTGAGCCAGACAAGAAATCACTGTGTATCTTTTTCCCTTCTCTATTTGTAAGAAAATATTTACCACTGTGGCAGGAGTGGAAATATTCCATACCAATCAGAAACCTTCCAGTTATCATAGCATGCAGTCTGCAGATAAGAACACAAATAAAGATAAAATTAAATCCGCTCCAGGAATGTGCTTTCCAGAACATATAAATAGTTTTTTCAAGAATAAACCCTGGTTGTCCTCCTGTATGTGTCCATGTTAAGTTCACACAAAGCAAGGCCAGAGCATATTGGAGGCTCACCCCCCAGCCCATGGTGCTATTGGAAGATGGTGGAAATTTTAGAAGCTCGGGCTGCTGCTCTTTTTTCCTGGCCACGAGGTAAACAGTTTGCTCCACATACACATGCTGCAATGTGCTGATTCACCACAAGCCCAAAGCAACAAGGCCAAGTAGTCATGGAACGGAACTGCCAAACCTGTAAGCCAAAAGCATTTTCTTCCATATAAGTCAATTATGTAAGGTATTTTTTCACCTCCACAGAAAGCTAACACATCATTATTGCTTCTCGTTCCATGGATTATGCTTCCCAGTGGAAAGCTTGAACTTACGCTTTGTTTTGAGTTCTGCTTTTAGGAAACCCAAGCAAACATACCATTTAGAAACATTCTACTAGAAAAATGCCACATACCATATCTCATTTCTGAAAAATGATGCCCACTGCTTCTTAAATGTCCTTAAATGTCCTAAAAAATCTTGCATTTCAACAAAAAAACAAGAAAACAAAGCAGAACTTTAAAAGTCTGCTTATTGTTTAACTTGGATCACCAAATTACCAAAATTATGTGGCCATGAAACATAATGGGGAAACAGCTTTTCAAAACTAGATGTGAGAAACACTCCTTAGGAATGCAAATCTAGAATTTACTGTATCCACATTCAGGATTTAGGGTTGTTTCTGAGAGTTTACTTACACTTATGCAATAGAAGGCTGAATAATGGTTCACAAAAGATATGTCAGTGTCTTAACCCCTTCAACCTGTAAAATTGACCTGTTTGAGAAAAGGGTCTTTACTGATGTGATTAAGTTAAGGATTTGGTGAATAAAAAAGTCACATTGAAATAATGAGAGTAGGGCCAGACTCCAATAACAAGTGTTCATGTATGAGGAGGAGGGAAGGAAGACAATAGGCAGAAGGAGGGGTGGGAGACCAGAGGAGCAGAGGCTGGAGAGATGTAGCCACAAATCAAGGAATGGCAGAAGCTGCAAAGGATGAGCAAGGATTCTTCTCTAGAGCTTCAGGTAAGAGGGTGGGCACAACCCTGCCAGTACCTTGATTTTGGACTTCTGGCTTTTCACATTTTCAGGGAGTAAGGTTGTGTCATTCTGAGTCACCCAGCTTGTGGTAACTTGTTACAGCAGCCACACAAAACTAATACAGATGCCTTGTGGCTGATGGAAAAGACATATAGAAAGGAAATTACTTTGTCACCTGGACACCTGCATTTGGAGTTGTGTACATCCCAGCATATTGTCCTTAGGGGTTAGATCTCACATGGAAGGGGTTCTGAAGAGCTTGTTTAGTGTCCAAGTGAGCGGAAGACAGGATAAGGGCAGCTAAGAGGAATCCAGTGCCTGAGAGACTCAGCTGTGTTTCTGACTAACACTTGAGCCATGTTCAGGTCCATGGAACATGCCAGTCCATGTTCCTGGTTCTTGATTGTCCTCATTTACAAAAGGTACTGAGTGAGTTCTGGTTTTCTTTCTAGCTATGAAATTCTGGGAAGATCCACAGGAACACTAAAACAAGCTGTCTCCATATCTTTAAAATTTTTGTTTTTTGAGATGCTGGGGATTGAATGCAGGGCTTTACATATCCTAGACAAATGCTGTGCTCCTGAGCCACATCCCTAGCCATTAAATGATTTTTAATATCCACGGCTTAGCTTTCCAAAGTTTCAGCTACCTACAGTCAACTCCAGTTCCCAAATATTAAGTGAAAACTTCTAGAAATAAGAAACTCATTAGTTTCAAATGGCACGGCATTCTGAGTAGCATGATGAAATTTCCTGCCAGCCTGCTCCCTCTTGTCCAGCATATGCACACTGCATACACAACCTGCCTGTAGTCACTTAGGGATGTCTTGATTATCAGAGTGACTATCATGGCATCATAGTGCTTTATACAGGGTTCAGTACTCTCTGTAGGTTTAAGGGTTCAGTGGGGGCTTTTGGAATGGGACAAAGGTGGGGTGCTATACCAGGAGAGGAAGAGAAAAGAGACTGAAAGAAGGAAATGGTGTCCTAATTATCAGGAACATGCTTAGTATATGAAAATTGATTCAAGCTTAGATTCACCCAAGTGTGTACACCCAGACATCTCTTTTTCTTTCCACTTCAGTTAAGTTAAACATGGAAGAGCCTTGGGACTATGGGGACTGTAGTTGTGTTTAAAGATTTGAGAAGCAATGATTGAGTCATCTCAAGTATTATTTGACCCTGTCTTTTCATTGCCTTCTAGGATTCATCTCCTTGACCTATTTCAGAAGAATAACATGGGTAGCAGTCCTTTGAGCCCACGTGTAAACATAGATTGTCTGAAGTTTCTGCAAAATTATGGCATCTATTATCTTATTGGTCTCTTTGGTTAGATTTCTCTTTTGAGGTACTGGGCATCTATGAGGTCTAAAACTGCACTGCATAGGTTCACCCACCATCAACCTTCTTTTTGAAATTCAAGTGTTTCATTTCAAGCATTTCTTTTAAGACCCGTGACCAGTGAACATTTCAGGAAAGCCACGTTTAATTATTTTATAAGTTGAACCATGTTTAAAATCTACTGGAGTCGTTCACTATTTAAAGATAAATGGCATGTCAGCAGGTGGTTACTTGCTTTTAAACAGCAGTCTCACTGGAGGCTCTCTCCCTGTCTAAGCTGAGTCTATACACAATGAGATGTGTCTGTGTGCCTGCTGGAGCCTTTACCACTTGCCTGCTGTCCTATGTAGCCAACCTGTCAGAAGCACTTTACAGAGTTCTGCAACACGACCTCCGGGCTGTAGTAAGCACTAGAGATATTCTTGAAATAGGGCCAGATGGAAACACAGAGACAACTTTGGATTCCTTCCAGGGCCCTAAAGAGAAGCAGTGCAGACCCAGTAATTTCTTCACTGGATCTTTAGGAAAGGGGGTGGAGGGTTACTAACATCTCTAAAATCTTTCCATAGACAGAAGTAAACAGACTTAGCAGAGAGCATATATTTCTTATGGACATTTTCACAGGACAATTGTAGGATGTTATAAGCACAGCTTTGATGAAGAGAGGAAAACCCAGGACAAGAAGTAAGAAGGCCGGAATCACAGTCCTGACTTGGCTATACACTGTAAGCTGGCCTCTCATTGCCCTCAGCCTGAATTCCTCCTCTCCAGAAGGGGAGGCAAGAGAAGACCTGTTTCTCAGGGTCACAGGGAGGACAAATCAAGATTGGTGGAAATGCAATGTGGAAAGATGGCATCTGTCATATATACGTAAAACATCAAGGGGAAAGATCCCAGAGATCGTGCTTCCAAAAAGGACATGTAATCGTTCTTGGATAGTTGCATGATTCACTATGAAGAAGCAGGAGAGTACTCTCAATGCCCAAAGTCTTTCTTTCTTCCTTCCTTCCTTCCTTCCTTCCTTCCTTCCTTCCTTCTCTCTCTCTTCTTTCTCTTTTCTTTTTTTTTTTTTGAGAAAATGTTTTAATACTGGGATTCTTTATGAGATAGCCAAAGGTTTATGTGCACTATACCTGATGCTTGGATATTCAATGGCTACAGATTGTCATTGGAATAATTGGCACTTACGAGACCTATGGAGATCTCATGGGGCTTCATCGAAGAATTAGAGTACTTATTTTGTGTGACAGAGATAAAGAAAGATGTACCATCAAAATTGTCTCAGTAACTGGAATGTTATAAACCTGCAAGTACTATCTTTCTCCTTGCCATTCAGTCTATTCTTGAAAAATATATCATCGAGGGATGCAAGTGAGCCTAAAAAGTTTCCCACAGAAATTATGCATAATTATGAGTCTGAGTTCCTAGTCAAAAAGTTGACGTCAACTCATTTAAACTAGGAGTACCATATTCTAAATGGCAGACTGTTCAAACTAAAAAGGCTCTTTAAAGTAACCGACATCTTTTTTCAGAAAAGGACACCGAAGCCCAGAATGTATCATCTGGTCATGTAGTGGAGATATCCAGGGTCTTTGGATTCAATATTTTCCTCATATTTGCTTTTACTTTGTAAGTAAAGATTTATATGAAGACTGTGCCATCCCCTTGGCTATTGAAAGGGGCCATAAAGTCTATAAATCTATACTTTTTATAGTCAAGGAAACTGTAACTGACAGAGGTTTAAGATGTTACTTAAAGTTGCATAGCTCTGACTTTGAAATCAAATGATATTCATTATGGTCACTAGAGTAACCACTGATGGGTTGTCAGTCTGAAGCCAGCCACCTCATCTCAGCCCTGGGTTCTCAAAAAAGTGATCAGGGGATCAACAGTGTCAGCATCACCTGCAGAATCTCAGGCTCACTCTCACCTGCCGTATGGAATCTTCCCTTGGATATTTCTTCTAGAAGCATTTCTCTTTTTAATTCATCCCTAAGAGAGGCCAAGAATCAGATGTTCTAACTCTAAATTGCTCTACATTCTTTCTTTCTTGCCTCCCTACTCCTCCACAACATCCCAATTCCAAAGAAATATTTAAAAGGAAAAGTTTACAAAGACAGCCTGAAGATAAAGGCAAAGGCAAAGTGAATGTGGAGCAGCTTTCTTTCCATGAGGGATACTGGTTTCTGGGTGCTAGGGATTGATTGGATGCAACTTGACTTGGGGTTATTTACTGAGCCAAATTGAAACACATCCCTATTCTTCTTTCAATGCCTTTCAGAAAGGCTGAAGATGGGGATTCTCTACAACAGAAGTAGAATAAGGACACAAAGACAGCCAGAAATCAAACACACAGGTTTGTTGGACAGGCCTAAGTCAGCAAAGGGAAGGGGAAAACCTTGGCAGTTGGGACAGCTGGGGCCTTCTCCGTTCACTGCCCTCTGAGGTTCTCTTAATTCTTTGCAGGTAGAAGCACTCCATTTGGGCCCCATGATTCATGGGGCTTTGTCTACTGAAGTGACCAGAGCCCTTGATCAGGAGTCAAGGAGACCTGGGTTCTTGTTTCACTTCTGACACCAGAAGGGCCAGGAAAACGTTAAGTGGCCCAGGCTCCTCCTCTATCTATAATTAAACAGTTGATTTTCTGTTTGTCTGTCTAACTTACCTGTAGTTTATTGGTATGCATTTGCTAGTAGATTCTTCATATCTAATCTGGACTTATCTGTCAAATAGGTGGACAAAGGTGCTCTGAATAAAGTTTGGGATTCCAAGAACCAGAATTCCCATCAACACAGAGACCTGAGCTCTTTTTACTCAGTGGTTTTTCCAGCATCTTGTGTCAGATAATGGGTCAGTCACTTTTACTTTGGCTCTGAACTTAAAAGAGCTACTTTTTGTCCTAATCTCCCTAGCTTTTAGTATGTCTTGGTAAAACCAGGAAATAGCATACTCAAGAGATCCATCCGCTGAGCCTGGGACTTGTCAGTGGGGAGAGTTTAAAGGCAACCAAACTAGTGAGACCAGTCGATTCTCTTTAAGAAGTTCTGCCTGCTTTTGCCTGGGTTTAGCCCCATTTCCCTGAGGCCTCAGCCACTCAGTGTTCACGGCTATGAAACATTAACACCACACTTCTCTTCTCAGTTGTTGGCCTGGACCTGCACACCTACAGCAGTGCGGAGTTCCTCCCGTACATCAGTCTGGATGACAGCTTTCCGTTCTCACAAACATGGAAGTTGTAGGAGACCAAAGTTGACTTTGAAAGTGACACAGAGCTGAACAGTACTTTGTTTGCCAAACACTTGTAAATTATTTTCCCACCACAAAAGCCCTCAAAATGTCAGGGTTCCCAAATATCTCTGCCCACCTGGTGGCACTCTTCGCTGGGACCTGGGGAGTTGTTTTATCCCCAGAATCCACCAGCCCTTGGACCCAGGGAAGGTTGTGAATGTTTAAGGCTCTGGAGGAATGGTCTATTTATCTCCTTCTATGTCACTGACACATTTTGGTGAAGATATTTTTATTTTAAATAAGTGAGCTCAATAAGTAAACACTGAGTTGTGACTCAAGAGGTCCTTTAAAATGAAGCAGAGGTGGTAAAAAATGGAAGAAAGTTCTCTGGCATAATAAGATACTGGTTTTGTGTTGTTGTACGTGTGTCTCCCTCTCCCTCTTAGGAGTGGGCAATTCACAACTGGAATTCAATGTCTCTTTAAGAATCAGTTCTATGTAACTAAAAGTAGCTCAGATAACTAAGTCATAGTCAAACAGGCTGAAAAGAAACCTATGGGTAGAAGCAATGGTGTGGGGTTCATTTTCTCATATTGTTACCACATGAGGGATATAATTCATCATCCTCCTGTTCACTCCTTAGTCAAGGCTTCTGGAGATCAACTATGTTGTAAAGACTATCAGGAATCATCAAGAGAGAAATAGAATTTACTTTTATTCATAGATGGCCCAAAGAGGCATCCAGTCAGGTTCGGTGGGAATCAAGGTAGAAGCATATGGGTGCAAGGCACCGCCAAGTTTCCCCCAAACATATGACTATTTCATCTGCTAATATTCCCCAAAGCAGATGGAGAGTACAGCACATTATTTTTCCCGAAGAATGGAAATTTAACCCAGCTCTGTAATACATCACTGCAGAGTTTATGTAAAGCATCTTTTGAGTACACATTCAGTGGAGGAATGGACTCCTTCCCTATAACCACATTCTCTAGGCACTGCACAGGATGCATGGTTAACTACCAAATCACTGCAGGACCAGAGTTTGCTTTACTGGCACTTACCCTGTCCAACTCTACAGATGAGAAAACAGAAAATGAAGTCCAAGAATGAAAAAGTCTTCTGGGACTTTGTGCAGCAGTGAGGAACAATAAAATGAACACTGTGGACATAACTAGATTTTGATTTTATACTAAACAGACTGAAAGAAAACAGAGAAAAGCAATCTAAATTTAGAAAATTTGCAGAGAAGGATAATGGAGGTCCTTCAGGACTTCTTAAAATAGACGGACATTTACTTAAAATCTAGCTTTTAGCTGCAGTGCATTCTTTTAAAGCTTTGTTTATGCTATCCTCTTCCTTGCACTTTTCACATAGAGAGAACATTTGTAAAGTGTTCAAGTCCCAAAGGATCCCAAACAGCTATAAGATATCAACTAGGCAGGTTCATTTCTAGAAATCTAAATAGACTCATTTATTTTAAGGCCAGTGAAATAACAACATAGAGTGACTGGTTTGCTCCTCATGCTACATGAGCAAGGGGAGAAGCATATGTTTATCCACACACATACACACACACTGCACGTGATCTAACGTAGCCAGGACCAACCAGGCCTTACTTGTTAATAGGGAAGATCAGTAGTTTTACTTGGAATTGAGAAAGGAAAAAAAAGTATAACTAGTTTATAAATCCTAAGACCAGTAAAACAGAAGAGATGCTATGCTTATGGATTTTTATTTCCTCCATGCATGACTTTGAAGGTTCTACATATTTCTCTGTGTCTTTCTTCCACAATGTGACTAAATCAACAGCACTCCTTAATTCACACTGGAGTAGGACTGGAATCATATTTGAGTAGGATTTTCATACACAATAAAGCACAGAACTTAATTGTGCACCTCAGTGAACTTGACCTCTGAATACATACCAGCCACAGTGCAGATAACCATGATTACACGTTCTATAACATTTCTGTTATCTCAAGCAAGTAAGCAAATACCATCCCAGTCCATTCTGCCTCACTTAGCATGTACTGTTAGATGATTTTAAGCTTCATTTTATACCACCAGAATTGGAATGAAGATTTCTAAAAACCTATAGGCTATTTGCTTTTTCCATCTTGAAAGTAGATGACTGTATCTATCATACCTCAAATAATTTATATATTCACTCAACAAATATTTATTGAATATTCCCTATGCATCAGTCACTATTTTAGGTGTCTGAGTTAGAGCAGTACACAAAATGGATAAAGATCCCTACCTCTATGGACCTTATAATCATGTGGGAGTAGACAGACAATCAACAACACCCATGGTACATTAGTAAAATATGCAGTGTGCTAGAAGACTTTAAGCACTTTAGACATTAAATGCTATATACTTTAAGTGCCATACCAGGTGTAGGAAAAAGCAAGAGAAATAGTAATAACTAGAAAAATGAAGAGGGAATGAGTTATAATATTAAATAAGGTGGTAGGATAGGCTTCCTTGAGAAGGTACAGCAAAACCTTGAGGATGTGAGGGAGTTAGGGATGTGCTTATCCCAGGAAAGATCATTGCAAGTGGAGGACAGCCAGTGTGGAGGTCCTGAGACAGGAGACTGACCAGCATGATTAAGGAATAGCAAGGAGACCAGTGCGGCCAGATCATAGAGACAGATGGGGAGAGCAGTAGATGAGACTGGAGCTGATGGTGGTTCAGGTCATGCCTGCATGGACTTTGGCGTTCACTCTGTAGGAGATGGAATCCATCACGCAGCTTTGATCAGAGAAGGCTATGACCTGACTTGTGATTCAAAGTTTCATATTCATTACTGTGTTGATAATAGGTACAGAGAGCAAGTAGAGAAAGAATAAGAACCATTAGGAGACTAGTGCAGTAATGAATAGCAAAAAAAAAAAATGTAGGCTCACACCCATATAGTAACAGAAGAAGTAGTAAGAAATGGTCTGATCCCACTTGTGTTTTGCAGGTAGGACTTTTACTTTCAAGGATTTCCTGATGTATTTAGATATAAGAGGAAATGTGGTGGAGTACCAAGTATTTCTTATTGATATTTATCTTTATTCTTAACTTTCTAACCTTCCTGTATTCCAGAGGCTGTAAGCTTATAAACTACCATGCTAAGACTGTTTTCCCACCCAATTCATTTTCTGCCATTGGGAGGGAGACTCATGCAATCTGAGAAGGTGGGAGCACTATTCTCCTAGATGTAGCTGCAGCAGCAGACAACAACAGCTACCCTTAGGGGCTGCTTTTGTGACAACTGAGCATGATTGTACAGATGGCCATTGCTCTTTGCAGTTACTGGTCTAGGCATGTGTGCCTCTCCTCTATTTCTGGTCTGTTAGCCACTCCAGAAATTCTGGAGATTTTGGTGTGACACCATAGAAAGGGAAGAGTGAGGAAGAAGGAAAAAAGAAAAAGTGTTGAAATTGGAAAAGGGTCAACATTTTAAGAATAAAGTTTCATCAAATGTACTTCTACGCTCAAAGGCACTGCTCTTGCATTTCCACTGATCACAGATGTGGCAAAAAGCCCACCAATCCCAAGTTATTCTTCAACACTGGCCTCTCATCCACATACAACTCTGTAGGCCCAAAATGACCGCATGGAATTCAAGGTCATCAATGGGATCCTCTCCTACCTGGTTCTCTTCTGAACTTCCTTCCGCCCAAGGCTTATCCTCATTAGTCACACATACACATTCCTGTATTTTTTATTTACCTATTTGTTAACATTTATTTGCAATCTCCAGATAAATATTTGCAGTGTCTTTGTGGTCATTTGTGGACATGCACAGAAAAGCAAAAAATTGAGTCACTCACTGGGCATGTTCGTGCTACTCAAATATGGTGACACTTTATCTTCTGGTTCAGATTTCATACTGTAAACAAGAGTCCTGTTCATGGTGTGTTTAGGGCACATATTTGCACTGTTATGTTTCTGTTGGTGACTTTGCTGTTTAGATGGCCCCAAAGCACAGTGCTGAAATGCTGGCTAATGTCCTCAGTGCAAGAAGGCCATGGTGTGCCACTCAGAGGAATACATCTCTTAGACACACTGCATTCAGGCATGATTTACAATGCTGTTGGTTGTGAGTGGTTGTTTTGTTTTTATTTGTTGTCATTGTTTTTATAATACCGGGCACTGAACTGGGAGCAGTTGTACTGAGCTAATCCTTAGCCTTTTCAATTTTTTTAAAAAAAATTTGAGATAAGATTTTGCTAAGTCAATAAGTTGCCCAAGCTAGGCTTGAATTTGCAATCTTCTTGCCTCTCAGCCTTCCACAGTACTGAAATTATAAGTATGTGCCACCATGCCTGGTTTGTGACTTTAATCTTAATGAACCAACAATATAAATTAATAAGATACTTTAAAATAGAAATAGGCATAAAACAAGGCAGTGAGTTGTGCAGTTGATGAAAATATGAGCAGATTTGAAGGAATCTAATCCCATATTTCCCTTAGAAGCAATGATTCTTTATTTATTAACCCAGGGTACACAGCAACTTCATAGAACACCACTACAGGAGTCATGAGAATAACAGATAATCTCTGCCTTGAAGATACTGCTTCCCTCACAACCATCTCAACGGGGGCTATTTATTTATTTCCTTTTTAGCCCCCCACACACACACACACACAAACCACAGATGCTGGACATGAGGTAGATGTCCTAGCTGGTTCCTCCAGGCCCTTTATCCTCCTCTGCTCTAAGCCCCACCCATCACTTTGGCTCCTTTGAAGTTCAGCCTGACGACTGTGCCACATGCACCGTCTTTAGGGCAGCCATATAGACTCTGTCTATAATCGCCCTCCCTCATCTCCTGAGAAGTTTAATTTATTCTTCGCTTCAGTGATATTCTCTCCATTGCCACTCTCATTATGATTCATGGGGATTTCAGTATCGATGATTTAGCTCCTCAGTCCTCCCTCCTCCCCTTACCTCCTATGACCCTGCCCTTCACTCTGCCTCAGCTGCCTTCCACTGACGCATCCTCTTCTGAATCATTATTAGTGGTTCCTAATAGTCATTCCCTGTCCAGAGGCTCAGTGTCAAGTGTCGCACTTCCTGACCACCATCCCATGGTTTTCTCGATCACAACCTACAGTGCCCAAACCCAGCAACCCTCTGGAACCCTTAGGACCTCTACCCACTCTCCCCACCTTTGCACTGCTCCTTGAGCTCATGTCCTCCTTTTTGACATTACCTCCCCTTCCCACTATATGCCCCATTTCTCTACTTTCTTTATAACAACAACTCTCCAAATAATTTGCTAATTTTGTTGTCTCTTCTGATTCTCTCAGACACATCCCCATCATGTTTTTTTCTTTCTTTCTCCACTAAAACTTCTCTGAATTTAGTCCAATATTCATTTATTGACCTCTCCTCTTGGGGTCTATCAGCATAATTTATTCCAGGTCATCATTTCCCTTTCCTTCCAGTGCTTTTTAGAAACTTGGCTTCAGAGCAACACTTGCACCTAGTTTTATCCTTACAGCATTGCCTATTCCTTCTTACTAACTTCACTGTACTATTTTTAACCCTCCAGTCTCCAAATGTTCATGTGTTCTAGAGTTCAGTCCTCAAATCTCCTGTCTTCTCAATCCACACAGACTTAATTTCATCTCCTGAATGTTATCTCTAGACCTATGTCTCTCAAACTTCTGTCTGCAATCTGGGTCATTCTCCTGAACTCTAGATTTGTTTATCCATCTGCCTTCTTATTTTTTAAATAAATAATATTGTAAACCTAGCATCTTCTAAGCAGAACTATTGGCTATCCAACCCAACTTGCTTTTTCCCCAGTTTCTCTGTCTCAGTAAATGACAACTTCATCTTTCCAGTTGGTGAAGCTCAAGTCCTTGATGTCTTCCTTCTTGGCTTCTCTTTCTCTCAGCTCCTTCTTCCAATATATTACCAATTACTCTGGATTTTGCCATTGAGATAGATCCAGAATCTGCTTACTCTCAACCTGCTTCTGTTGTTTCTTGCCAAGATTGTTGCCCCAATCTTTTAATGTTCTCCCCTATTCTATCACCTCTTCCCTTTCCTTTCCTCCCTTCTCCCTCCCCTTCCCTCCTTTTCCCTTTCCTTCCCTTCTTTGTTCTTCCCTTCCCTCCCCTTCTTTCTGCTCTTCCTCCCTCTTCCTTTGTTCTGTTTTTACTCAGAAGCCAGAGTGCTATAATCATCTATGCTGAACCTTTCATTCCTCTGCTCAAAACCTTCCAGGGATTTCTACCTTTCAGAATAGAATTCAAAGTTTTCACAGTAGCTTATAAAGCCTGACTTGACATGATCTGATCACAGCTAATTCTTCTCCATCTGCTCACCTAGGACTCTATCCCTCATTCACTCACTCTGGGATGTTACTTCTCTAATATACGGCCCATCTGACTTTATTTGAGGGTTGGTTCAAGAGTCAACTCCATACCCTACACATAAAAAGGTAAGTATATGAGGTATAGATACATTAATTAGACTGATTTAACCATTCTGCAATGCGTACACGTATCCAAACATTGTGTTGTACGCCATAAATATAGTTTCTATTTTCAATAAATAAATGTCCCTACCTATTCTAATTAAATTATCACCATCCTCTCTTCTTTTCCTGCCCAGTTACTTGCTTTGTTTTCCTCCACACACTCACTGCCACCTGATATATTTATTTATTTGCTGCCTCCATTAATAGGTGATCTTAAAATTAATGATTTCATTGCTTATCCCAAGAGATTTGAGATACAGTAGATGACCAATGAATTTATTGCCTGGGTAAGTTAATTTTTAATAAAAGCATTTGCATAATAATACATTCTTCAAATCAAGTTCAACCACTAATTTAAACACTCTTTGGACCTCTTCTGTAAGTCAGGAAACCAGCTGCAAAATAAAAACACTGGGAAACTGAAGAGGAATTTAATTATGAAAAATTGCATTGATAACCATTTAAAAACATTTCTGCAAACTGGCATGGTGGTCCACATCTAAAATCCCAGCACTCTGGGAGGCTGACCAAAGAGGATTGCAAGTTTAAGCTTAGCCTGGGCAATTTAGTGACTTGGGAAGATGTTTCAAAAATTTTTAAAAAGAGCTGGAGATATAGGTCAGTTTGAAGGCCCTTGGTACAATCCCCAGTACCAAAAAAAAGGCACAAAAACTACAAACACACTGAGATAGTAATTTGAACTGCCCAGTCAAAAGCAGAAGATCATGTGACACACATCTGTCAGTTAAAGAAAGATGCAGATGCCAAGGAAAGTAGAGGTTTAATGTGTACATGCTGACTAAATGAATTAATGGTGTAAGTAGAAATTTTTCAAGCAAATTCACACGTGACATCTTCATGGCCTGTAGAGGACTCTGAGTCATTGTAAATCTCTTGTGTTTCACTTATGATAGATGTAATCTATCTTCCTGGCTTTCAGAAGAAAGAAAACATCTTTACACAGGAAAAACATAATAATTTTTATTTGCAAATTAATATCTCTGGCCAGTGTTCTGGCACTGTCTTGAAAAATATTTCATATGTGGAAAGAGTTGTTTCTAAAGATTTATTATATTTACTTTAGCAGGTGTTGAGAATGGCAGTGTACTAATATTGAGGCTGGAAAAGAGTGGCTATATTCTATTTGCACTGCATTTAATTTGTGTTTTACATATGTGGGCCATGGTCTGATGGGAAGAACCAAGGATCATGAATGGAGACAAAAACTATGTAACCTTGGCATCGGGACGTGGAGGGACACTGGGGATGCCACCCACATCTCTTGGTCCAGACAGACCCTTCTGCTCACTCACTGTCCTCTAACACCCTGGCTACTTCTCTAATAGCTATTAGTTAATTAGGAAATAGTTAATAACTAGTTCTGTCTCTAATAACCAATGATTTTAACTTCTTTGTATGTTTGCTATTGTGTTAGTTACCTTTCTTGTTGCTGAGATAAAATATCTGACACTCATAATTAAAAGGGGAAGGTTTATTTAGCTCACAGTTTGTAGAGGCTTCAGGCCATAATCAGCTGGCTCCACGGCAGGGTGGCAGGTGGCAGAAGGGCAACAGTTCAGGGAAGATTGAAGGTAGCAGGACAACAAGGGAAACTTGACAGCGTCTTTCTGCCCCTTTTATCTTTTCCAGGCCACCCTGATTAGGGCGGTGCCAAACGAATGAGTGGACCTGTTTGGTAATTGCACACCCTTGATCGCAGCACACTCTAGATTCAGCCACCTCTGAAAAAGCCCCACCTATGACAGCATGAAGCTTTGTGGGGACATCTAGACACAAACCATAACAACTATCTCTTTAGGGTGTTGTGGGTTTTTGGGGGGGTTTTTTTGGTTTTTAGCTTAGGCTTTGAATTTTCTCTCTCCTCTACCCAGAACTCATGTTTACCAGGTCTGTTCACAACTGTCCCTCAGCTTAAATGTCACCCTCTTTCGGGAAGGAGAGATTGGTCTATAGATATAGAGTTGCAGTGATAGGGCTAAGTTTTAAGGAATCTATTATAAGCAGAATAGCTATAATTAATGACAATATATTGGGGGGTTTTTTTGGTACCAGGGATCGAACTCAGGAACTTCCGCTTGTGAGGCAGGCAGTAGAACAACTGAGCTAAATCCCCGGCCCCTATATTGTTTTCTTTAAAATGTAAAGTGAATGAATAACATGTACAATAACCACAGAAATGATAACTATGCATGAGGTGATCATTTTTGTTCATTAACTAGATGTGGCCATTCCATAATGTATACATACTTCAAAGTATCACATTGTACATGATAAAATACATATTATCTGTAATTTTAAAAATGATTCTCTCCTCCAAGAGACTTTAGCTGAACATCGCATTTAATGACACTCCTGTCCTGCTCACACACTTTCTTTGACATTACCCTGTTTTATTTTCTTCTAAGAATTTACCACTGTCCGAAACAATATTGTTTATCTCTTTGTTTACTTTGTTGTTGGTGTCTTCTCTCCCTTCAAGTGAATGAACTCTTCATGAGCATAGAGGCCGTCTTTCTCAGTAAGATCTGTTCCTCTAGTACTAGAGCTATGCTGGCACATGGCTAATACTCCACACGTATCTCTTGAAGAAAATGTAAAATGACTTCCTTTATGAAACTGAGGTCCTCATCTCTAAAAGGAAAAGGTAGACTAAACCTACCATTCTTGAGATGAGTATCCTGGATCCAAAGCTTCAGCAACACATTCTCAGGTCCTGGCTCAGAACCCCTGTCTCCTGTTGTTTGGGAGTGAGACCATGATCTGTGATCCAGTGGGTACCTTGATGTTCACTGCAGTTTCTGAGACCCTCTTTTCTTCATTGGGTTTAACTTTCAGCATTTTAATTACAAAAGTATTTTATATGTGGAAATGAGAATAGAGAATAATACAATGACTAACAAAATTGAACCCAATGGCTCAGTTTAGCAAATCTTAATATCACATTTATTTCAAAATATTAAGCATACATTTCAAGTACATTTGAAGCTAATGGTGTATAACTATTTTGCAGTTTAATTCTCTTCCCGTCCTCCTCAGAGAGAAGCCACTATAATGAATTCAGTGCTTATCATTTCCAAAGGACATATATAGATTTATACTTCCACTAACAGAGCATAGGGATCTCCATTTGTCCATGTACTTCCAACATTATTATATCCCCCAAAAGACACTTTATTTGAAGCTTCAAAGAAATGAGTTCCTGCAATGTGCACAACTGGTAGTACATACCCAGAGACTCAAGGCTCTTTCTCCTCCTTAATTCAGAGAAAGACCATTGGCTTCTTTGTGCAAATCCACTTCTCCCACTCACATACAGCCACCCTAGTTTTTGCTTTCTACAGCCCTCTGAATTCACAGTTCATACTTCCTGGCCTACGTGTGCAGAACCATATGCCCTTCAAAACTCTATAGTCACCTTCTAAGCCATAACAAGATATGAACAAGTAGAATGTAGCACATCATCACAAAGATCATACATCATGATCAAGTAGGTTTCATCCCAGAGACGCAAGGATGGTTAAACATATGGAAGTCAATAAATGTAATACATCACATAAATAGAAGCAAGGTAAAAAAACCATATGATCATATCAATAGATGTAGAAAAGGGTTTTGACAAAATAAAACACCCCTTCGTGATAAAGACCCTGAAGAAAACAGGTATAGAAGGACATACTTGAATATGACAAAAGCTATATATGACAAACCAACAGCTAGCATCATACTAAATGGGGAAAAACTGAAAACATGCCGCTCCTAAAAATCAGGACTAAAACAAAGATGTCCAGTATCACCTCTTCTATTCAACATAGTACTTAACACATTAGTCAGAGCAATTACTCCAGAGAAAGAAATAAAAGGCAGACATATGGGAAAGGAAGAACTCAAATTACCATTATTTGCAGACTACGTGATACCCAAGATAGAAAGGGATTAAAAAGAAACATGCTGCACATGTAACCATTTCCCAGGATGATTATAAAATATATGAACTACAAACATGTACAAGTAAAATCTAAAAATTTAAGACACTGTCAATTGTATAACTGAGCAGATTAAAGCTGTATCTACAACAAAAATAGATTTAGCTCAATGCTCAACATGTTTTTAAGTCTCCATTTTCACTCATTGTGTTCTTCTCCTAGTCATCTTTTTTCATTCGCCCAAATGTGTTCATACAACCAGCTCAACTCATTTCTGAAGTTCAGTGATATTATAAGTTAATAAATCACTTCTTAATGTCTAAAACTTGATGAATGCTAAGTTTTAAAAATCCTTGAGGTCTTGTGGCCCAAAGTATAGTTTGACTATGAACAAATAGCCAAGATATATCAAATTATCTTCAAAGAGAACATAGTAAGTCTTAAGGGAAAAGGAAGGGCAGTTCTCCTCTGCTACATTGAAATAAACATCCCTTTTGCCCAGAGTTCCCAACTTTATTTTCTGATTCTCAGGATGTGATTACGTGAAATTACTCCTCATACCCCAGATGACATCCTAGACATAGTCTCAGAGTCTACATTCCAAGAATTTTGCCTTTAAGATGCCTGACAAGGTACTGATGGAGGAGGTGGGATCATTAAAGAGCATATTTCTTAGTTTCATTCTTTCATTGTGTTCTTACCATGAGATATTTTTATCCTTCTATCCTATTTATATTTGAAGTTAGATCTTGTGTGTGTGTGTGTGTGTGTGTGTGTGTGTGTGTGTGTGTGTGTGTGATACTGGGGACTGAATCCAGGGCCCTCTCACTTTTTATCTTTTGAGACAGGGTCTCCCTAAGTTGTCCAGGCTGGGCTGAGCTTGCAATCTTCCTACCTCAGTCCCCCAGAGTGCTATAATTACAGACATTCATCACACTTGGCTCTTGAAGCACTATCTTGTATGATGTGTGCTGTTATATACCATTTACTAATTTCTGGAACAATGTGGAATTTATGCTTATAAATAATTTCTTGATTCAAAACCTGATGACCTCTAAGTTATAGGTGTCTGTGAGGATGACAGCTGCTCAGTGGGCCCTTTGGTGCTATTGCACTTGTTCCAGGAAGATTAATCCCTCTTCTTCCAGAGATGTCCACATCCTGGTCCCTCAAACATGTGGCTGTTACCCTGCATGGTACATGGTAAAGGGATGAGATAGGGAGATTATCCTGAATTCTCCTAGGGCCCGGTGTGATGAGAAGGATCCTTGTAAGAGGGAGACAAGGTAGTGAGAAAGAAGGAGATTTGATGATGTAGGTAAGGTAAGAATCAGAGGGAGACTGGAGAATCTGCACCACTGACCTTTAAGATGGAGCAAAGGGCCACAAGACCAGGAATGCAGGCGGACAACACAAAAAAGACAGTGGTGAGGAAACAAAGGTCTCCAGAAGAGTCAGGGCCCTACCAGTGCCTTCATTTTAGCCCCCGCAAGACTTCTGACCATTAGGATTAAATGATCCTAAAATTTAATTGTTTTAAACCACAGTGTTTGTAGTCTTCTGTTACTATAGCAATAGGAAACTAATGCAGCATTCCTTGAGAATTCTGGATCATCATGACGTCACAATTGTGCTTGTGTTTTCTCTCTTTCTCATTTTCTTTTGCCACATGGGCTTTGGTGTTGTTAATATCTTAGCCCTCAGTCTACCCTGGTGTACACCCTGGCTTCTATTGTCCTGCTCAGGACTGTTCAGGTCTGAACTTTGGGGTCCATCTGGCACTGACACATCACAACTCTCTATCTTGCTCCTTGCCCAGATAGGACAACACCTTTCACCATGCATTTCTTCAACTAGATGGTGCTGACCTCCCAAGAGCTGACAGCTTCCCACATCTGCAGGTGCTCTCTGTGCAGTCAGCTGCATCCCTGAGTAGAACTCAGTGCTATCAACAGAACTTTTTTGAATCATGGAACTGTTCTATTTGTGTAACAGCCACTAGCTGTATGTGCCATTTGAAGTGTGGCTGAGAAACAATAGATTTAATTTTATTTAACTGTAACTAGTTAAGTTCATTTTGAACGGCCATGAGTGGCTAGTAGTTGCCACATTGGATAGTACAAGTAGGTTTTCATTAGATACATATTAATAATGAATAATTGAAGCAGTCATCAGGCACCTATCATTTAAGCTCAAATCAGTCATTTTTTCTTTATATATTGCTTTAAAGGAAAGTTTATCACAACAAAAATATCTAAAAATCAAGGACAGTTATCAATGAAATAGGTTTCAATGGCAAGAGAGAACAATCAGTACTTAAACAAAATCTCCTAAACTATCAAATTGCTGTGTATAGTGCCATTGCCTTCAGGAACTCACTAAAGGAAATGTCTTTAATTAAAGGACTAATTTTTTGTGGCTCGAGGGACATGTAAATGTCTAGGGTATAAATAAACTATATTAGTTGTTGGATTTCAAGGCATGGCCTAGTTCACTCTGCTTCCAGCACCAGCAGGCTGTGTAGTAATGCTCAATTATCTGAGTACCCATTCCCCTGCTGGAGAGGAGAAGGGCTGTTCATGTGTGTTTGCTGATACCTCTGTCCTTCCCCATGCTGTGTTTTGTGATTAATCTTCTATGACTGCCTGTGCATGTAAAAGTCCAGGTAAAACAGGAGTAAGTGGGAGTAATAGGAGGTTTGTAGGCACCAGGCACTCACTGGCTACATGAGCTGTAGGAAATACAGCAAGAACTTTGCTAAGGAACACTTAGCCTGAACTTCAGAGTAGTGGGTCTTAGATGAGCTGAGTGACACCACATGAAAGCTGACATAGTTCCCATGACAAAAACCAGATGGCTCGGTGGAGAACAGCTGTCCAGCCTCCTGCTATTCTCCTTGCTTCTACAAGACTACTTTGCAGAATTTGAACTGAAGTTTTAAGTCGAAAGAGTCATCAAAATACTAAATGTTTAAAGCCTGCATCTGGCACCTCTTATTTTTATGGATACAAAGTTAGATTTGCAAATGTATTATGATGAGGAAGAGTGAAATCACAAGACCTATGATGATGCCAGTTCAACCCAGAGCCAGGTCCAGGACTCCAGAGAGGTCCATGGTCACCTTCTGGAGAAGGCAGTGGCCCCCTCTTCTGGGCCTTTCCTTCACTGGTTACAGTATCCATTGGTGTCATACTTTCTTTGCTTTAAGATGGCAAGAAATAAATTTAAAATATAAGGAATTAAACAAAAATATATATTTATAATGTGTAGTCTATTTATTCAGAAAGCAGAATACATCCAAACTTGTGATGAAGGTACTCAAACCCCCTGCACCCTGAATTTTCCAACCTCAGAAGTGTTCCTCTAGAGATCTTAATATATTGCATGATTTTATGCACAAACAAATCACATGACATCAGTACTGTAATGAAAAATTAATGACTCAGTTACATGAAAAATATTGGGAGTTTATGGGTTACTGCAAATAAGAGTTTAATGTTATATGTGAATTAATTCTGTAATTTGTCCCCCAGAACAGGAGGAACTGGGAGAAACACCCTCTGAGCATCTTTTCCTTAAGTGCATCTCTTTCTGTGTATGTTCAGAGTCTCTTCTTTGCCAGAATTTAACAGTCTCTCTCACCTCTGGCTCTCTATTTGGAACAATAGATACAGCCACACAACATCTGATGTGGCTCAGAAGGAAGCCTTCAACATTGAGATCGTAGGAATCACTAATTGAATTAGGACTCAGAATTCAAAACCCTGAACAAATACTATATTTAAAATGAAGGCACAGTCATTCCTTAAGAACCCAATATGATAACTTCAGTAGCTTGTCATTCCTGTAAATGCCACAATTTGCTATATCAAATTTGAAATCAGCACCAAGTATTTCTTCGTCTTTCCCTCATCAGCTGGGACCACCTTACTCAAACCTTATCAGTGCCACAGAAAAGGGAAAAAGACCTGTGTGGGTCTAGAGAAATCATATGCTCCAAATTTGAAAGGTGGCAGATGCCTGAGCCTGACGGGTTTGGTGGGTGCCGTGCTGCATGTGGAAATTCCATCTCAGTGCTGTGAGCTGCAAATGCATAGCGCTGGGTTTCCCAGGGACACTTGAAAAGCAATACTGCCTACTCTTTCCTCTATGCATCATGCACAGTTTCAAGATCTTAAGCATGTTGGGGAAAATAAAAGTCTAGCAGAGAAAGGAGAGAGGCCTAATTGAGACAGAGATCGAGAGCCTGTCACCAGGAAAATGGAAACAACTCAGTTGCTCATATTTTTAAAAAAGTGATTTCTTATTCAAATTATACTCTTGCTTTGTAAGTATAGCCAGGAAAGTCAAGTTACTGGTACAAATTTTCCTCTCTGCTGTCATTTCAATTGAATAATTGCTCAGACATCTGTAATGGAAAACACTTATCGCAAGGTTTCCAGTGTGGATCTTTCTAAATCTGTCCCTGGATAGATTATGGAACTTGGACAAGGGACCATGACCCTCACCGGGATTTGGTTCTTTATCCAAAACAAGGGGATGCTAATTTCTACATTATAGTGCTGATG
Organism: Heterocephalus glaber; assembly: GCF_053883595.1. Taxonomy (NCBI): domain Eukaryota; kingdom Metazoa; phylum Chordata; class Mammalia; order Rodentia; family Bathyergidae; genus Heterocephalus; species Heterocephalus glaber. The sequence continues at coordinate 42,858,871 of NW_028258147.1, read as the reverse complement.
AGAAGATATAAAGAGTACTGAGTATGACACATCAAGTCAAGCTCAACATGTTAGCTGAGTCAAGTTCAGCTGTCACATTTTTAATGAACTGGCATTAAGACAGAGTCCTTCTGTCTGAATAGCCCTGAAGTTTTGACTTGGACTGTTTCAACTTGGCATGCAGGATGTTGTTTGTGACACAAAGACACCATGTGGTGTCACATGAAAGCATTTGGTCTTAAATCACTGGCTTCTCTTCCATCAGGACACAAGGCAGAAGGAGAAACAGAAGGGGGCCACTCGGACAGTATGCTACAGGAGTTCGGGATTCTCCTAAATACTCAACAAAGGTGGGAGTGCCTTCCAAAGCTTTCCCAGGCATGGAATTTATGTGAACCCATTTGGAATTGAAAAATGGCTTGTCCTCTAAATTTTGGGGAGAGATGAAAGAAAGGTGACTCCTCAGATTGGATATGATGGAGTAAGAGAATTGTACAGTTAACAGTTCGGATCTGCTTATTTACTGCGTAGATTTTTCAGATAGTATGAAATAAGCATTTTCCGATGAAAGGTTCACACAAACATTAACTTAACTCTGACCTGGCTCAGCAACAATTAGTATTCAGAAACTTTTAATAATTTTTTCAGACAAATAGACTCTACCAAGTGACGTTTATATAAACAGGCCATTAAAATTTCCTTTCCCTCTCTGGCACTTTATTCTACAATTGTCCAGAAGTCCAGAATTCCTATAACCATTATGCACCAGTCATTTCTCTTTCTAATTTGAATAACAAATTTTGCTAGCAGGAGCCATGCTGGGCTAGAATTTTTACAATGATCAAACTCTGTGGTTCTTTCCCCATTAACAGCATCTCCCAATACAGGCTTCCTTATGGATCTCACATTGCCCAGCTCATGTTTCCTGTGCAGCTGTTCATGTGACCATTCCAAAATTGGAGGTATTGGGAGTCAGTATTAATCACCAGACATGTCATTTTCAGGGCTGGATTTGCTTTGAGGATAACATCTTGTACTTGTCAATAGCTATGCTTTTTCCCTGAAGAAATCTCAGGTTAGTGGGGGGTGGAGAATCCAACTTGATGTTTAACAGCCTGGTCATTATGGGGATCCTGTAAATCCCCCTCCCCTGCTGCTATGGAGATAGTTCATAACCATAAAATTAGACAGCTCAGCCTCAGCCTATGCACTGGCTCCACATTCAAGAGTCTACAAGAATTCTCATTCTGTCTTCCTGCCTATTACTACATGATTATCCCTGGAAACTACCAGACCTGCTGCTGTGTGATCAGAGTTATTGTAGCCACATACCGCATCAGGGAAGAAGTTTAGTCCACCAGGGTGATACCTACAGAATCGCTAGCCACCATTGCCAGGCCCTGGGCAGGGCTGCATTCACACTATTTGCTTTAGTGCTAGACATTGCCTCAGCTGGGAGGTGAGGGAGCTGTAAATTAACATGTGGAACAACGCAGCTGTATTCTAGCCAAGGCCCATGTACGTCACTGTGACTTCTGAGTCTTCAGTCTGGGACCTGCTATTTGCTGAATTTAATTCCACATTTGGGAACAAATATGGGTGTCTTCTGAATTAAATCATGGAAGGAACCTGGTGAGTCTCCAACTGGTGTTTTGAGTTTCCCTAGAAAGATTGGCAGCAAGGATACCAGTGTAAATCATTTACTCAGGAAGCAATCAGAGGAAACACTAGGTGAGCATTGGGAAAGGAGCAGAAAGGGATCCCCACTAGTGGGGTATGTGTTATCAGACCAGCTACCACTAGGCGCTGGAGCTTGTGTGCCCTCTTCTGGGGCTGAGGGAGCCAGGACAGCGTGACCCTGCCTGGTGGTCAAGACAGCCCATGCAGTTGTTGGTTGGGTACGTCCCAAGACTCATTACTTGTCCAGCCTCCTTAGGTTACCAGGCTGCAGTGAGCTCTAGAGGCCAGAAAAGCCTCTAGCAGAGCAGTGTGGGTTCCGGGGCTGGCAGCCTGGCTGGAATGAAAAAAGGGTAAGGTGGGGTGGGGTGGGACAGAGAGAACATTGATACAATCTATCCCTCTAATTCCACGGTCCAGACACCTAAGCAAATATCTGGGAAAGCCAAAAGCCCTGCTAATCTCACAACTACAAGAGCCCTGGAGGCAATCTTCAACTCTCCTAGAGCCAGGCCTGGTGGTGCACACCTGTAATCTCAGCACCTGGGAGGCCGATGAAGGAGGATCACTGCTAATTTGAGGCCAGCTTTGGGTGCACAGTGAGTTGAAAACCAGTCAGAACTACAGAGTGAGACCCTGTCTAAAACCAACAACAACAAAACCTGTCCTGAATAATACAAAAGATACTTTCTATAACTGTCATTCAACTTCCACCTGAGTATTCCCAGTGAAGGGGGGTGGCGCTCAAAGATGCCTGTCCCATGAATAGATAGGTCTAATGGTTACTGGACTTGTTATGTTCTAAATTTCCATGTTTCATTCAAGCAGTTATTCATCCAAGTTTACTGAACAACTCAACAAAATGTACAGTGTTCACTTGGATTCACTGAGGACACCACCACTGTAGCTCTGAGGGTTGCATATGGTGCGGAAGAACGGGTGAGCAGAGATTTTATTGTTGTACAGAATTTTCAAAGGGTGAGCCTACTGCATCAAATATACACAGTAGAAAAAAGGAGTGTTTCCCTCCATACATAGGGAAGGTGAGGTGGTGAGAGCCAGGTTCACAGAGCAGTTAAAATGACAGCCACCTGCTGAGTGGGAGGAGTGAGTGAGTATATTCAGTGTGCTGTCAATGGAGGCGACGGTCATATCAGATATCCTCATGCTTCAAAAACTTTACACATCAATGGAAATTTCGACACTATAGAGTGATTCCTTTATTAGTATTTTAAACTAGAGCTCCACTTACAGTAGGATTAAGAGAAATGTCTGATTTCCTACCTACACAAGTACAGAACTTTTTAAGCAGAGTATCAATGATTTTTCTATCCAATTTCTCACACTTTGGCCAATTTCTTACCTTTGGGACTACAAATGAACTTATCCTCCAATATAATTTTCATCTTCTCTGCAGATATTTTAAGAGAAATTAGGTGCAAGGATATGGATACACAGAAACTATTATCAGTCCTACTATACGCAAATGGAACCTATACAAAGTAATTCAAGTCAACCATCCACTTGGTCTTGTAGCCTGCAGTTAAGTAGTACTTACTGAGTGTGGTCCTAGTGAATGTGGAAGAGAAAAGAAGTCTGTGGGGCAGGGGTCATTCATAATATAAACAGCCTTCAAAATGAGGTGAATCTAGCCAAGTTTGGGTGTGACTATTTTATATATGTGCATACATCTGTATGAAATCTGCGTTATTGTGTGTATATACACATATGTATATTTGCCTATGTTTGATCTTAAAAATGAATAAAGAATTGAAACCCTAGTTACTCTACAAAATAAGAAGTCTATATTGAACAAATTTTTGTCATTGTAGAACAAAAACAAGAAAAAGATACCAAGATCCTGTCATGTAGAAAAATCACAAACTATTAGGCACAGTGGTCCACACCTGTAACTTCAGCACTTGGGAGGCTGAGGCAGGAGGATCACAAGTTCAAGCCCAGACTGGATAACTTAGCAATTTATCAAATTACTTGTCTCAAAATATAAAAGTAGCTTAGGAAAAAGGGACTTGGTATGTAGCTCAATGTGAAGGCTCTGGGTTCAATCTCCAGTACTGAAAAAGAAACAAGGAAAGAAAAGAGTCACAACCTGGCTGCCTCTAGGCCAAATTCAATTTGTGGATGGATTTAACCTGGCTCAAAACAACATTCACACCTATCAAATTTTAACCCACATTACACATCATCCTTTAAAAATAAGGGTAGTGCCAGTCAAAATCTAATTTTCCAAATTCTCCTGGAATGTCAAAATGTCCCACAGTTGTGAATGGGCATTTCACATGGTGATGTCCAGCAAGAGCTAGCAGCTGCTCTCTCCTCTGGTGGACAAATGCTTCCCAGGGATGCAACATGCATTCCTTTTCATGGTGGAGGGCACTTACCATCTATTATTTCACTTCCTCTGTGTTGCTACGTTTCCAAACTTTTAGGATGGCCAGAAAGAAAGTAAGGTATGAAGAAGGAGACTTAGGCATTTAAATTTTACTTTATAGGTTAGCATTTCCCCACATGACTGGGAAACTGGAAGATGCTCCAGGGACGAACACCCTCCATGGTTAAAACAAGTTTGGTGAATGTTCCCCTTTTAACATTCCTGACGCACCAGTGAGTATGGAAAACTATCAAGTCTCTGGGAAGGTCGTGATCTGTGTACTTGCGGGAGTTTAGATAGACTGGGGAACCACAACCACGCAGTGGTTAGCAAGTTAAATTTGCTAAAAGGACAATTTCTCTAAAATAAGGGCTCTGGTAAATTAAAGAAGTAGCCTCTTCACTCTCCAGTCTTCTTCCCCCGGTCCATTCTAAGCAACGCTCTGCACTGAGCATCTACTGAAGGCCCAGCGTTACCATTCCACCTTCCCTTCTCTATAAATGCTAACAGCCATAGCTTGCTATTCTGATATATGGGAGACTAGACAGTAGATGTGATAAGTAAATGTGAGCTGTTCTTATTCTTCATGTCTTCTTACACTCTTAGTATCTGTGAACCCATAGGTTTCTATATTTCCCCTATTTTATAATTTTAAATGACATAAGGAATAAGCGATTTCATGCTCCTCCTGAATATCTGAATGTTTCCCCCAGAGCACTTTTGACTATTCTCCCCAAGCTCCATCCCACTGACTCTCCTATGAGTGAGTCACAGTTTTAGGGTTTAGATTTTCAAATCCTTTAAATTTTTATAAGTGCCTATGTGCAGCACAGAAAGGGGATTTTCCCTTTTCTCTGTCCCTCTTCCTCTTTTTCTTACACAAATGGTTTCATATTATAATTATAATTCTTCAAATTACTCAATTTTTTTCTTTTTCAAGCATTATTCTGGCTGGTGCCATAAGACCTTATTTACTTAACTGTTGTGCACAATTCCATCATATAAGTACAGCATATTTTATCTGTTCCCTTGTAGGGAGACATTTAGGGTTTGCTAAATTTTCACCATCACAAACAATACTTCCACACACAGAATCCTGTCTGATCATCCAGGTTCATGTAGGACTCTCATCCACACATGGCCAAGACCACTGTCATCACAGGGAAGTGTTAGGCAGCTTGGACATGAAGTTGGGTGGCCATATCGCTGACTGCAACTCTCTCTGGCCACGGTGCACAGCCAGTAGAAGAAACCAGATGTCTCCTTCACCATGAGTTTCCCACCAGAAACTCTCTCAAACTGACTTGGGTTCATTTTCAGATTAAGAAGCAAATTTTCACTATTTCCCTGAAAAGCTAAAACCCCTAAAAGAGGTCCAGCATTGCCCTTCGCCCCTGACTGTGAAGGGCCTCAGGAGTCCCCCACCTGAGTAGAGCTCGCTTTGCAGCTCTGCACTACTGGAACAGCTGCCAGCATTGGTGCTGGAGATGAGAGAGATTTTTCAAAAAAATCCTGCACCAGGAGGTCAAGGCTGACATGGTTTCTTTCACACTTGCTGCCTTCCACTCCCTGAATACAATCTAGGCCCTGTTCCCCGGCTCCACGGCCATTTCAGACCCGTGAAGTCATCCCAGCTGCAGGCCTGGCCAGCCTGGCCTGGGTCCCATCCCCCACAAGCCGGAAATGTCCTCTCTCCGAAAGCCAGACGCTGCCAAGGGAAAATGTGAAGTGAGAGATCAAGGGAGGGGAAAGCCTGGCTGGAGGAGCTGGGGGAGGCGGGCAGATTCACACCCGAGCACAGGCCTATGGCTGCCTGAAAACCAGCCCGAGCCGCAGGAGACTGGCTGTTCCCCCGTGGGTTGTGTGCCAAGAGGTCCTGCAGCATTCCCCAAAGCACACTTCCACTTCACAAACCCGGGCCTGTGGGCAGAGTCCAGAATGAGGCCCCAGGTGGAGAGGCCCTGCCTCCTGCTCGGCCCGCGGCCCTGGGAAACGATGTAAGCGCCAAGTGCCCCAGAGCCGGCCAGGGCCGAGCTCCAGCTGCCCTGGAGCTGCTCCTGGCTGCCCGACCACCGCAGGGGACTTTCTCCGCTCGCGCTGCTGAGCAAATGGGTACGCGGCCTCCGGAGAGCCCAGACCTCGCGGGCAGGCAGGTGGACCTGGACAGTTCTGGCGGGCTCTTTCTGTGGTCTGCCGGGCATGCTTTTGGGGTCTGGGATAGTCCCGCGTAATGTCTGTGCCAGGTGTTTGCCTCCCAGACCTCCACCCTGGCTTTGCCCCAGGATGCAAGTGTGCCTGCCTCAGCCTGCTTCCTGGCATCTGCCAGTGTTTAGGGGGTGCCAGGTCCTCACTATGAGTCACCTGCAGTGTCCTCTGCCCTGGGGAGGAGTGGCCAACCTGATGGGGACCTGGAGAGGTGGCCCTGGCCACGGCAGGGGGTGGGAACCCGTGAGAAGGTGATACCGGAAGTAGGGGTGGCCAAGCTGACTGGGAAATAAGTGGGACCCGTTAGTTCGGAGGTCCCAGGACAGCGCCACGGAATTCTCAGGCCCAGAACGTGGAACTTCTCTAGACTCCCACTCAGGAGCGGGCTGTTCTGGCTCCTCACTTTCACTTTTGCTTTTATCCTTTCCTCTCCTTGTTCAGCCCAAGTTCGAACTAGGGAGTTAGTTCTTTCCTAACTCGTTCACCTCTCACTTTTCGAATAAACTTTGGGAACCGTTTTTGGCTTGTGTCTTACAATTCTTTGTTGGAGACAGGAAGGACCTAGAATACTTTTAATTGGTGAACCATTTCTACAGGAACCACCAGCTCGCAAAGGCATGCTAAAGCGGGACATCAGCCTCTCCTCCTCAGGTTCAGCATCCTTCCTGTTATGTGAACTCCTCTGATTCCCAACCACAACTGCTGCCACAGCCTCTGAACCTCTGAGAAGCAGAAGGAAGGCTGCAGCGGGGGCTCAGAATCTGCCCCGAGTAAGTTTGAAACTAAGGGTTGCTATTAAGGGAGACTTTGAGAATGAGAGGGAAGATTTCTGGGAGCTGATGTCCTGGTCTTCAGAATGACCAGAAATAAACTTGTGTGGTTTAGAAGCTCCCCAGCATGTGGTATTGCATTAGGGCAGGGCTGTCAGTTTCCATCTGTGGGCTTTCTATTTCCCACTCTCTCTGAACTCCCTTCCTTCTTAGCACACCATGACCCACCTTGCTCCCTTCATCCCTTTGCTTTCCTAAGGAAAGGCTTAGGAGGACAGGAGACCCGAGACTGAGCCCACACTTAAGCTGTGGTGTGGAGAGTGCAGAGGAGCGCTGTGGGATGAGGGTGTTGCTGGGACCCACTGGCTGGTAAGCAGAGCAGTGAGGGTCAGAGTGGCTGGGCTCACTGGCCCTCTCCCCTCCTGGGATGGCAGAGCTACCTGTGCCCATAAGTGGGGAGAGAGGACTGGGTGGGGCTACTGCCTGAGCAACCTCACCAGGAAGAAGCAGATTCTTGGGGGATGGCTGAGGTGGGTATGAAAGACAGCTCTGGAAGTGACACACATACATACCCCTTTGGGGCTGCTCCTCTCTTTGACCCAAATAAACTTCATAAATGAATACCTTCTTTAGTTATTTTTTTTAAATAGAGTGAGGCTGAGGCAGGAGGATAGCAAATTTGAGTTCAGTCTGCACAACCTGGCGACTTAGTGAGACTGTCTCAAAAAAAGGAAACAAAAAAAACAAAACCAAAGGAAAAGGGTGGGAATGTAGTTCATTGTTAAGGCCCTGGGTTTAATCCCCACTACCACAAATAAAATGAAACAAAATAAAGGAGAAAACATGTAGTGCTTACATCCTCAAAGAAGTGTTCCTAAGGAAGATCCAAGAAAGTGTAATAAAAGAAGTTTATTTTACATGCAGTAGCATGCAAAAAGACAGGCGTGGACAGTGTAACTTACGCTGAAAAATTATAAACACTCGCAAAAGTCACACAGCTACACACAAGCACAGTAAGCTTTACAATGACACATGTTCCAGCACTCAGGTGCTCATGTCATTTATTGTCCAAGCAGAAAGCCACAGGCACAGTAGAGACCCTTCAGAAGGCTGGCCCCATCACTATTACCAGCCTCCCGGGACTGGGTCTATGTGGTTATGGTCATTTTCAGTAGCTATCAGGAACGAAACACAGGAATGAAAGTTGAACAGCAAGAACACTGCTGCATCTTCATAAATTCAGCACTATGACCTCAGCACAGTCAAGTATACCTCCTCTCCTTCTCCATGACCAAAATATGGAGGACGCCTAGAAGCAAGGAGTCATAAGAGGAAAAGGAAGCTCTGTGCCCAAGGACACAGCTTCCTGCCACCTGATTATCTTCAGAACAGAAAATCACCCCTTTTCTCCAAGTTTTATTTTTAAGACAGTGACTCAGAAATTTCATTGGACCCTTGAAATGTACTTCAATATAAAAAAGTAGATTATGCTGCATTTTGCCCATCAGGACCTCATGATCACAATGGTCCCAAGCTCTGTTAGAACACTACTCTGAACCCAGCAGTTCTGAAATAGGCATAACACTCCTCAGGCCCTGAAGGCAAGTCCACGGCACAAGATAACACCGACTGTCCTTCTAGTGAGAGCAGAGCTGGAGTTCCCTGAATATAGAGAACATTTCCAATCCAAGGATGAAGAGTGCCTTCGTATGAGAACTCAAATACTATTTCCCTTCAGATCCCAAAAATATTGACTCACCCAGCTTACATACGTACCTGGATTCTACTTAAAATCTTGCTTGAACACCTAAGAGTTGCAGCAATTCAGCTATGGAAGGAAGTCCATAAGGAGACAGGAGATAGAGACGGGTAGGAATCAGGCCCTCTGAGCTCAGCCCTGGAGGTCTGCATCCTTCAAGAGACAGTGCATGGGTCACATGGCACGCCCAGCACTGAGAAATACCCTCATAAATACACTCAGCAGAGTACACATTTTCTGTCTTTGTCCTGAGACGTCTACACTCTTCCATCTTTTTGAGCTTTAAGAATAAGACAATGAATTTTTCAGGAAGTAGCATTGAGAAATGCAAAGATTTTTCATCTCATCTTCTGTTTTTAAGACAATGTTTCAAGCATTCCTAGGGAGCATGTTTAGGGGATGGAAGAAGAGTGGCCAAATTATTAGACTTTACTCTCAAAGAGTTTATAACATTATATTTGAATGAAAATTTCATTTGCTAACAAATTGTAAATTGCTCTTCTAGTCTATTAAAGAGAATTGATTTCTAATGCCTCCTATGTGATAAGCAGGAACATAGATTGGTTTCTTGGAAAGGCTGTTAGGTTGGTGAGGTAAGAAGTGAGTATGTTGATCACTGCAGACAGAGAGAAGGCCCTGCTTGTAGTTCTCACAGTCCACAGGCTTCCCTGGGCACTGCGGGATGATACACAAATCAAGGGCATTGTCTTTTGTTGTCTGGGAACTAACCTTTGATCACTGACACATAATACTGGGCTTCATGAAGTTCCCAGTGTGCATCAGGGGCACCAGAAACAGTAGGACACTCTGTCTGACTTCTTGCTCCATCAGACAACACCAGTCTTTTTTGCCTTATTTAGAAATGTACTTGTGTTATTATGACACTGACTGTTTGTTAGCACAGAGAGAGACAGAGTAGCTTACAGTGCTTGAGTCCCTTATCTTGCATTGTTTATGTTCCTAAAATAATTTAATGAATTTAATAAACAAAAGCATGTTCAATTCATAAACAAAGAGAACTCAGAAAAATCTAATGTTCTGAAAGGCGAAAGAGAGAAAGAAAGAAAGAGAGAGAGAAAGAGAAAGAGTCAAATGATTTCAAGCCCTCCTCTCACCCTCTGTTCTCTCCATTCCTGAGAGCCTCATCCCTAAGTGCCAGTGAACCTTCTAGGAAAAATGTTTATTTCTTCATTTTGTTAAGATTTCGGTAGGACCTTGGAAAGTTTCCAGATAGATCAATATTCTAACCAGTTCTAAATGTCATGACTACTTTCACTTCCTAAAAAAGATAAAATGAAAAGGACAGCTAAATACATGAATTTCTGGGCCTATAATCCCAGCATTCAAGAGGCTGAGGCAGGAGGATCATTGCAAGTTTGAGGCAAGACCCTGTCTCAAAACAAACAAAACAACAACAAAAAACCCGGATGAATTCTAACTTACAAAGGAGTTTAAATACATGGGTTGAAATATTTTTAAAATTCTAAGGCTAAAGAAAGATTTCTGAAACAGTAGAAGAAATGAAGGGGTTACATAACTCTTGAGTGTACAGTCAACTCACACTGACTGTATCATTACAATCTTCTATTTAATCAGTGAATCTGACTTTGTATTATTATTGGCTCTTTAATCCACATATGATGAAGGACAGTTTCTAAGTATTTATACCCCTCATCTCCACAATGCACAGCAATCTCTGCACTTCAATAACATAAACCCAGTTTATGAGATGGGAGTTGGAATATAAATTATTATGAGGACAAATGCAGTCTCTACGAGTACTAAAGTATTTATATATGTATTTACAGTTATATTAGCTAACTTGATTTAAGCATCAAATACATGCCAGTGACACATAAGAAACATGTGTGGATTGTCTCTCAATTTTCCCCACACCTCTAGCTTAACAAGTTCAGGAAAAAGCTTGGTTTAAGAACTGGAAGCCCAGGTTGGGAACCCTCTCTCCTGATAGATGTCACTCAAAAAAAGACCTTAAAAATGAACAAAGTAATTCAAGGAAAGGATGGAAAGTGAGCTGAGACATAGCTCAATGATGAACCTCTAAGTACACCTCTGCCCAAATAACTGCATGAACTTGAGAAAACCACTCAACATTTCTCAGTTTCTGCATTTAAAAAATGACTTTCTATGAAAATGAATGTGGTAATGCACGATAGCTGTAAGGTCAGACCGAGGCCAGACTGAGACCACTGAGGCAGGCAAAGTCTAAGCAACATGCGATGAGTTTACGGCCATCTGGGTGCAGATGGGCCAAGGGCAAGAAGCCCGTTGGCACCAAGAAGAGTGTGCCCATGGTTGATATGAGGCATTTCAGGTAAGGGAGAGGGCACTGGTCAAGAGAGTGGAAAATTTTAGAGTCCCATGGGTGATGGGCCTGGGGCTGGCTGATAAACAGGCTGTGGTAAGAGCAACAGGGAGGCTGCTGGATTCTTGGTATCTCTGTGCTTCTGTGGATGCGGGTATCGAGTCCACTCGGGTAGGGGTCTGGCTTGGGGGGACTGTCAATAGCTACCAGACCTACCTAACTTAGTGTGTGAGTACAGTACAATTGGGGCTGGTTATTATATCATCATCGTCATCATCATCAAGTTGAAGGACTGCTGGGCTGCTGAGAAATCCATGAAGGAGATGGAGTACTATTAGAGAAACAGGAGGAAAAAGAGAAGACTACTGCAGAAGCAGAAGAGTTGAGTTTTGAGAAAGCGTGAGGGGTCAGGGGGCCTGAAAAGGTCTCAGAAGAGTTGGCAATGCTCCTGATGGAGAACTTTGGGATCGTGTTGTGGGGGTAAGCAGAGCTGAGTGGAGACACGGAACTGAGGGAGGGTGTGAGAACTCATAGATTATTTCAATAAACTTGTCTGGAAGGGAAAGGAGCAGTAGTTGTGAAGAGAGCTTTTGCTTGTTAGTTTATTTGTTCTCCTTGCTGCAACATTTTTGTTTCTTAAAGAGGAAGCATTGGGAGTATGACCAAAAAACCTAAAAATAGACAAAAACAGGAATGGATTCAAGTGAAAGCCCTTGACTGAGAACAGAGTTAAGTGCTGCAGGAGGAGACTTCAAGCCTTGGGGCACATGTTTGGGGCACAGCTGGCTTGGGGGTGGCAGTCTCCTTGGCTGGTAGTGTCAGGGAACACAGTTTGGAAGCAGATACCAGAAGAGGCAGGGTAATGTGAAGTTTGATCAGTTAGCGAGGGGCTTTTCACAGTATACAGCAGTTATGAAAGCATTTCCTTCTTACAGACTCAACTGAGCATCATTGCTTTCCCTCTATAAGTGAAGCATGGCTTATTTACCCTAAGATCATGGTTCACAGAGCTAGTGGGATTGCTAGGGGCAGGCAGCTTGTTCTTGCCTTGTAGGAGAGATGTGGACCTTGAGTGAGGAGGCTGTGTTGCACAGGAAAGCGTGATAGAGACCATCACGGCCCCACTCCAGCAGAGTGACCCAGACTGAGGGAAATTCCTTTCTGGGGTTTGAAAGGAGAGGGGAAGTAGGGCAGGCAAGGACTTGATTCTGAGGCACAGCTTCATGAAAAGTGGGCAGATCTCCATGACAGTTTTTAGATTAGATAGGATGAGCACATTTCACACTGTTCTTCCTGTGAATCATAACAAAAACCCCTGGACAAAATTCATAAAGTCCCTGACAGAAGACTGTAGACTGGAGCAGAAAAGATAAACTGGTGAGTTCTCCATACTCGGGGAACCAGCTGGCCAGAAAGCCCTGGGTTTTGCTTGCTTGTTTGTCTGTCTTATTTTGTTCTTTTCTTTTTTGGCCTCATATGCATTGCAGACTGGATTCTGGAGAGATCCATAACCCAGAAACACTAATGAGAGGCAGATATTAATGCTCAAGAAAAGCCCCCCTCCCCCGACCAAGGTCTCCAGCAAAGCAAAAGCATTTGACCCTATCTGTCTGATTCCAGGCAAACAGCACAACAAAGCCTCCTCTCACTGTTCCCTTCTCACCAGGTGATGCTGGCAGAAGAGTGGAGCCCACTTCTCCATCCCTCCTCCCACAATGGGGAGGTGCTCCTTCCCCTCTTAGCCATAGAACTGGAGAACTCTGCAGAAGAGAACAGACAAAATTATTTTCTACCTCTGTATGCAAAATGCTGGCCAGAATTTAGAGGTGTCCACCCATAAAGCAAACAAGAAACAATGCAGCCAAGAATTTAAAAGTTCAGAGAAACTGAATAGCAGTCTGAAACATCACTCAGGCTTAGATTGGCCCCAGGTAGCACCCAAGTGAGGCAGACAGGAAGGTCCTGGCAAAGATTTTGAAGGGAAAATTGATGCTTGAGCCACCACCCACAAAGGGGACTTGGACACATGTTCTGAACCCTAAACGGTGACTGCCTACTGAAATCAAAGATTTAAATAAGAAACAAAGTAGTATAACATGATAATTAAATCATCTAGGGTATAGTCTAAAATCTCATCACACTGAGAACCATGAAAATCTCAAAAAGAGGCAATCACTAGCTTGGAGACGATATAAATGTTGAAATTACCTGACAAAAATTCTAAAGTAAAGTAACTGTGAAACGCTCTAACTTTAAAACTTATATGAATGCTTGAAACAAGTGAAAAAATACAGAACCACAGCAAAGACTTCGAAAATGTAAGGAAGAACCAAACCTAAATTTTAAAACTGAAAAATATGATAACAGAATTTTTTTTTTGCCTTATAGAATTCTTTTATTGGTACATTGTAGGTATACAACACAATTACATTTCTCATGGGGAATTGTACCTTTATATAATGCATCTTGGTTCTTATTTTTTCCCCATTCCTAGCCCTCCCTTCACACCCTCCACCCTTCCCTATTTACAAAGACTTTATTTCCATTTTTTCCATTTCTCAGCATTTTTCCTTTCCCTTCTTTCCCTTCCCCTGCCCCTCCCACTACCCCTACCCCTTTGGACCTTTTCTTCCTATTTTGCATTATCGATTATTCATTCTAATCATTGGTACATTTTAGGTATACAATATAATGACATTCATCATTGGAAATTTGCACCTTTACATAGTCTCTCTTGGTTCTTATTTTTCACCCTTGCCCAGCCCTCCCTTCAACCCCTCCATTCCTTCCTATTTAAAAAGACTTTGTTCCTCTTTTTCCATATTCTCATATTAATCCCATTCCCTTCTATCCTTTCCCCTAGTCCTCCCACTTTCTTCCCCTTTGCCCCTTTTCTTCCTATTTCACACTACCTATTATACATTTAGTCCTTATTTACACTTTCAGTTTCTCACACCAGAGAAAATATTCAGTATTTATTCATCTGTGTCCTATTTATTTCACTTAAGAGTATGGCCTCAATGTGCATCCACTTAGCTATAAATGTCTCTAATTTTTCATTTTTGAGTAGTACTAGTAGTACTCCATTTTATTTAAAAAACACATTTTCTTGATACAGTCTCCAGTTGATGGGCATTTGGGCTGTTTCCAAGGTTTCGCTATTACAAACTGTGCTGCTATGAACATGGGCACACATATATCACTGTGGTATGATTCTTTTAATTCTTTGGGGAATATACCCAGCAGGGGAATAGCACGGTCAAATGGGATTTCCAGTCCTAGTTCTTTGAGGTATCTTCATACTGATTTCCACAGTGTTTGCACCAGTCTGCACTCCCACCAGCAGTGGAGCAGGGTTCCTCTTTCACTACAGCCCTGACAGCATTTGTTATTGGTTGATTTCATGATACCAGCCATCTTTCTGGAGTAAGGTGGAATCTCAGCGTTGTTTTCATTTGCATCTCTCCAATGACCAGTGGTGTTGAACCTTTTTTCATGTATTTATTTGCTATTTCTACTTCTTTGTCTGAGAAATGTCTGTTCATTTCAGATGCCCATTTTCGGATTGGGTCTTTAAATTTGGAAGGTATGATTTTTTTAAGTTCTTTATAGATTCGAGATAGTAGACATTTGTCTAAGGAAGAGCAGGTGAAGATTTTTTCCCACATTGTGGGTTGTCTCTTCACACTGCTGGTGGTTTCTCTTGCTGTTCAGAGGCTTTTTAATAAGAAGAGGTCCCATTTTTTGATTGTTTGTGCTAGTTCACAGGCAACTGAGGTTTTGTTCATAAAATCTTTTCCTACACCGATGTCTTCAAGAGTTCTACCTAACCTCTGTTCCAACTGGTTCAGAGTTTATATTTTAATATTTATATCTTTAATTCATTTTTATTTTAGTTTAGCGCATGGTGAGAGATAAAGGTCTAGTTTTAATCTTTGGCAAGTTGAAGCCCAATTTTTCCAGTACCATTTATTAAAGAGGCTATCTTTCCTCCAGTGAGGGTGTTTGGCTCCTTTATCGAAGATGAGATGGCTGAGTGTGTCTGGTGTTGTTTCTGCATCTTCTAATCTGTTCCTCTGCTCCTCAGGTCTGTTTCTTTGCCAGTACCATGCTGTTTTTATCACAGTAGCTTTGTAGTAGAGTTGCAGGTTGGGGATTGTGATACCCCCAGCCATGTCTCTGTTACCTAGAATTGCTTTTGCTATTCTGGGTCTTTTCTTGTTCCAAATGAATTTTTGGATTGTTTTCTCAAGGTCCATGAAGTATGCTACTGGCATCTTAATTGGAATTGCATTAAATCTATATAGCAGTTTTAGAAGTATGGCCATTTTCACTATATTAATCCTTCCTACCCAGGAGCAGGGGATGTCTGTCCATTTTCTGATATCATCTTCAATCTCCCTTTTCAGAGTGCTATAGTTTTCAGAGAAGAGATCTGTGATTTCTTTCGTTAGGCTGATTCCTAGGTATTTCAGTTTTTTGGATGCTATTGTGAAAGGAATTATTTGCCCCATTTCTCTCTCAGTGAGTCTGTCATTGGTGTAGAGGAAAGCTATTGATTTTTATGTGTTGACCTTGTAACCAGCTACTTGACTGAATTTGGTTATTAAGTCTAGAAGACTTTTGGTGGAGTTCTTGGGGTCTTCTATATAGAGTATCATGTCATCTGCAGATAATGACAATTTGACTTCTTCATTTCCTATCTTTATTCCTTTTATTTCTTTCTCTTGTCTAATTGCCGTGGCTAATGTTTCCAGAACTACATTGAACAAGAGTGGTGATAGTGGACATCCTTGTCTTGTTCCTGATTTGAGTGTGAAGGATTTCAGTTTTTGACCATTTAGTATGATATTGGCTGTTGACTTTTCATAAATGGCTTCTATCAGCTTGATGTAGAGACCATCTATTCCAATTTTTTGTAGGGTTTTTATCATAAATGCATGTTGGATTTTGTGAAATGTTTTTTCTGCATCTATGGAGATACTCATATGGTTTTTGTCCTTGGCTCTATTGATATAGTGTATTACATTGATTGATTTTCCTATATTGAACCATCCCTGCATCCCTGGGATGAATCGCACTTGATCAGGGTGTATGATCTTCTTGATGATCTGCATTCTGTTTGCCATTATCTTATTAAGGATTTTTGCATCTATGTTCATTAGTGAGATTGGCCTATAGTTCTCCTTTTCAGTTGGGTCTTTCTCTGTTTAGGAGATCAAGATGGTGCTTGCTTCCAAGAATAAATTTGGGAGTATTGCTTCCCTTTCAATTTCATTGAAGAGTTTAAACAGTAGTGGCAGCAGTTCCTCTCTAAATGTCTTGTAGAATTCAGCAATGAAGCCATCAGGGCCCGGGCTTTTCTTAGTTGATAAGTTTTTAATTACATTTTCCATTTCATTGGTTGATATTGGGTTGTTCAGAATTTTTAGGTCTTCTTTGTTCAACTTTGATAATTCATACATATCTAGGAATCTGTCCATTTCTTCTGTGATGTCCATCTTATTGGCGTATAGGTTCTGGAAGTAGGTATGGATGATATCTGGATTTCTGCTGGGTCTGTTGTAATTTCACCCTTTTCATTCCTAATTGCATGGATTTGGGCCTTTTCTTTCCTTTTTCTGATAAGGTTGGCTAAGGGTTTGTCAATTTTGTTGATTCTCTTGAAGAACCAACTCTTTGCTTCATTGATTTTTTGTATCATTTTCTTAGTCTCCATTGCATTGATTTCTCCTCTGATCTTTTTTTTTTTTTTTTTTTTTTTTTGGTACCAGGGATCAAACTCGGGTCCTTGTGTTTGCACAGCAGGCAACGAAACTGCTGAGCTAAATCCCTGGCCCTCCTCTGATCTTTATAATTTCCTCCCTTGTATGAGCTTTGGGGTTGTCCTGCTCTTCTTTTTCTAGAAGCTTGAGGTGCAGCATCAGGTTGTTTAGTTAGGCTTGTTCTGTTTTCCTAATATACGTATTCACTGCTATGAACTTCCCTCATAAGACTGCTTTCATTGTGTCCCATAGATTCCGATATGTTGTATTGTCATTGTCATTTAATTGAAGGAACTGTCTGCTTTCTTCTTTCATTTCCTCTGTGACCCATTGGTTATTCAGAAGTGTGTTGTTCAATTTCCACATGTTTATGAAATTTTTTGAGTTTCTTTTGCTATGGATCTCCAATTTCATCACACTATGGTCTGATAATATACAGGAGATAACTTCAATTCCTTTGCACTTACTTAAACATGTTCTATGTGTGAGTATGTGGTCTATTTTGGAGAATGACCCATGTGCAGCTGAGAAGAATGTGTATTCTGATTTTGTGGGGTGGAAGACTCTGTAAACCTCTGTTAAGTGCATTTGTTCAAGAGTTCGATTGAGTTCTAGTATTTCATTACTTATTTTTAGTCTAATTGATCTATCTATTTGTGACAGTGGGGTGTTGAGGTCCCCCACTACAATTATACTAGTGCATATATGACTTTTCATGTCTGTTAGTATTTGTTTTATATAGTTGGGCGCACTAGTGTTTAGTGCATAGATATTTATGATTGTCATCTCTTCCTCTTGGATTCTTCCCTTTACAAGGATGTAGTGTCCTTCTTTGTCTCTCTTAATCAGTGTTGGTTTGAAATCTCCTTGATTTGCCAAGAGGATAGCTACTCCTGCTTTTTTTTGTGTTCCTGTCACATGGAGTATTGTTTTCCACCCTTTAACTTTCAGTCTATGAGGTTCCTTTTGAATGAAGTGTGTTTCTTGTATGCAGAATATTGTTGGATTTTGCTTCTTGACCCATTCTGCCAGTCTATTTCTTTTGATTGGTGAATTGAGACCATTAAAGTTGATGGTTATAACTGATATGTATTGACTTGTCATTGCCATGACTTTTTCTTTTTGTTGGGTTCTCTCCCTTTACATTTAATTTCTTGTCATACCAGATGGGTTCATTCTGCTTTGCTTCCTGGGGTTGTGATCTTCAACGTCTGTTCCTAGGATATTGTGTAAAATTCTTTGGAGTGCTGGTTTGGTATTCATGAAGTTCTTAAGGTGCTCTTTATCATGAAAGTATCTTATTTCTCCATCCATTTTGAAAGATAGTTTTGCAGGGTACATCAATCTGGGTTGGGGGCTGTTTTCTTTTAGGCCTTGAAATAAGTCACTCCAAGCTTTTCTTGCCTTGAGGGTTTGCATTGAGAAGTCTGATGTGATTCTGATGGGCTTTCCTTTGTATGTGATTTGTTTCTTTTCTCTAACTGCTTTTAGAACTTTGTTCTTCTGTTGAGTTTCTGGAATCTTAACAATTATATGCATATGTGTAGATTGTTTTTGATCAAGGCTATTTGGAGTCCTATATTCCTCACTTATCTGTATGTCAAGTTCTTTTCCCCTGCTTGGGAAGTTTTCTGCTATTATTTCTGTGAAGAGTTTTTTTTATGTCATCTGCACTCTCTCCTGTTTCATTGACTCCCATCAGTCTTATATTATTCTTCTTTGCATCATCTAGCAGCTGCTGGATTGATTTCTCATGTTCCCTTAGAATTTTGAAGCAATTTTTGTTTTCCTCGTCACTAATTGCAATCTTATCTTCTATATCTGAAATTCTGTCCTCACATTGGCTCATTCTGCTGTGTAGACTTTCAATGGAGTTTTTCATGTCCTGGAAATCTATTTGCATCTGTTTTATGGATTCCATTTGTTTCTTATGTTGGGATTCCATCATGTTCCTGAGCTCCTCTCTAGATTTATTAATCATGTCTTGCACTAGGAGCACAATTTCTCCTGTTATCTGAGAAATTATTTCTGATTTCATTTTTTCCATATCCCCTTTTGTTGCCTGTTCAGTGGGTCCAGGTGGTTGAGTATCAGAGTGTTCCATCTCATTTCCCTTTGGGGTTGCTGTAGGTGATCTGGAAGTCTGGTTTTGAGACTTATTTACATGTTTGCTCACTTCGACTGGGTGGGGGCTGTTGGCACCTGCACAGATTACCTCCTCTGAGCTGGGTGAGGTGGGACAGGGGCTGGGAGCAGCGGTAGGGATGGTGACCCAAAAGCCCTTTCCTGTGGGCTGGGAGCAGCCAGAGGGATGGTGGCCGGGAAACCCCCTCGTCTGGACCAGGAGCAGTGGCATGGTGGCTCAGAAGCCCCTTCCTCTGGACCAGGAGCAGTGGGATGGTGGCTCAGAAGCCCCTACCTCTGGGCCGGCAGCAGCAGGACTCAGTACCATGGTCTGGTGGTCCAGTGTCCTCTGAGTCTTTGTAGTGTGGAACCAGGTGGCTGTACAGAGGAGCTAGGTTGGGGGCGGGGGGGTCCAGTGCTATAACAGAATTTTTTAAAAAATTATTACCTGGGCTCAGCAGCAGAAATTCATGAGGAAAAACCAAATGGACAAAGGGTACAACAGTTTCCAGAAAATATAAATAATTTTTGCACATATAAAAGATATTCATCCTTACTCATAATAAGCAAAATAAAAACGAAAACCACACAAAGAGGGAGATTTTCATCTATTAGAATGGCAAAACTAGAAGTAAAAATATAAAGTGTTGGTAAGAATGTGGATATTTTTCATAGATTGGTTTCAGGCATCTAGAAAAATATGGTCACATCTCTACAATCTACATGCTATTTCCACTTTTGGAAATTTATCATATAGTAAATATGTATATTGGTGACACAAGTACAATGGCATTCCTGGCTACATTGTTACTTTTCACAAAAAACTAGAAACAATTTCATGTCTATCAATGGGCTACTGGTTAAATTAACTCATATATATATATATATATGCATAAAAATATATACATGAAGATTTATCAAACTGTTTAAAAGAAGAATGAAGTCATGTATAACTAAAATGTCCTCATCAGGATATTCCAGCCAGGCCTGGGGGAATCGCTGTGGGGAAGCCCTGGGTTGGGACAATAAGGACACTTCTGTTCTTTGTCTACATTCATTTTTAGCTTAGTGGTTTTTTCCTTTTGGTTAGAGAATACGTTCACATGGTTCAAAACCAGCACATTTCAATAGGCAGACAGTCCAGATTTCCTTCCATTCCTGAACTCCCATCTTCCACTACTTTCCAGGGAAGCCTCTTCCTGTCCCCTGCCCTCAGAGTTTCTTTGTGCTTATACAATCAATGCCTCACTTCTGTAAGAAGTTACAGTATGGGAGCAAGTTATACATGGCTTCATTCTGTTTTCTCTGCCATAAATCATGTAACGATTTTCTTGTTGTTGTTGGGTTTTTTTGTTTCTATTTTGTTTATTGTTTTTTGGTACCAGGGGTTGAACTTGGGACTTTGCTCTTGTGAGGCAAGCACTGAAACCATTGAGCTAAATCCTCGGCCCCGTGTTATCAATTTTTAATTTCAGCGCACTTTCTTTTCCTTGGTTCTGGAGAAGGGGCACCCACATTAAAAGCATCATAAATGAACTTTAAATTATTCAATCATCCTATTGATGCACCCTTATAAAATATTTAGGAAGTGTAGAAAATCTTATTCTGACTTGGCTAACTGCTCTGAAAACCAAGTGTGGTGTATATTCTTCCTGACCTTTTAAAATAACAATGTGACATGGAATTTCTAGGTCAAATGCTTTATAGGGTTGTTTTTTAAGAGATGCTGCTGCTAACTAGTGACAGTTGTGGTTAAATACTATATATACATATATATATATATGTATATATATATGTATATATACTGTGTGAACTCATATAATCCTCATAATCTATGATTATGTACCTCATCACCCCTACCCCAAAGCAGAGGAAGCAGACAAGTCAACAGTTCAAGGTTGCACAGCAGGTAATAGTGCGAACAGAACTTTAATTTAGTCTTTTAGCCCCAGAATCTATGTTTTTAACCGATAACAGGCTATTTCTCTAACATGCAGCTAAACAGATATATTATGTATATTATAAACTGTATACAAAAATAGAAGTTGAAAGAGATGATATGGGGTCTGGGGAATATAGCTCAGTGGTCCAGCACTAGCAGACCATGATCAACGCCCTGGCTTCAATCCACATACTTAAAATATTATAATTTTTAAAAGGTGATATAAATTAACATTTCATAATATTTATTCATAATCAAGAGATTTTCTTCCAAGAAAATTATTTTTGGCAATAATAGTTTAGTAGGAATAAAATGACTGAAAGTGCTCCCTTTTTATTTTTATTTTTTTGGTACCAGGCATCAAGCTTGGCACAGGCAGCAGGTGGCGAAACCACTGAGCGAAATCCCCAGCCCAGTGCTCCCTTTTTTAAAAAATGTGAGACTACCTTTTTTGATATGGCCATTTGGACATATTATTGTCTGTCACAGCTGAAAATGCTCTCCTGCAAAAGTAGGCTCTAGGGAAAGAGATACAGCATTTGTTGCACTAAATCACTACATTTATTTTTAAATCTCTCATACACATTCACAAGTCTTAAAGTTTGGTTAATAAATGTTCATTTCACATACAGCAATAGGACTTCTGTACAAAGTAATCGAACTTGTCACACTTTTTGTATTTCTAACAAAATGGATGTAGAAGTTGTAGTTGTCTCCAGAATCATCACTTGTCCCTCTCTTCCCTTGCAGTAAATGCTGCCCTCCCCTAGGACCTAGGTGGTGAACCTATGGCACATGTGTTATTTTTCTTTCAAGACAGGAGATGTTAATGTAGGAGCTGTGTTTTCTAACTTAAAACTTCAGTATTCAGGTTAAATTGCAGTGTTGGCACTTTGTGATAAGTAAGTGGGTTTTAGGTTGCAGTTTGGGCACTCAGTGTCTAAAAGGTTTGCTGTCACTGTCTGGGTGCTCTTCCCTTACTATCAGCTGGCTTGTTACTTCCTTACCAGCAGAATGTCATAATAATGATGCTCTTCATGCTGAGACTTTGGCATAGAGAAAGCCTTTGACTTGTGTCCATGTACTCATCAGCATTCTCCAGAGAACAGAACCCTGTACAAGAGATACAGGTAAGTTGCACAACCTGCTATCAGAGATCTGGAGAGTCAGAGAGGCAGTGGCTAGGAGGAAGGCTGAAGCTGAAAACGTAGATTCCAGTCCAAGTCTGAAGTCTGAGAACCCACAACACTGAAGGCCAGGGAAATCCAAGCCCATCTCAGGCACAGAGCACACTCAGCAAGAGAACACACTCTCTCTTGGGTCTATTTAGACTCTGGGTGGTTTGGAAGAAGCCACCCAAACAGGTGAAGGCCCTCTGTTTTACTCATTCACCAATTCAGATACTAATCTCTTTCAGAAATGCCCACACTCACACGTGCACACACGTGCGTGTGCACACACACACACACACACGCTCCCAACAGTGATGTTTGACCAGATACTGCACTCACTGGCCTGGTCAAGTTGACACATACAGTTGACCTTCACAGCCTGCATATCTCAGGATGCTTGCTCTGGAGATGGTCAGGTGCCATATATTAAAACCTACCAGAGGCCAGGAACATTCCCAGAGAGGAGCTGCACAGCCATATGGCTCCCGCCAGAGGACTGCCATTCCATCAGTGAGTGTGTATAGATCCCGGGAAGCAGCTGTGTGGCCTAGACCAGTGCAGCTGCAGCCAGATCCCAGCTATGGCTCTGCCCCAACCCCAGAGGCTTGGGAACACCCACTCAAGCCAAATGCCCTCCCAGAAAGGGGCTGAACAGGCACATAGCTTCAGCCAGAGGCTTTCCATACCATCAGCCACAGCCAGGGACCTGCCTGGAGAAGCTCTGTACAGGCACACAAGCAATACCCAGAGACTTACCCCAATACCATTGATAAGTGCAAGGAGACCCTAGCCAAAGCCTCTGCAGACAACAGAAACTTGGGTGCAAGCCCCCAACCAAAGGCCCTCCCAGACAACAGCTACATAGGGACCCCAGCTAGAGGCACACCTAGATACCATCCCAAGTGTGCTCAGGCCCCAGCCAGAAGCCTGCCCAGACAACAGGTCAGCTCAGGGATCTAGAAGGCCATCACTCTGAACCTAGGATTTGGGGTACTGGTGAGCAGCAGAGTAAAGGCTGCTCTGCTCTTGTTGAGAATTCATGATGACTGAGTGAGCAAAAAGTCACCTCAACAAAGACACAACAGGCTGCATCTTTTGAAATGAGAAGGCACATAAATAAGTCCGAAAACCAGACTTCCAGACACCTAAAGCAACCCCAAAGGGCAAAGAGATGAAATAATCTGATAATCAACCACCTGGACTCCCTGAATTGGCAATCGAAGGGGACCTGGAAAAAATGAAATCAGAAATAATTTCTCAGATAGCAGCAGACATTGTGCCCAAATTACAAGACATAATAATAAATCTAGTGCAGACACAGATGAAAAAAAGTAGAGGAGCTGAGGAATATAATGTAATCCCAACATAGGAAATAAATGGAATCCATAAAGCAGATGAAAACAGATTTCCAGGCGATTAAAGACTCCATTAGAAGTTTATACAGAAGAACGAGCCAGTATGAGGGTAGAATTTCAGATATAGAAGATAGGATTGCAATTAGTGAACAGGAAAATAAAAATTTCTTCAAAATTGTAAGGGACCATGAGAAAGCAATCCAGCAGCTGGTACTCAATGCAAAGAAGAATAACATCACAGTGATTGGAGACAAGAAAGAAACAGGAGAGAGTGCAGATGACACACAAAAAACACGGTTCACAGAAGTAATGGTAGAAAACTTCCCAAATAGGGGGAAAGAACTTGACATACAGATAAGTGAGGCATATAGGACTCCAACTAGCCTTGATCAAAAAAAATCTACACATAGGCATATAATGGTTAAGAAAAAAAAAAAAGATTCCAGAAACCCAACAGAAGAACAAAATTCTACAAGCAGTTAGAGAAAAAAAATCACATAAAAAGGAAACCACATCAGAATTACAGCAGACTTCTCAGCACAAACCCTCAAGGCAAGAAGAGCTTAGAAATAGGTATTTCAGGTCCTAAAGGAAAATAGTCTCCAACCAAGATTGATGTACCCTGCAAAACTATCTTTCAAAATTGATGGAGAAATTAAATACTTTCATGACAAAGAACACCTTAGGAACTTCACAAATACCAAACAAGCAATCCAAAATATTTTAGACAATATCCTAGGAAAAAACAATGAGGATCACAACCCCAGGAAGCCCAGCAAAATGAATCCATTGGGCATGACAGGAAATTAAACACAAAGGGGAAGAGTCCAACAAAAAGAAAAAGTCATGACAAGGATAAGTCAATACATATAAATTAAAACCATCAATATTAATGGTCTCAATTCACCAATCAAAACAAGAAGACTGACAGAATGGGTCAAGAAGCAAGATCCAACAATATGCTGCATGCAAGAAACACACTGAATTAAAAAACAAACTCATACACTGAAAGTTAAAGGATGGAAAACAATACTACATGCTATAGGAACCCAAAAAAAGCAGGAGTAGCTATCCTCTTTGCAGATCAAGAGAATTTCAAACCAACACTGATTAAGAGAACAAAGAATGACACTACATCCTTGTAAAGGGAACAATCCAAGAGGAAAAGATGACAATCATTAATAGATATGCACCAAACACTACTCCGCCCAACTATGTAAAACAAATACTAACAAAGATGAAAAATCAAATAAGCACTAATACAATAGCAGTGGGGGACCTCAATGCCCCATTGTCACAAGTCCATTGATCAACTAGACAAAAATAACTAAATACTAGAACTCAATCAAACTCTTGAACAAATGAACTTAACAAATTTTTACAGAGTGTTCCACCCTACAAAATCACATTTCACATTGTTTTCAGCTGCACATGGGTCATTCTCTAGACCACATACTCCCACATAGAACATGCTTAAGTAAGTGCAAAGGAATTGAAATTATCCCCTGTACATTGTCAGACCATAGTGCGATGAAATTGGAGATCAACAGTAAAAGACACTGCAAGAATTTCATAAACACATGGAAACTGTACAAAACACTTCTGAATAATCAATGGGTCACAGAAGAAACTGAAGAAGAAATCAGACAGTTCCTTCAATTAAACGACAATGACAATACAAAATATCGGAATCTATGGGACCCAATGAAAGCAGTCTTATGAGGGAAATTCAGAGCAGTGAACACACATATTAGGAAAACAGAGTGAACCCAATTAAACAACCTGATGTTCAAGCTTCTAGAAAAAGAGAAGGACAAATCCTAAGCTCATACAAGGGAGGAAACTATAAAGATCAGGCCAGAAATAAATGCAATGGAGACTAAGAGAACAAAACAAAAAAATCAATGAAGCAAAGAGTTGGTTCTTGGAAAGAATAATCCAAATTGACAAATCCTTAGGCAAACTTCTCACAAAAGGAAAGAAAAGGCCCAAATCCATGCAATTAGGAATGAAAAGGGTGAAATGACAACAGACCCAGCAGAAATCCAGAGGATCATCAATACCTACTTTGAGAACCTATACACCAATAAGATGGAAAATACAGAAGGGATGGACTGATTCCTAGATATGTATGAATTACCAAAGTTGAAAGAAGATGACATAAATTTCTAAATGACTCGATATCAATCAATGTAATTGAAAATGTAATTAAAAACTTAACAACTAAGAAAAGTCTGAGCCCTGATGGCTTCACTGCTGAATTCCACAAGACATTTAGAGAGGAACTACTGCAACTACTGTTTAAACTCCTCAGTGAAACTGAAAGGGAAGCAATACTCCCAAATTCATTCCTGGAAGCAAGCATCACCTTGATCCCCAAAGCCAAGAAAAACCCAAACAAAAAAGAGAACTATAGGCCAATCTCACTAATGAACATAGATGCAAAAATCGTTAATAACATACTGGCAAATAGAATGCAGAAGACCATCAAGAAGATCATACACCCTG
The DNA here is from genome assembly GCF_053883595.1 of Heterocephalus glaber. Taxonomy (NCBI): domain Eukaryota; kingdom Metazoa; phylum Chordata; class Mammalia; order Rodentia; family Bathyergidae; genus Heterocephalus; species Heterocephalus glaber. The sequence goes on along the minus strand of NW_028258147.1, from coordinate 42,832,897 downwards.
AACAAGTGTGATTTATCCTAGGGATGCAGGGGTTGTTCAACATATGGAAATCAATAAATGTAATACACTATATTAATTGAACCAAGGACAGAAACCATATGACCATTTCAATAGATGCAGAAAAAGCATTTGACAAATCCAACATGCATTTATGATAAAAACCCTACAAAACATTGGTATAGATAGTCTGTACATTAATCTGATTAAAGCCATCTATGAAAAACCAACTGTCAATATCATACTAAATGGTCAAAAACTAAAATTTTTCCCACTAAAATCAGGTACAAGACAAGGATGTCCACTATAACCTCTCCTGTTCAATATAGTTTTGGAAATATTAGCCACAGCAATTAGACAAGAGAAAAAATAAAAGTAGTAAAGAAAGGAAACGAAGAAGTCAAATTGTCATTATTTGCAGATGACATGATACTCTATATAGAAGACACCAAAAACTCCACCAAAAGTCTTTTAGACTTAACAGCAAAATACAGTAAAGTAGATGGATACAAGGTCAACACACAAAACTCAATACCTTTTCTGTACACAAAAAACAGACTCACTGACAGAGAAATGTGGCAATCAATTCCTTTCACAATAGTATCCGAAAAATTGAAATACCTAGGAATCAACCTAAGAAAGACATCAAAGACTTCTACTCTGAAAACCATAGCACTCTGAAAAAAGAAACTGAAGAGGGTATTAGAAAACGGAAAGACACCCCTTGCTCCTGGGTAGGAAGAATCAACATAGTGAAAATGGCCATACTTCCAAAACTGCTATATAAATTTAATGCAATCCCAATTAAAATACCAGGAGCATACTTCACAGACCTGGAGAAAACAATCCAAAAATTCATTTGGAACAAGAAGAGGGCTAGAATAGCAAAAGCCATACTAGGCAATAAAGATAAGGTAGGGGATATCACAATCCCCAACTAGAAACTGTACTACAAAATTACTGTGATAAAAACAGCATGATACTGGCAAAGAAACAGACCTGAGGACCAGTGGAACAGATTGGAAGATGCAGAAACAACGCCAGACACACTCAGCCATCTCATCTTTGACAAAGGAGCCAAACACCCTCACTGGAGGAAAGATAGCCTCTTTAATAAATGGTGCTGGGAAAATTTGATTTCAACTTGCCAAACATTAAAACTAGTCCTGTATCTCTCAACATGCACTGAACTAAAATCAAAATGGATTAAAGATCTAAATATTAAACCAGAAACACTAAACCGGCTGGAAGAGAGGTTAGGAAGAACTCTTGAAAGCATTGATGTAGGAAAAGATTTTATGAACAAAACCTCAGTTGCCCGTGAACTAGCACCAACAATCAACAAGTGGGATCTCTTCTTACTAAAAAGCTTCTGCACAGCAAGAGAAACCACCAACATAGGGAAGAAACAACCCACAATGTGTGGGAAAAAAATTTCACCAGCTGTCTCTCAAACAAAGGTCTACTATCTCGAATCTATAAAGAACTTAAAAAGAATCAGACCTCCCAAAATTAAAGACCTAATCCAATAATGGGTATCTGAAATGAACAGACATTTCTCAGACAAAGAAGTAGAAATAGCAAATAAACATCTGAAAAAATGTTTAACATCATTGGTCATTTGAGAGATGCAAATGAAAACAACACTGAGATTCCTCCTAACCTCAGAAAGAATGGCTGCCATCATGAATTCAACCAATAGCAAATGCTGGCGGGGCTGTGGTGAAAGAGGAACTCTGCTCCACTGCTGATAGGAGTCTAGACTGGTGCAACTACTCTGGAAATCAGTATGAAGATACCTCAAAGAACTAGGACTAGAAGTCCCATTTGACCCAGCTATTCCCCTGCTAGGTATCTTCCCCAAAGATTTAAAAGAATCATGCCACAGTGATATATGTGCACCCATGTTCATAGCAGCACAATTTGTGATAGCTAAAACTTGGAAACAGTGCAATTGCCCATCAACTATAGAATGGATCACGAAAATGTGTTTTTTAAATATAAAATGGAGTACTACTCAGCCATAAAAATGAGAAATTGGAGACATTTATTGCTAAATGGATGCACATTGAGGCCATACTCTTAAGTGAAATAAATAGGACACACATGTGTAAATACCAAATAGTTTCTCTACTGTGAGAAAGTGAAAGTGTAAATAAGGAGTAAAAGATATAATAGATAATGTGAAATAGGAAGAAAAATTGAAAAGGGAAGGGGAAATGGGAGGGATAGGGGAAAAGAAAGAAGGGAGTGGAATTATTATGGGAAAAACAAAAAATGAAAACAAACTCTTTGTAGATAGTCTTTGTAGATGGAGGTATTGAAGGGAGGGCAGGGGAATGGGGAAAAAATAAGAACTAAGACAGGTTATGTAAAGGTGCAAATTTCCAATGATGAATGTCTTTATATTGTGTACCTAAAGTGTATCAATAAAATTAATTTTATCAAGAAGAAAATGTCAATAAACTATCTCAAGTGGAAGGAAAAACATCAGAGTTTGAAGACAAAACTTTCAAAATATATTCAGCTGGAATGAGAAAAAAATAAGAAAAATGAAAAGAGCATTCAAACTATCTTAGGGATATCAACTGTTAAGTCATCATTCTGCCTCAGGAACCAGACGGGGAATGGAGAGGCCTTCAGAAAACTTCAGCCTCCTTCCCAGTCCCATTGTGGTGCAGCTGTAGGAAAGATCTCTGAGAGCACTCTCTAGACTAGCCTATTTACACCAAGATTATAAATTTTGAGAGACATACTTAGCCACTTAGTTTTGAAATGGTTTAGTAGATAGCAATAGTCATCTAAAACAGAGTTCTACTGAAACACTATGTTTGGAAGGCTGTTCAAGAAGTAAGAAGATTTTAGCCCTGTATTTATTTTCAAATGTGCAGAAACGAATATTATTATGAGAATAGCGATAAAGTTTTTAAAAGCCATGAAAATTAGAGACATTTTCAAATACCAATCCCCAAAATGCCTTTTGTAGACAAAAGTTTCTGTTTAAATTGGAATAGAAGGTCTTTATCTCAACCTGATTAAGGCTATCTATGAAAAAACAACAGCCAACATCATACTAAATGGTCAAAAACTGAAAACTTTCATGCTAAAATCAGGAACAAGACAATGATGCCCACTATCATCACTCCTGTTCAATATAGTTCTGGAAACATTAGCCACAAAAATTAGGAAAGAGAAAGAAATAAAAGGAATAAAGATAGGAAAGGAAGAAGTTACACTGTCATTATTTGCTGATGATATGATACTTTACATAGAAGACCCAAAAAACTCTGCCAAAAGTCTTCTAGACTTAATTAACAGATTCAGTAGAGTAGAGGGATACAAGGTCAACACTCAGAAAACAATAGCCTTCTTTTGCACAAATAGCAGACTCACTGAGAGAGAAATTAGGTGAGCAGTTCCTTTTACAATAGCATCCAAAAAAATGAAATATCTAGGAATCAATCTAACAAAGGAAGCAAAAGACCTCTACACTGAAAACAACAGCACCCTGAAAAAGGAGATCGAGGAGGATATAAGAAAATGGAAAGACATCCCTTGTTCCTGGGTAGGAAGAATCAATATAGTGAAAATGGCCATACTCCCAAAACTACTATATAGATTTAATGCAATGCTGATTGAAATTCCAATAATATACTTCACAGAACTAGAGAAATCAATCCAAAAATTTATTTGAAACCAGAAGAGACCCAGAATAGCAAAAGCAATTCTGAGCAACACAGACATGGCTGGGGGTATCACAATATCCAACGTGAAGCTATACTACAAAGCTACCATAGAAAAACAGCACGGTACTGGCAAAAAATAGGCCCAAGGATCAGTGGAATAGATTAGAAGATGCAGAAACAACTTCAGACATGCTCAGCTACCTCATCTTTGACAAAGGAGCTAACCACCCTCATTGGAGGAAAGATAGCCTATTTAATAAATGGTGTTGGAAAAACTGGATTTCAACCCATCAGAGATTAAAACTAGACCCATATCTATCATCATGCAGTAAACTAAGATCGAAGTGGATTAAAGATCTAAATATTAAAACAGAAACACTAAACTTTCTGGAAGATAAGTTAGGTAGACCTCTTGAAGATATTGGCATAGGAAAAGACTTTATCAACAAAACCTCAGTAGCACAGGAACTAGCAGAAAGAATCAACAACTGGGATTTCACCTTATTAAAAAGCTTCTGAACTGCAAAAGAAATCACTAACAGAGCTAAGAGACAACCTACAATGTGGGAAAAAATTTTTAGCAGCCCTAGCTCAGACAAAGGGCTACTATCTGGAATATATAAAGAACTGAAAAAAATCAGATCCCCCAAATTCAAAGACCCAATTTAAAAATGGGCATCTCAAATCAACAGACATTTCTCAGACAAAGAAGTAAAAGCAGCAAATAAACATATGAAAAAATGTTCAGTATGACTGCTCATTGAAGAGATTCCGATGAAAACAACACTGAGATTCTACCTCGCCCCAGAAAGAGTGGCTGCTATCAAGAAATCAACCAATAAGAAATGCTGGCAGGGGTGTGGAGAGAAAGGAACCCTTCTCCATTGTTGGTGGGAGTGCAGACTGGTGCAGCCACTGTGGAAATCAGTATGGAGATACCTCAAAGAACTAGGGCTAGAGGTCCCATATGACCCAGCTATTTCCCTGCTGGGTATCTTCCCCAAAGAATTAAAAGAATCATACCACTGTGATATATGCACACCCATGTTTATTGCGACACAGTTTGTAATAGCTAAAGCTTGGAAACAGCCCAAGTGCCCATCACCTGGAACCTGGATAAAGAAGATGTGGTTTTTTGATAAAACGGAGTACTACTTAGCCATAAAGAACGAGAAACTAGAATCATTTATAGATAAATGGATGCATATTGAGGCCATACTCTTAAGTGAATTAAATAAGACACCCATGTGTAAATACTGAATAGTTTCTCTAGTGTGAGAAACTGAGAGTGTAAATAAGGATTAAAAGGATTAATAACTAATAATTGATACTTTAAAATAGGAAAAGATCCAAAGGGGTAGGGGTGTGGGAGGAGATGGGGAAAGGAAAGAATGGAAAGGAAAAATTATGAGGAAAGGAAAAAAATGGAAACCAAGTCCATGTAAATAGGGAAGGGTGCACAGGTAATGGGGAAAAAATAAGAACCAAGATATATCATGTACAGCTACAAGCACCCAATGATAAATGGAAATGTATTGTATACCTAAAATGTACCAATAAAAGAATTTAAGCAAAATTTTTTTTTAAAGTTTCTGATTAGAAAACATTTAACTGCTGTATTTATTAATTAAAATGCTACTCTGTCTAGCAGGAGAAGATTACATTTGCTTTGACAAAAAATATTTGCTAAGAACCATACTACTTGTCCTGGTTGTTATTATAAAAAAAATCAACCATTATTTTACTTCTTACTGTGGAATGGTTGTGAGAATGCAAGCAGCTCTTGAAGACTTTCCATATAGCTCCCCAGGTGTTTTCATGTTACTATGTTTGCTTTATCAGTCTCCCTAAATATGTACACATATCATTTTTAGGAACTGTCTAAAAGGAAGTTGCAGACATAAAGTCTCTATATCTAAATTGCTCAGCGTAAATTCCCTACAAACGAGGACATTCTCTTGCAAAATTGTTGTTCAATGATGAAGACCGAGAGTCCACTCTGAAAGACCATTGTTCTCTGATATAGATGCTTCACTCGGATTTCCACAATCATTCCAGTAATATCTTCTCCAGCAAAATAAAAATAAAATTTCCATTGTGGTTCTGATCCAGAACCACAATTTGCATTTGGTTGACCTGTCTCTTCTGTCATCTTTAATCTGGGACTTTTTCCAGATAGTGTTGAAAAGTTCAAGTAACTTGAATGTTTTTTTACATGCTTACAATCAAACCAGGCATTCTAAGCAGGAAAACAAAAAAAAATGACTGTTCCTATCAGTGCATTTTACCGGTAGGTACATGATGTCATTTTGTTTAATTACTATAGATGTTAATTTTAATCACTTGGTTAGGGTAGACTCTGTCACATTTTTCTAGTGTAAAATTACTATTCCTTTCCTCTTCTATATTTAACAGCTTTTGGGGAGGAGATAGTCTGAGTCAATATCAATATTCTTTTTCTCAAGACATATTTGAGAAATACAGTATTTTGCAGCTCACATTTCCAAAATCATAATATATTCTAATAAATTGCTCTCCATATCTTTAGCAGTATTTTCTAATCATCTTCCAATAATATTCATTAGCAAAGTATTTCAGCTTATTTTGAAATTGTTTTGTGTGATAATTCAGGCTTTAAAAATTTGGGTCAAAACAAATATAAACTCCAGTTATTCAATAAAATTTATTTTCAAAAGAGGCTTTTGAGTAATTGGCAAGTTTAGAAAAAATTGAAAATGTAATGAAATGTCAAGAAATTGAATATCTAAATATTTCTTAGAGGTTTATCTTTATGTTCTAAATGGTTAGTTGGTAAATGTGTTATTCATTGTTTTAGTATTGACAGGTACATTAACTGTCTTATTACTCATTTTGACATTATTGTTTTAGAGTGAAGTTGCTAAGATTAGTACATATAAATATAATTTTCAATAATCTTCCTGGTAATTTCCATATTTTTGACTTTTTGGTAAAATTCAATTAGACTTCGGTGTTTTTCCTTATATATACAGTTGTTTCTCATTATTTGTGGTAGTAACATTCTATAAAGTCACCACAGTGAACTGGTGAATACTGAACAATATATTGTTCCTAGGGGAAATACAAGGTTTGGTTCCTGTGAGCGTTTGGTCACAATATTTTCATCAACCAATCACTGCACTTTGTTTAATGTGCCTTTCTGTTTAAAAACAACTTCTTTAATGTGTAGTACCATAACTCAGGCTTGCACAAATGTATTTAGCACATGTTTTCTCTCAAGGTACATCACAGCTTTGTTGAGCTTAGGACCAAAAATAGAATTTCAGTTCTATTCTTTAAACAGTGATATCACCAACAAAAATAACAAAAAAAGTGAAAATATAGCACTAAATAGTTCAAGAAAAAGATACTCATTTACAGCATGACAAAAAAGACAATGTCATCTTCTTTGACTTCAGCTGGAACGTCCAAATCAAATGTCTCAAACAGCTCACTACTCTCTATGTGTTCTCCAACACCCATGGAGATGGTGCATGAAACATGACTCATGTGGAGCCTGCAACACCACTGAGCTGGGAAGATGTAGGTAAGATGCCAGGGAGGCCAATATGCCTAGAGTTCAGAGGGAAAAAGACAAAGAGAGAAGTTCACAGAGAGGGTGCTCCAAAGAACAGCAGATATTTCCCCCAAATCTTCAGCTCAGTGCTGATCAGTACAAGAATAAAGGAAACTAGAGCCAAAGAAATAACCAATTAAAAGGATTAGAAGGAGCAATCACTAGTGGTCACACAAACATGATAATTTCTCTTTCCCCAGCAACAATGAGGAATCTCCTAAGTCATGGAGTATTGTAGAGAGTACTCAGAAAGACCTTGCCTTACTAGTAGAGCAAACTTAGTTATAGATTACATACCAATCTTGTCTCATTTAACAGAACTAGAAACTGAGCCCTAATTGGATCAAGCTGTTCTTATACTTAACTGCATCCCAGAATAAAGCTCAAGAATACAGTATTTATAAGAACACAAAAATTGTCAGGACTCAGCAAGGTACAATTTCAATGTCTAAAATCCAGTTTAAAAATTACCAAGTATGAAGAGGCAAGAGAAAAAAGTTCATTATAACTGATGTAGAAATGACAAGTGATAAAATTTATAGACAAACCTATTCATGCAGTTACTATAATTGTATTCCACATATCTGAGAACTAGGCAATGACTGAAAAATTTAGTGTAGAATGGAAAATATCAGGAAGTCTGAATTCAAATACCTAGAGATGAAAACTATACTGCCTGAGATGGAAAATACAGAAATTTGAATAAACCTCAGATTAGGTATTGCAGAAGAGAAGATTAGTGATCAGCAAATAATCCAAAATGAAACACAAAGACAGATTATTAAAAAACAAATCAATAAAGTATCAGTAAGCTGTAGAACAATTTAAACTCTTGTAATTAGAGTCATTGGAAATGAAGATGGGAAGAAAAATTCTTTTCTGAAATACATGAAAAATGTAAACCTACAGATTTAAGAATTTCAAGGAATTCCAAGGATGAGAAGCCTAAAGAAATTAACACCTAAGCACATCATCATTGGGTTGCTTAAAACTAACAAGATAGAGTAAATCTTAAAAAACAGCTAGAGATGAAATATGACAGTAGATTTCTCACTGGAAATAATGCAAGACAGAAGATAGAGTAACATTGTTAAAGAACTAAAAGACAACCTTCACCAACCTACAATTTTATACCCAGTGAAAATATATTTCAAAATAAAGACATTTTCAGAAACACAAAAACTAATACCTGTGTGATAAAAAATTTAGGAAGTCTTTTAAGCACTAGGAAAATAATACCATATAGAAGTATAGAATTACAAAAGGAATGGAAAGTATGATAAACGATAAACAGATGGGTAATTACATGGGACATTTTTCTCATTGTTTAAATCACTATAAACTATAATTGTATGTTTAAAGAAAGATAAAGATAACAACATAATATGTGGTTTATAAAGTATGTAATAGTAAAATGTGTAACAGCCAAAGTACAAAGGTTAGGAGAGGAGAAATGTAAGCATGCAGATACGAGGTTGTTACACTATATCTGAAGTGGTATAATGTTCCTAGAAGATAGATTTTGATAAGTTAAAGGTATATACTAAAAACTGGATCAAAATACAAAATAATATGACAAAGTTATAACTCACATGGCAACAGAGGAGGCCTCAGCAGTGCCCACCTTGATGTATAAAAGTGACTGTGTGAGGATACAGAGAAGCTAACGCACTGAAAGGAGATTTTTATTCTTTACACTTCCCGAGAGGAGGAGGCACAGTGGTCCATGTGGGGCCATGGGATACAGGACAGCACTGATGTCTTCCAGGAGGCAGAGACAAGTGGAGGAAAGCCCAAGTCAGAGGCTTCATTGTGTTTTCTGTGGAAGAAACAGGGCAGGGCAGGGGAAATAGCTTAGTGTTGTCTAATGCGAATAATTCCAAAAGGCTTTGGGGAATAATGGGTGCCCCTAGTTCTCTGATACTTGGTGCTGTGTTAAATTAGGGAAGGGAAAATATTGTCTTGTTATGTGTGAGTTAGATAAAGGAGATGACCGGGATATCCAGTCAGGATTGATTGGTTTTTATATGAAAGGCAGGCACATCAGCAGTTGTCTGTAGAACTACCTATCCCTGGAAGAGCCATCTCTCCTGCCACAGAGTCCCCAAAGATGTCAAAACATAAAATACTAAAACTTTAAAAAACCACAGCTACTACAGGAGATGAAATGGGATAATAAAAAATCCTGAATCCATAGTATTTCATTAACATGCATAAATTTTATACTTTTTTACTCACTAAAAAATAAAAAAATATAAGAAATCCTACATGTAAAAAAGTGAAAAATAGAAAAGGGGAAGAAAAAAAGATACACAAATATAAAACAAGCAGAAGGATTTTGTCTTTAGATTGAAATTTATCAATAAATATATACTGTGAATGGCCTAAACATTCTAATTAAATCCAGAGGTTCTCAGAATGAATAAAATAAAGCCTAGCTATCTATCTTGACTTCATAAAACCTGTATTAAATATAAAAATACAAATAGATAAGTAAAAGATTCAAGAAAGACAAATCATGCTAACATTAATCAAATGAACTAAAGAAAGCTAGCATGGGTAAACTTTAAGGTTCAAGTCAAACAATATCTTCCTGATGTTAATGGAACTAAATAAGAACGCAACCAGAAAGATAACTGAAAATCTACCCCAAATATGTGAAAGCCAAATGATGCACTACTGAATAGCATTGCTATGGAGGAAATCAAAAGTGAAATAAAAAAATATTGTAACTTAATGAAAATAATGATACAAAATTCTTAAATGTATATGATAAGGATAAAGCAGTACTTGGAAGAAAATTTAAAATCTATAATTAGGAAAAACTACAAAGAGGTCAAATAATGACCTCAACTTCCACTTTTGTTAAGAAATTATTTAAAAGAACAAAAGAAACCTGGAGTAAATAGCAGAAACAAGAAGACAAAGTATATGATACTGAAGTAAAACACTTTACAAGAAACACAAAGAGAAGACCAATTTCTCTTATGAATAGAGATGCAAAGAACAATATAAAAGAATAAGTAATATAGTTTGACCAAGAAGGACTTATTTCAAAATGCAGACTGGTTGTAATACTCAAAAACAATAAATGCAATTCAGCATATTAACAAACTGAAAAATGCAAACCATTTATTTCATCAGATGCAAGAAAAGTATATGGCAAAATGAGCAGCAGACATTTCTTATGAAAACTCTCAACAAATGAGAAATAGAAGTGAATCAACTTGGATAAAAACATCTACAAAATGCAGCTAACATCTTAATTATAATAGACTAAATGCTTTCCCATCCCCATTAGCAACAAGGAGAGGTTATCTGACTCAATATTGCAGTGTAGTACCATAGTGCATTAGAGCAAGGAGAGAAAAGCAGAATTTCTATATTTTGGAAAGAAAAATTCAAAGAAATCATATTGTCTATGTAGAAAATTGTACAGATAATATTAAATATGTAAGGGATTAATATGGCAAAAGATGTACAAGATCTGAATGCTTAAAATTGCAAAAATTTACTGAAAGAAGTTGCAAATAAATGGAAATTATACCATGTTCACAGATTCAAAGACTCAATTTAGCTAAGATGCCATTCTCCCTAAATTTGTCTTTATTGGAAATATTCCTAATCAAAACCCAAGTGAATTTTTGTAGAAATTTACAACCTGATTCTCAAATTCATATGGAAATGCACAGGATATAGAATACCCAAATGAAATTTGAAAAAAGAGGAATAAAGTTGAAGGATTTATTCTCTCTAATTTCAAGACTTACTATAATGCTACAGCAATGAAGATAAGGTGGCATGGTAAAAGAAGTGTACAGCACAGCACAGATGAGTGGAACAATGGGAGAGCAGACAATCCAGAAATAGATGCAAACATATAGAGAAAACTGATTTTTGACAAAGTGCAAAGGTAATTCATTGCAAAAACATTAGCATTTTAAAAAAACGATGCTAGAAAAGTTGTCTTCCATGTACATAAAAATGAAAATTGATCCATACTTTGTACAATGTATAAATATTAACTCAAAATAAATTGTAGATTTTGTAAAAACTAAAAAACTTCTAGTATAAGCCATAGAAGAAAATCCTAGTGACTTTGGGTCATACAACTATTTCTTAGACATAATACTAAAAACATAAACAGTAGGATTAAAAAAAGTGTTGCTAACTCTCTCCCCCCGCACCTCCCTGAGATGTTTTCATAATGAAGAGCACTATGGTTTAATCTAAAATGTCCCCCCAAAGTCCCATGTGTTCAAAGGTGGACTGTTTAGAAGGTGATTGGATCATGGGGAGCTATACTCACCATTCACCTGCTGCTGAGCTGGATGGATTTCTTGATGAGTTTGTAGTGTATTGAGATGTGAGGAGGTAGGGCCTGGCCAGAAAAGGCAGCTGACTGGGGGCATGGCCACCAATGATTAACCCTTCTTTCTTTCTTCTCTCTCTGCTTCCTGGCTGTCATGGGTTGAGTGACTTTTCTCTGCGATGACTTTCTACTATGCCATTTTTGTCTTGGAGCCAGCCAACTGTGGACTGAAACTTCTAAAGCCATGAGCCAAAATAAACCTTTCTTCAAGTTGTGTCAGGTATTTTGTCCCAGTGATAGGAAGATGACTGATATGAAAGAGCTGGTTAAAAGATGATAGAAATCTTGAAAAGATTAAAGAGTGATAGTATTGGAGATGATGTCCAGAATAAGAGAATGGGAGAGTCATGCTTTGAATGAATGAATAAAAACATAGAGAGAGAGTAAAGGGGAAAGAGTGATAATTTGAAAGATTTTAGCAAGGTACTGAAGCAATTATTTGATTTTGAATAAGCTTCCTTCATCAATAGCAAAGGAGCGATAAACCGTTATTCAAAACTAAATGTGTATCACAAAATTCTTACTGCCCCTACATAATCTAATTTAATTTCAGTCATACCCCTATGAGGTAGATTTATTTGAGCCTTATTATGGAGACACAGAAAATGACCCTCAAAGAGGAAGGAGATATGCTCAAGTGAGACTAGAGAGAGAAACTCAAAAGCACTCACTCTTCAGTACTTCTGAGATGGGGCTACGTTCACACTATATTGACAGACAATGAACAACACAATGATCTGCATCCTATTAGTAACAGTAATGTTGGAAACAAGCTTCTCCCTCATAAAAAATACAATGAATGCCAGAGGTTCTGAAATATATTATTAGACACTGATACCAAACTAAGGAAAATTATGTCTCTCAGTTTGTAACATACATTTTATTAAAATATAAAATTAAATGTTTTTAAACTTCATTTATATAAGGAATTAAATCCCATGGCAATAGCTGTGTGACTTGGGTTTTAGAATGTAAAAGCTGTAAGACTAAATAATGAATTCACAAATTATTTTAAAAAGTATAAATAGTCCATAACCATCTTTTTAAATACATAGTCAAGTCTATATCTCAAATTTCTAGGCCAAAATCTTTGTGAAAATAGAGACTAAATTCTTTCATCAGGAGGCCAAGGACTAAAATATAATGTGTTTTTATTTAGATAATCTGGGAGTATTTTGAATTTTTCCTTTTCTTATCATTAACATTGATCTCTCAGAATCGTCTGTTTCTCTTTGAACTTGGGAAACAAGAATTTGATATCACACAGAATTTAAATCAGTTAAAATAGGGACCCAGACAGCACCAAAAACTCTAGATGTTAACCATAATAACTTTTTGGTCTCAATGAAGAAGTTTGATTGTTTATTTGAAAATCACCAGCATCAACACTACCTTCCCAGGGTCCATGAGTGCATTTTCCTGCACTTACTAATGCTGGGATCTATTTTCCAAAGATGAGAAACGAGTTAAAGCCACATATGAACTTGTCATAGAAAAGCTAAAAAGTTTTAATTTAAAAATTAAAAATGTAAACCACCTTTGCAAAGAGCTCCCTATTTCTATTTTATTCATCACTATTTGTACCTAATAGGTTCAACTGTTCCTTGACTTATAATATTTTAATAAATGATTGCTATTGTATATTGTCTAAATAACATAAGACTTTCTCTGGAGAGAGGATGATGTTTCCAGCTATCAGTGATTAAAACACCACGAGTTCATGAAATTTGATTAGACCTGATTTTTATTTTATTTTATTTCATCCAGTTTGAATAGTGCAAAAAAATCTTAAAATAATAATAACTCATAATCCAACCCAGAACTGAGAACTATTAATGTATAGCATATTTGCTTGCTTGTTTTTTTCTACTTAGATATATTATTTTTTAAATTGTACAAGATATATGGTAATAAAATTTTGTTTTAAAGAAATAACTAAGCTGAACAGTGACATATGCCTGTAATCCCAGCTATTCGGGAGGCAGAGGCAGGAGAATCAGAAGTTAAGGCCGGCCATTTGAGAAATGAAAATTAAAATAACACTGAGATTCAATCTCACTCCAGAAAGAATGATTATGTTCAATAATCAAATAATAATAAATGCTGAAGAGTCATGGGGAAAATGGAACACTTTCACATTGTTTATGGAAGTGTAAACTGGTACAACCACTATGGAAATCAATACACAGAGTCCACAAATAACCAAAAATAGAAATTCCATCAGACCCAGCTATTTCCTTCCTATGTATCTTTCTTAAAGAGTTAAAAATGTACAGTGAAATATACATACTCATGTTTATAACAGCATGATTCATAATACCAGTTGCTAAATCTTTAAAGTGTCCTAAATGTTCATCAACAGATGAATAGATAAACAAAATGCGGTCTTTATATACAATGGAGTACTACTCTGCCAGAAAGGATAAACTTGAGTCATTTGTAAGAAAACAGATACAACTTTAGGCCATAATGTTAGGTGAAGTAAATCAGATACACACTCTTAAAAATTACATATTTTTCTTATATGAGAATTACAACCTATAAATAAAGGATAAAATAAAAGGTAAACAGTAGAAAATATTAAGATGGATTTTTGGCATATGGGAAGGAAACCTAGAGATGGAGGAAGAGGGGAGGGAGAAGAGGGAAATTAAGTTTAAGGGGTTCTACAGTGCTGTGTGCATTTCTTATGAGGAATGTGATCATCTTGTACTAATAATAGCACTGATATATGCAGGTGTCCGAGAGATGCAGGGATGGGGAGGGAGGAGAAAGAATGGCTTAGAACAAAGAGTTGAGAGACTTCATGAACACGTACCAGCTCCCCACAATGAATGTAACTATTATGTACGACAAATACATACCAATAAAAAATTAAAGACAAGTTAAGGCCAGCTTGAGCAACATACCAAGACATGAGCTCTTAAAAAAGAAAAAGAAATAATCTGGTCCTTTCTTATAAAGTTGAGTGTCTTTTTGTCTCCATATCTGTTATGATCTAAATGTTTGTTACCTATAATTTCATATTTAGGAGCTAATTCCCAATGTGATGGTATTTGGAGGTGGGGTTTTGGGAACTAATAAGATTTTGTGAGTTCATGAGGGTGAGGACCACATAATGGGATTAGTATCTTTATAAGAAGACACCAGAGCAAGCTCTCTCTACCATGTGAACAAGAAAACAGCCATGTGTAAACAAAGAACTCTATCCTTGCTCTGCCCTCGCTGCCTGAGGACCAAGGAGGGCCGAGGAGGTGATGTGCCTGCCAGGCGGGTCCGGGCTCCTGCTAGAGAGGGGAGGTGGCGGCGGGCGGGCGACTCAGCTCCCTCACTCTCTGAGCTCAGGCTCGCTGCTTGCTCTCCCAGAGCCGCCTCCTCCTCCACCTCCAGGTGCAGATTTCTACTAGTAAGTGGTCATTTTAATAATCATTTAAAAATATTTTAAGTTTACCTTTGCATCACCTTTGTGGCCAAGCAAATGGTCTGGCACATAATAAGTACTTACTGAATATATTTGGATTAAATAATACCAGGCACATGCAGCTACTGCAATCTGATCATCAGCTCTCAGGCATTTTGTCACAACAGTGGAAAGCTGACTAACACACCTCACTAACTAATTAGTCCTGATCTATCTGGAAAAGAGCATAGATTTATAAGGTGGAAAAGAAGGAGTACATAGGAAACTCCTACCTGAGAAAAGAAAAAAGGATGCTCTTCAGTGGAGAAGATGAATAGAAAAGGGTGAGGAGATAAAAGTTTAAAGGAGATGGACCACGGTGAGGGTGCTGCTGCTGAATCTCTGATGCTGATGACCCCAAGCTCCATCCCCAATGGAGAGACCAGCACCACAGAAACTCTGATGGAAGTGTCATACCTGAAGGGAAAGTCTGAACAGCTTTGCACTGTACTGTTGATATCAGTCTGATTTGGGCACCATGAACAGACCATGAACTTGTTCTGTGTTCTGCCATCTCTCTGCACTCCACTTCCAGTGTGAGGATCCAAGTTTCTTCAAGGGTTCTATCTGGGGCAAAGAGAGAAGGGGAAAAGCTGGCTCGCTTGGCAGGGAGAACAGTAAGGGTAGGGGCTGTGAAGGCTCAAGAGCACAGGACAGTGAGTTCACACTTGGAATTGCTTTGTCCTGTTAGCAAAACCTTGTCAAAACTCTAAAACTAGAGACAAGTTGGTCCTAATCACTTTGCAGATAGAAAAGTTCCCAAGAACAATAAGTCATAGTATTTTATTAATAAGGAGATAAGGAATCACAGCTGATACGACTAGTGCACATGCCAGCACCCAGTAGATCCAGAGGTGCCATCTGTTCATCATCTGGCTCCTGTGCCCTTAGGAATCTGTGAAGACCAAGAAGCCAGAGTGCAGATGTCTGGTCTTCCCAGCCCCTGTTCCCAGGAGGCAGAGGGAACATCCTTCTGCCCTTACACAGAGCTGCCATTGTGGGCTCAGAGAGGACAGAGAGAAGACCCATTCTGACAGAGACCTTAACCTGGAGTTAAATTTACAAGATTGTGTTACTTTCAATTTGACAAGTTTACATTAGCTGGAAGTCTTCAGAGAAAGATCAGTTCAGTGATGCAGGATAAAAAAGTCATAATGTTTTCTACATCAGAGTCTTAATGCATAGATTTCAACCTAGAGGCCTCCTTTGAAAGGTCAGCTCTCCTCGTGCTATAAGAAATGTTCCAGCCATTTTCTCTGGCAAGGCATGAGAATGTGATCTCACAGATTCTCCCTCAGGCTTTCTGGAACTAGCTTAATCTAACCATCTTTAGTTTTTTTGACCTTGCTGCTCTATACCAAAGTGCTAGAACTCTTGCTAATTCTTTGATCTTGACCAGACCTCAGCCATACTTCTATGGTGCTTCAAGTTATAACCCAATCTTGTTTTTCAGCCCAACAAGGATCTATTCTCCCTTAACTACCCTTTACGGGCTCCATATCTAATGATTTGATATGCACTAAGGGCAAATACTACACTCACATTCTAAGATCTTTGTAATGTATGTGTTTGTTTAGGTTATATGCTCATATGTACTTGCCCAGATGGAAAAAAGTATTTTCTATAAGTAAAAAGGTATTTTTTTGTAAGACACACACACACAAACCACATATATCTATGTACATATATCACTCTAAGTTCACACTTGGCATTAAAAGTTGGTCTGTTTTAAAGTGTATTTTTACAATTAGCAAAGACATTATATCTAAATCATATTTTTAAGGGCTCAAGGTTGGCTAGTTTGATTATCATCATTATTGATAAATGTGGGCTATGCAGATATGTAGATATAACTGCATACAATTTTGTTTTCTGATTAAATTGTTGCCTGTGAAATTACATGACAGCAATAAGAAGTTTATGTAATTAGTGACAATGTTTTCTTTTGTTATGTTTTAGTGGAGTAAAATCCTAGGACTAATTTTACCCTTGCGTACATATGATATCTCTTCCTGAAAACACATGGTCACAAGGGTTTTGTTATTTTAGTGTAATGAAGCAAGAAATGGCTGTGAAAGATTTGCCTCTAGAAACATGTTGGATTTATATCTCAGAAATGTAGTGGGGGAGGACAGGGATGGGGGAATACATTTGTCAAATCTGCTAAATTTAGCAGGATGCAGCCAGCAGCTATTTAGCAAATAGATGCAAAGATATTTACCCACAGGAATCTGTTTCCTTACCTTTCAGCAACCTAAGGTACAAATGGCGCCACATTCACATTAATGGGATGCCATTTGTTGATTCTTGGAACTATTTCCTGTGCACCTGGGGCTCTTTCTGTTCAGAAATTCCTTGCCTATGCCCATGTCTTCAAGAGTTTTAGCTATTTTATCTAGCAGCCGAATAAATGTTTCTTTTAAAATATTAATTCTTTGATCCATTTTGGTTTTAGTGTAGTATATGGTGAGATACAGGGGTCCAGATTCAATCCTCTGTATATGGATAGCCAATTTACAGCACCATTTGCTAAGTTTTCTTTTCTCCAGTGTATGTCCTTGGTTCTTTTGTCAAAAATCAGATAGCTGAATGTGCCTGGGCTTTTTCTGTGTCTTCTATTCTGTTCTATTGGTCCACTTGTCTGTTTTTGTGTCATGCTATATTGTGTTTATCACTGTAGTTTTGAAAGATAACTTGAAATCCGGGATTGTGATGCCTGCTGCCTTCCCCTTGTCTCTCAGGATTGCTTTTGCTATTCTGATACTTCTAGATCCATATGAATTTTGGAATTATGTTTTCTAGTTCTGTGAGGAATGTTTTTGGTATTTTGATTGGAATTTCATTAAATACATATATCAGTTTTGGTAAGATGACCATTTTTTACAATATCGGTCCTGCTTATCCAGGAGATATCTTTCCATTTTCTGATGTCCTCTTCAATATCTTTTTTCAGAGCATTGTAGTTTTCTGTAGAGGTCTTTCACTTCATTGATTAGGTTAGTTCCTAAGTATTTAAAAAATTTTAGACTACTGTGAATGGTACTATTTTCTTAATTTCTTTCTCAGTGAGTTCATTACTGATTGAATAGGAAAGCTATTGATTTTTGTGTTGACTTTGTATCCTGCTACATTGCTGAATTTGGTCATTAATTCTAGTACCCTATTAGTGGAATTTTTTGGGTCTTCTACATACAGGGTTATGTCATATGCAAATAATGATAATTTAATTTCTTTTCCTATAGATATCCATTTTATTTCTTTCTCTTGTCTGATTACTTTGGCTAATGTTTTGAGGACTATATTGAACAGGAGTGGTGACAGTGGACATCCATGTCTTGTTCCTGAGTTTAGATGGAAACCTTTCAGCTTTTCTCCATTTAATATCTATTTAATATCTTCTATATCATTTAATATCTTCTATATCTATTTTCTTCAGAGTTTTTATCATGAATAGATATTGGAACTTGTCAAAGGCTTTCTCTGTATCTATTGAGATGATCGTGTAATTTTTGTCCTTGGTTCTATTTATGTGGTTTATTACATTTATTGATTTGTGAATGTTGAACTATCCTTGCATTCCTGGGATGAAGTTTGTTTGCTTTTGATGTATGATCTTTCTGATGATTTGTTGTATTTTGTTTGCCAATATCTTGTTGAGGACTTTTATGTCTATGTTCATTAAGGAAGTTGGCCTACAAGCACCCTACCACTGAGGTATGCTCCTTGTCCTCTAATACTGTCACATTTGGAAATTTTACTTGTCAAGATCTTCCAGGAGAGCTAACATAATGAGCAGGCTGGAAGTTAGTTTGCTCTGATAACTGAGGCCTTATAGGAATGCTAAGGGCTGTGCTGGCACAGTGTTATTGATCACTTATTTCTACCCCAGGCTCCATCCTTTGGACTCCCATCTTGACCCAAGAAAAAGCTCACACTGAGTATAAAATTAAAAAGTGTTTTGATTAAAACATGTTTGTGATGGTGCTTTGTGTCTCCCTAAAGAACACCCTAAAGAAAGATCTCCCTAAAGAAAAACATGTTGTCTGGCTCTGAGTGCATCTTCCAAAGTGGAGCTTATGTCCATCTGAGACACAGAACTACTAGAAAAGTGTGGGGCTACCCATAGTTTACTGTCTCCTTGTGCAAATTACACAACTGTGCTGAGAGGCAGTGGGGTTGTACGAATTGTGATTTGCCTTGTAAGTGACACCAGTGCCTGCGGGGTCAGGAAATGTCTGACAAGACCTGTCAGTAAGCTCATATGAGTCAACCTTGATTATCTCAGGAATATTTAGGGAAAATTTTTGTACCAAATAAATTTAGAGAGAGCGACAGAGGTTGAGTTGGGGCAAAATACAGACTATTAAGTTAAAAAGTTTCTGCATAGCCAAAGAAGCAACCAACAGAATGAAAACATAACCTACAGAATGGGAAAAAATTCTGCAGGTAATTCCTCATACAGAGAACTCATATCTAGAGTATATAAAGAACTCAAAAATTAGACCACCCCAAATTAAAGACCTAGACAAAACATTGGCTAACAAAATGAATAGGCACCTCACAGAATAAGTGCAAATGATCAATACATACATGAAGAAATTCCATTAGTGAAATGCAAATTCAAACAACACTGAGATTCTTTCTTAAGAAAGAATGGTTATCATCAAGAAATAAAGTAACAAATGCTGGTGAGGCTACAGGGAAAAGGGAACCTTTCTATGTTTTTGGTAGGAATATAAGTTAGTGCAACCACCATGGAAATTAGCATAGAGATTTCTCAAAAATATCATAATAGAAGTTCTATTAAACCCAGCTAGTCCTCTTCTAGATAGCTTCATAAACGTGTTAAAGACATCATATTACGCTGTGATATAAGCATACCCATGTTTATAGCAGCACAACTTATAACACTTAAATCCTAGAAGTGGCCTGTATATACTGTGTATCCATCAATAGATGAGTAGATAATGGCAATCTGGCATTATACACAATGGAGTACTACTCTGCCTTTTATGGATAAATTTGAGTCATTTGTAGGGAACTGGATGCACTTAGAGACCATAGTGCTAAGTGAAATATATCAGACACAGAAAGTTTAATATCTCATGGTTTCTCTTATATGAGAATCCCAAAGTATTAATAAATTAAAGATAGATAAAAGGAAACAGGGAGCTAGATATTTTACAGAAAGAAAGGGAATCAAAAAATAAAGGGAAGGTGTGGCAGGGAAGGAGAAGGGGATGAAAAAAATAATTAAAATGTAAACTGTACATGTATGAATACATGTACTAATAAAAATGTAAATAAATAACCACAAACCAGAGTTATCCAATACTGAATTTAAAAACTTCATGATGAATATGTTCAAAGAATTAGAGGGGTTTTTGTAAGTTAGGAAGTATTTTAAATGTAAAAATTCTTGAACTGAAAAATGAATAGCTGATATTTAAAAGTCCATCAAATGGGTTCAACATCAGTTCAAACAGAGAAAAATAAATCAGATGAGAAAAATATCGAAAATGAAACATAGAAAGAATAGAAAATATAAGGAAGAGTGCTAGACATGTGCGACATTGTAGAGAAAAAACCTAGTATCCCAGGAGGAAAGCATAAAATATTGAACACAAGTAATATTTGAATTGGCAGTGGTTGAGAATTTGCCAAAAGTTATTAACGATACCACATCATGGGCTTAAGAATTACTATGATACTGAGCCAGAGAAAGAAAAAAGAAATCATAAAATTATGTAAATTTTCTGTACTTCTTAGACAAAAATGGAAGTGCAAATTAAGTTAAATCTATAATGAGATACCACTCACCAAGATGCCTAATACTTTAAAACTGACAATACAATTGTCAAAGTTGTGGAGGACTTGTTACTCTCCTATAGAACTATTGGAAGAGTAGGATGAGAAAAAATACCTTAGAAGCCTACCTTATGATATCTGTGAATGCTGAACATAAAAACAGCTTCTCTCCTAAGTATATGCCGAAGAAACATGTCAAAAGATAAGAAGAATATCGCAGCAGTGCTACTCATCACCAAGTACAGAATAAATAAATAAATTGCTATACATGACAATCGATGTACATGATATGCATTTATGTCCATATTTCAAAATAATCAGCTGGAGTACTGCTATTTCTGAATTCAGATCAGTTTTAAGTATTCATTGTTTTCATGTTACGGAAGGTGAAGATTTAGCTCTCCCCACATTTCTACAAATGTGTCCTATCTTTCCTTCTGATGTAGCCCTGTTCCTTTCTATTTTTAAATAGATTTTCATTGCTTGCATGCTAGTGGCTATGTAAATATTACTCACACTGAGCCATGACATATACTAAGAGTACATTCTCTTTCTGTACAAGATTTTGCTGTTTTGTAGTTAATCTAAGTTTTTTTTCAGATTTCTAAGAACATATCCCATGCTCTTACACAGATACTCTAATCCAGTGGCGGTGAACTTATGGCACATGGGTTATTTGTTTTTCTTTGAAGACAAAAGATGCTAATGTGTGAGTTATTTTTTTCTAAACTAAAACTCAGTATTCAGGTTCAACTGCAGTGTTGGCACTTTGGAATAAATAAGTGGGTTTTGTTTCGAAGTTTGAGTACTCGTC
This sequence comes from Heterocephalus glaber, assembly GCF_053883595.1. Taxonomy (NCBI): domain Eukaryota; kingdom Metazoa; phylum Chordata; class Mammalia; order Rodentia; family Bathyergidae; genus Heterocephalus; species Heterocephalus glaber. The sequence continues at coordinate 42,811,165 of NW_028258147.1, read as the reverse complement.
TCCACGAGGTTTGCGTCACTGAGTCTGATCCATCAGGCAGTTTACTACTTTCTCCTAAGTGTCTGACTGGTTCTCAGGCAGATTTTCAGTGAAGGCTACCAACCTTCTACTCCCCACCTTTTTAGACACTCAAGTTCTCTAATTTCTGTGGCTTTTCTGAGGCTACTGAGCAAAGAACCTCACCAGACCCCCTTGACACAGCAGATGTGGAGTGAGCCTAAGACTGCAGAGTTCCGAAGTCCCAGCTCAAACGGAGAAAGTAAATTCACATTTCATCTTCATTTTTGTTTTCTTTGAGCCCACAGTGACCTGGTGATGCCTGCTCACTTTGATGGGGGAATTTTCTTCCTGCAGTCCACCCACCGAAACCCTAGTGGGCTCTGAACGTCCATCTCCTCCTGCTCCTCAGGCGTGAGGGTTCCTGGTTCTCAGGCATCTGGACTTGGCCTCAATTTCACCACCAGTTTCCTGGCTCTAGGGCTTGTAGATGACCAATCACGTGACTTCTTAGTCTCCGTAGCCTCCAAAGTGGGGCAAGCCAACAGAGAGAGAGAGGGAGAGAGGGAGAGAAACAGAGACAGAGAGAGAGGAGAGAGAGAGATCCCTAAGAGTTCATAATCTAGGAAGTTGAAGTGAGGAGGTAGGTAACTTAAGAGGTGATTAGCCCATCGGAGAGATCACCCCAGAGGAGATTAAGGGAGCTCTCATGAGAGGAGTGTTATAAAAGACCCACAGACTGCTCCACCTCTCTTTGGCTTCCTTCTCTCCATGCCATCTCTCCCTCTCTATATGTTCTCTTCATGATCCATCTGCCAGAGTGGTCCTCTCCAGGGGCCAAATAATCCTGCACTTTCAGCATCCAAACTGTGAGCCAAACAACTTCTTTTCTTTATAAAATACTCAGCTTTGAATGTTTTGTGAAATCAACAGAAATCAGAATAATGTAAATATGTATGTGCTATTGGTTCTATTACTCTGGAAAACCCTGATTAATATAGCTCTCAGACTCATACAACAACAAACTAATGTCCAATCTCATTTCATCTACAGCCTTGCCTGCTATTCCACCCTAGGATTATTCTGAACCAAATCCAGACACTACACAATTTTTACACTGAGCAGATGTTGCCCTAAAAGGTACAGATTTGCCTATTTTTATAGCATAATTGCACCTTCTAAAATGAGTCATTTCTTACTATTGTTAAATATATCTTCAGTGTTCAAATTTGCACAATCATCTCACCAGTGTTTTCTGTCTTATAGTTAAGTGAATCAGGATTATATGGACAATACATTGCAGTGAGCTAATAACACTGACTCTGGAGGGCTTTTCTAACTTACGATTTATCCCTCCATCTCTTTTTTCCATGTTTGCAATTCACTTGTTAACACAACCAGATCATTTATCTGGTAGAGTTTTGGTCTTAATTTTGTTGATTCCTCCCCATTCTGTAGTTTGACATATTTACACAGTTCCCCTGTTTCCTGTAAATCTAGGCTTGTGTGACTTAGGTTCACATCCTTATGAGGATTATATGACAATACATCTTTATGGCAGTTTTCCCATTAGCACTTTCACTTTGAAGAATCAGAACATGGCATGTATACATATTATGGAAGGGATATGTATTTTTATCTCTTTACTTTTCTATTTAGTGGACATTTATAGATTCTTTGGGACATGCTTTCTCTGTAGTTTTTGATGAAAATGTGTTTTTCCTTCCGAGGAATTTAAGGAGATCGCATGTATGAACTCATTCACATGACATCAGCATTCCTAAATTCCAGACCCCCTGTTCCCCTCCTCACATTCAAAAAGATGTTTCAGCAACAGGCTCCATCTCATGCCCAGTGACCACAATAGTGCATGAAGATTACAGCTCTTCAGAGTATACTTTCAGGGAAGGAGTATCTAGCTCTGCTTTTGCCAATAGCTAATGTGTTCCATGCATCTTTCCATTTTCCAAAATACTTACATAATTCAGTCCATGTGGATGTAGTTTAGCTAAAACAATTGTCAAGTTTCACTGGGATGCATTCTTCACTGTTTACAGAGCCTCCTGTATCACTGATGCTACCTTGGTAAAGGTGAGCACACCCCAGCCACTGGTCTCAAGGAGTTTACAATCTTGTATATAAGCAAACCCCTAATGAACTAGAGTGCAAAATGTGCCAAAATAAGTATTAGATGAGAAGGATGAATAAAGTCCAGTGAAACTTCTTAGCAAAGAAAAATAACATTCATGGGGGCAAAGTCTTAATAGAGAAGTTATGATTTGGAAAGAGCCTTCCAGGATACATAAGGTTGTGACTAATGACTGGGACAGCAGTCAAGACAGAGGACGGGACATAGACTAATGCAGAGGTGGGAAAGCTTTCGCTGTGTTTGGCTAAACCCCAGGAAATATCTAGCAGTGGTTCTCAGCTTGGGTTGACATTAGAATCACTTGAGACCTTTAGGAAATACACAGAACTAGCCCCATCTAGCCCTTTTGGAGGGATCGATTCAGTCCCTGGAGAGAAAGTCTAAGTATCTGTTGAGTGTCAAACGTTGACTCTATTGAACAGCCAAGAGTAGGAGCCACAGGCAAATATGAAGCCTAGCAGGTGTAGGTTGAGAGCACATTGGGGTGTGTATAGTTGGGAAGGTAAGGAGGATGCACACTTGCTCTTTTGCCTCCCTGGAAGCTTAGATCCAGGACACCTCAAGGATACCAAACTCCAAAAATGCTCTTGACCCCTATATAAAATGGCACAGCATTTGCATATAACCGAGGCACATTCTCCCATACAATCTTGGGTTATTATTAAGACATATTAATTATAAAAATTAATGGAGTTTACTGTGACATATTTCCATGCATGTGTACATCATGTATTGGACACATCCATCTCTTCTTCTGCCGTTGAGTTCCTTTCTCCCAGAACCCTTCTAAGTTCTCCCTCTTCTACTTTCAGGTTAACCTGGTTTTTTTCTTTAGTTTCCATATATGGAAGAGAATCTATAGTGCTTGAATTCTGTGTCTGGCTTGTTTCACTTCACTTTTTGTCCTTTCACTTACCCTTATGGCTGAATAACACCCCATTGTGCGTATAGCATATTTTCTTTATCCTTTTTCTATTAATAGCTACTTAGGCTAATTGCTTATCTTAACTACTGTGAATAGTGCTGTGATAAATATGGATATGAAGTTATCTGCTTTGTAGGTCAGCTTCATTCCCTTTAGGTATATACCCAGGAGTCCATAGCTAGTCCATATATACCCATATCCTTCTTGTGGTAGTTCTATTTTTAGGTCACTGAGGAACCTCCATACTGTTTTCTCTTCTACCCCACAGTGTATAGGAGGTCCTTTTCCTCAACATCCATGCCTTCACTTAACACTTCTGGATTTTCTTATAATAGCCACTATAACTAGGGTGACATGGTATCTCACTATAGTTTTATTTTGCGTTTTCCTGATAGTAACATTGAGTGTGTGTGTGTACACACACACACACACACACACTCAATATATTATATATATATATATATATATATACACTCAATATGTATATATAATATATATATATATTGGCCCATTTACATTTCTTATTTCAAGTGTCTATTCAGGTCATTTGTTCAGTTTAAAATCAGATACTTGGTTTTTCGGTTTAAAGTTTTTGAGTTATTTATATATTGTGGATATAAGCTTCTGTAAGATAAATAGATGGCAAATATTTCACTCTTTCTGTAGATTGTCTTTTCATTCTATTGATTATTGCCTTTGTTGCACTTTTTATTTGGGTGTAATGGAATTTGCCAATTCTTGTTTCTGTTTCTTGTTTTGTTTTGTTTTGTTTTTTGAGTCCTATCCAGAAAATCATTGTGCCTTGTCAATGAGATCTGATTGTTTACTGTACTGATAATGTTTGACTATTTTCTGTTTCTCCTTTGCACATTTAATCTTTTACTGGTATTTACACTTTCATATGCTATCCTGATGTAGTTATCTTTCTGGTGGTTATGAATACTCTTAATGTTTTTTAGACTTGGAAAATCTTCATTTCTCCTTTTATTCTGAAGGGCAGTCTTGAGATCAGTAACCATAGTGGGCAGTTACTTTCTCTTAGGATATGAAATACGTCATTCCATACCCTCATGGCCTATAGGGCTTCTGAAGATAAATCTTCTCTTAGTTTAACGGAGCTCCCCTTAAAAGTCACTTGGTATGTTATTCTTGCAGATCAGAATCTTCTTTCCTTGTCCTGTAGTTTTGAAAGTGTGACTATGTGTCGTAGTGAAGCTCTTTTCTGGTCATGTCTATTTGGGGTTCTGAATATCTGTGCCTGTCCAAACATTATAGATATTTTCTGCTGTTATTTCATTAATAGGTCTTCTTTTCCCTTAACTATCACTTCATCCCCTTCCAGTATGGTGATCATGTGAATGTTTGATCTTTTAATGATATCCCAAAGATCTTGAATGTTCTTTTCATTTTTCTAATTTTTTCTTCATTCCAGCTGGATATATTTTGAAAGATTTGTCTTTCAACCCTGATGTTTTTCCTTCAATTTGAACTAATCTATTGAGATTTCCTTTTTTTAAAATTAATTTTATTGGTACATTTAAATATACAATATAATGGCATTCATCATTGGAAATTTGCACCTTTAAATAATCTCTCTTGGTTTTTATTTTTCCCCCTTCCCCTGGCCTCTATTCAACCCCTCAACCACTCCCTATCTACAAAGACTTTGTTTCCATTTTTTCCTTGTCTCATATAATTCCATTCCCTTCTTTCTGTTCCCCCACCCCTCCCACTTCCCCTTCTTATTGCTCCTTTTCTTCCTATTTCACATTATCTATTATACCTTTTAGTCCTTATTTACATTTTCAGTTTCTCAAACTAGAGAAACTATTTGGTATTGACACATGTGTGTCCTGTTCATTTCACATAAGAGTATCGCCTCACTGTGCATCCATTTAGCTACATGAATGTTTCAAATTTTTTATTTTTTACAGCTGAGTAGTACTCCATTTTATTTTTTAAAAACCCAACATTTTCTTCATCCAGTCTCCAGTCAAGGGACAATTGTGCTGCTTCCAAGTATTAGCTATCACAATTTGTGCTGCTATGAACATGGGTGCACATATGTCACTGTGGTATGATTCTTTTAATTCTTTGGGGAAGATACCCAGCAGGGGAATAGCTGGGTCAAATGCGGCTTCCAGCCCTAGTTCTTTGAGGTATCTCCATACTGATTTCCACAGTGGTTTCCCTAGTCTGCACTCCCACCAGCAGTGGAGCAGGGCTCCTCTTTCCCCACAGCCCCATCAGCATTTGTTATTGGTTGATTTCATGATAGCAGCCATTCTTTCTGGAGTGAGGTGGAATCTCAGTGTTGTTTTGATTTGCATCTCTCGACTGACCAGTGATGTTGAACATTTTTTCATGTTTATTTGCTATTTCTACTTCTTTGTCTGAGAAATGTCTGTTCATTTCAGATACCTATTTTTGGATTGGGTCTTTAAATTTGGGAGGTCTGATTTTTTTTAAGTTCTTTATAGATTCTAGATAGTAAACGTTTGTCTGAGAAAGAGCAGGTGAAAATTTTTTCCCACATCATGGGTTGCCTCTTCACACTGTTGGTGGGGTTTTTTTGCTGTGAAGAATCTTTTTAATAAGAAGAGATCTCACTTGTTGATTGTTTGTGCTACTTCACAGGCAACTGGCGTTTGGTTCATAAAAGCTTTTCGTACATCAAGGTCTTCAAGAGTTCTACCTAACCTCTGTTCCAGTTCATTCAGTGTTTCAGTTTTAATATTTAGGTTTGTAATCCATTTTGATTTTAGTTTAGTGCATGGTGAGAGATATAGGTCTAGTTTTGATGTTTGGCAAGTTGAAACCCAACTTTTCCAGCACCATTTATTAAAGAGGCTATCTTACCTCCAGTGAGGGTGTTTGGCTTCTTTGTTGAAGAAGAGGTGGCTGAGTGTGTCTGGAGTTGTTTCTGCATCTTCTAATCTGTTCCACTGGTCCTCAGTGTTTCTCACTGTTTCTATGCCAAGTACCACGCTGTTTTTATCACAGTAGCTTTGTAGTATACTTTCAAATTGGAATTTGTAACACCCCCTGCCATGTCTCTGTTCCCTAGAATTGCTTTTGCTATTCTGGGTCTCTTCTTGTTCCAAATGAATTTTTGGGCTGTTCTCTCAAGGTCCATGAAGTATGCCACTGGGATTTCAATTGGGATTGCATTGCATCTATATAGCAGTTTTGAAATATGGCCATTTTCACTATGTTGATTCTTCCTACCCAGGATTAAGTGAAGTCTTTTCCATTTTCTGATATCATCTTCACTTTCTCTTTTCAGAGTGGTATAGTTTCCAGAGAAGAGGTCTTTGATTTCTTTTCTTAGGTTGATTCCTAGGTATTTCAATTTTTTGGATGCTAGTGTGTAAGGAATTGTTTGCCATATATCTCTCTCAGTGAATCTGTTGTTCGTGTAGAGGAAAGCTATTGGTTTTTGTGTGTTGATCTTGTATCCAGCTACTATACTGAATTTGGTTATTAAGTCTAGAAGACTTTTGGTGGAGTTCTTAGGGTCTTCTATATAGAGTAACATGCCTTCTGCAAACAATGACAATTTGATTTCTTTGTGTCCTATCTTTATTCCTTCTTTCTCTTGTCTAATTGCCATGGCTAATGTTTCAAAAGCTGTATTGGAGTGGTGGTAGTAGACATCCTTCTCTTGTTCCTGATTTTAGTGTGAAGGATTTCAGTTTTTGACCATTTAGTATATTGGCTATTGGTTTTTCATAGATGGCTTTTATCAGATTGAGGTAGAGACCATCTGTTCCAATTTTTTGTAGAGTTTTTATCATAAATGCATATTGGGTTTTGTCAAATGATTTTTCTTCATCTATTGAGATGATCATATGGTTTTTTGTCCATGGCTCTATGGATATAATGTATTTATTGATTTGTGTATGTTGAATCATCCCTGCATCCCTGGGATGAATCCCACTTGGCCAGGGTGTATGATCTTTATGATCTTTTGCATTTGTTTACCAGTATCCTTTTAAGGATTTTTGCAACTATGTTCATCAGTGAGATTGGCCTATAGTTCTCTTTTTTGCTTGGGTCTTTCTCAGCTTTGGGGATCAAGGTGATGCTTGCTTCCAGGAATGAATTCAGGAGTATTGCTTCCCTTTCAATTTCACTGAAGAGTTTAACCAGTAGTAGCAGCAGTCCCTCTCTAAATGTCTCATAGAATTCAGCATTGAAGCCATCAGGACCCGGGATTTTTTTCATTGGTAAGTTTTTAATTACGTTTTTAATTTCATTGATTGATATTGGGTCATTTAAGATTTTTAGGTCCTTACTTTGATTCCAAAACCAGGGAAAGACCCAACCCAAAAAGAGAACTACAGGCCAATCTCCCTAATGAACATAGATACAAAAATGCTCAACAAGATACTGGCAAACAGAATACAGAGGGTCATCAAGAAGATCATACACCCTGACCAAGTCAGATTTACCCCAGGGATGCAAGGATGCTTCAACATTCGTAAATCAATAAGTGTAATGCACCATATTAACAGAGTCAAGGACAAAAACCATATGATCATCTCAGTAGATGCAGAAAAAGCATTCGACAAAATCCAGCACCCGTTCATGATAAAAACCCTACAGAAAATTGGAATAGAAGGTCTTTATCTTAATCTGATTAAGACTATTTATGAAAAACCAACAGTCAACATCATACTAAATGGTCAAAAACTGAAAACTTTCATCCTAAAATCAGGAACAAGACAAGGATGCCCACTATCACCACTCCTGTTCAATATAGTTCTGGAAACATTAGCCACAGCAATTAGAAAAGAGAAAGAAATAAAAGGAATAAAGATAGGAAAAGGAGAAGTTAAACTGTCATTATTTGCTGATGATATGATACTTTACATAGAAGACCCAAAAAACTCCATCAAAACACTTCTAGACTTAATTGACAGATTCAGTAGAGTACCTGGACACAAGGTCAACACTCAAAATCAATAGCCTTCTTGTACACAAATAACAGACTCACTGAGAGAGAAATCAGGGAAACAATTCCTTTTACAATAGCATCCAAAAAAATGAAATATCTAGGCGTCAATCTAACAAAGGAAGCAGAAGACCTCTACACTGAAAACTACAGCACTCTGAAAAAGGAGATGAAAGAGGATATAAGAAAATGGAAAGACATCCCTTGCTCCTGGGTAGGAAGAACCAATATAATGAAAATGGCCATACTTCCAAAACTACTATATAGATTCAACGCAATGCCAATTGAAATTCCAACAATATACTTCACAGAACTAGACAATTCAAAAATTCATTTGGAACCAGAAGAGACCTAGAATAGCAAAAGCAATTCTGGGCAACAGAGACATGGCTGGGGATATCACAATCCCCAACTTGAAATTATACTACAAAGCTACTGTGATAAAATCAGCATGGTACTGGCAAAGGAACAGACCTGAGGATCAGTGCAATAGATTAGAAGATTCAGAAACAACTCCAGACATGCTCAGCCACCTCATCTTTGACAAAGGAGCCAACCACCATCATTGGAGGAAAGAGAGCCTATTTAATAAATGGTGTTGGAAAAACTGGATTTCAAACTGCCAAAGATTAAAACTAGACCCATACCTATCACCATGTACTAAACTAAGATCAAAGTGGATTAAAGATATAAATACTAAAACAGAAACAGTAAACTTACTGCAAGATAAGTTAGGGAGAACTCTTGAAGACATTAGCATAGGAACAGACTTCATGAACAAAAGTTCAGCAGCACGGGAACTAGCAGAAAGAATCAACAACTGGGATCTCATCTTATTAAAAAGCTTCTGCACTGCCAAAGAAACCACTAACAGAGCTAATGGACAACCTACAATATGGGAAAAAAAATTTAGCAGCTGTACCTCAGACAAAGGACTACTATCTAGAATATATAAAGAAATGAAAAAAATCAGACCTCCCCAAATTCAAAGACCCAATTCAAAAATGGGCATCTGAAATGAACACACATTTCTCAAAGAAATAAAAGCAGCAAACAAATACATGAAAAAATGTTCAACATCACTCGTCATTCAAGAGATGCAAATGAAAACAACACTGAGATTCCACCTCACCCCACAAAGAATGGCTGCTATCAAGAAATCAACAAATAACAAATGCTGGTGGGGTTGTGGGGAGAAAGGAACCCTTCTCCATTTTTGGTGGGAGTGCAGGCTGATGCAACCACTGTGGAAGTCAGTATGAAGATACCTCAAAGAACTAGGACTAGAGGCTCCATTTGACCCAGGTATTCCTCCGCTGGGTATCTTCCCAAAAGAATTAAAAGAATCATGCCACAGGTATATATGTGCACCCATGTTCATAGTGGCACAGTTTGTAAAAGCTAAAGCTTGGAAACAGCCCAAGTGCCCAATCACCTGGAAACTGGATAAAGAAAATATGGGGTTTTTTTTATAAAATGGAGTACTATTCATCCATAAAGAATGAAAAACTAGAGTCATTTATAGCTAAATGGATGCATATCGAAGCCATACTCTTAAGTGAAATAAATAGCACACACATGTGTAATTACCGAATAGTTTCTCTAGTGTGAGAAACTGATAGTGTAAACAAGGGTTAAAATGATTAAAATGAATAATTGTTAATGTGAAATACCAAAAAAGGTCCAAAGATGAAGGAATGAAGGGAGGGGAAGGGGCAAGGAAAAGAGGAAATGAAAAACTGTGAGAAAAGAAAAAAAAATGGAAATGAAATCTATGTAAGTACGGAAGGGTGGAGGGGGTGAAGGGCACACAGGTAATGAGGAAAAAAATAAGAACCAAGATATATCATGTACAGGTACAAACACCCAATGATAAATGTAAACGAATTGTATACCTAAAATGTACCAATAAAAGAACTAAAAAAAAAAAGATTTTTAGGTCTTCTTCGTTCAACTTTGGTAATTCATATGTATCTAGGAATCTGTCCATTTCTTCTGTATTTTCCATCTTCTTGGTGTATAGGTTCTTGAAGTAGGTATTGATGATCCTCTGTATTTCTGCTGGGTTCATTGTAATTTCATCCTTTTCATTCCTACTTCCATGGATTTGGGACTCTTCTTTCCTTTTTTTGATAAGCTTGGCTAAGGGTTTGTCAAATTTTTTTATTCTTTTGAGGAATCAACTCTTTCATTCATTGATCTTTTGTATTGTTCTCTTAGTCTCCATTGCATTGATTTCTGCTCTTGTCTTTATAATTTCCTCCCTTCTATGAGCTTTGGGTTTGTCCTACTCTTCTTTTTCTAGAAGTTTGAGGTTCAGCATCAGGTTGTTTAGTTGGGCTTGCTCAGTTTTCCTAACATGAGTATTCACTGCTATGAATGTCCCTAGTAAGACTGCTTTCACTGTGTCCCATTGATTCCGATATATTGTATTGTCATTGTCATTTAATTGAAGGAACTGATTTCATGTTTAATTTCCTCTGGGACCCATTTGTTATTCAGAAGTGTGTTGTTCAATTTCCATGTGTTTATGAAATTTTTGCAGTTTCTTTTGCTATTGATCTCCAATTTCATTGCACTATGGTCTCATAATGCGCAGGAAATAACTTCAATTCCTTTGTACTTACTTAAACATGTTCTATGAGTGAGTATGTGGTCTATTTTGGAGAAGGACCCTTTTGCAGCTGAAAAGAAAGTGTATTCTGATTTTCTGAGATGGAACACTCTGTAAACATCTGTTAAGTTCATTTGTTCAAGAGTTTGAGTTCTAGCATTTAGTTGTTCATTTTTTGTCTAGTGGATCTATCTATTTGTGACAGTGGGTTATTGAGGTCCCCCACTACTATTGTATTACTGCTTGGTTGAATTTTCATATCTGTTAGTATTTGTTTTATATAGTTGGGCACACTAGTGTTTGGTGCATAGATATTTATGATTGTCAGCTCTTCCTGTTGGATTGTTCCCTTTACAAGGATGTAGTGTCCTTCTTCGTCTCTCTTAATCAGTGTTGGCTTGAAATCCACTTTATCTGCAAAGAGGATAGCTACTCCTGCTTTTTTTCGAGTTCTTGTCACATGGAGTTTTCTATGAGTTTATTTTTGAATTGTGTGTTTCTTGTATGCAGCATATTGTTGGAACTTGCTTCTTGACCCATTCTGCCAGTCTATTTCTTTGATTTGTGAATTCAGGCCATTAACATTGATGGTTATAACTGATATGTATTTACTTATCCTTGTCATGACTTTTTCTTTTTGCTGGATTCTCCCCCTTTACATTTAATTTCTTGTTGTGCCTGATGGATTCATTTTGCTGTGCTTCCTGGTGTTGTGATCCTCATTGTCTTTTCCTAGGATAGCGTTTAAAATATTTTGGAGTTCTTGTTTGGTATTCATGAAGTTCCTAAGGTGCACTTTGTCATTAAAATGTCTTATTTCTCCATCAATTTTGAAAGATAGTTTTGCAGGGTACATCAATCTGGGTTAGGGGATGTTTTTCTTTAGGGCTTGAAATACGTCACTCCAAGCTCTTTTTGCCTTGAGGTTTTGCATTGAGAAGTCTGCTGTGATTCTGATGGGCTTTCCTTTTTATGTGATTTGTTTTTTTTCTCTAACTGCTTGTATAATTTTGTTCTTTTGTTGGGTTTCTGGAATCTTAACTGTTATATGCCTATTTGTATGTGTAGGGTTTTTTTTTTTTATCATGGCTAATTGGAGTCATATGCCTCACTTATCTGTATGTCAAGTTTTTTTCCCCTATTTGTGAAGTTTTCTGCCATTGCTTCTGTAAATTTTTTTTTATGTTGCTGGCACTCTCTCCTGCTTCTTCATTGACTCTGATCTGTCTGATGTTATTCTTCTTTGCATCGTCTAGCAGCTCCTGGATTGATTTCTCCTGGTCCCTTTCTCTTTTAAAGAAATTTTCTTTTCCTGGTCACTATTTGAAATCCTACCTTCTATTTCTGAAATTCTGTCCACACATTGGCTCATTGTGCTGTGTAAACTTTCCATGGAGTTTTTAATCTCCTGGAAATCTGTTTGCATCTGTTTTATGGATTCCATTTGTTTCCTATGTTGGGGTTCCATCATGTTCCTCAACTCCTCTATTTTTTATCTGTTTCCTCTCTAGATTTCTTAATCACATCTTGCGCTATGTGCACAATGTCTGCTGTTACCTGAGAAATTATTTCTGATTTCATTTTTTCCAGATCCCCTTTTGTTGCCAGTTCAGTGGGTCCAGGTGGTTGAGTATCAAAGTGTTCCATCTCATTTCCCTTTGGGGTTGCTGTAGGTGATCTGGAAGTCTGGTTTTGAGACTTGTTTACATGCCTTGTCATTTCAATGGCAGGGGGTGGGGAGTGTGTGCTGCTGGCGCCTGCAAGGATCTGCTCCTTGTAGCTGGAGGAAGTGGTACAAGAGTCCAAAATGCTCCTCCTTGAGTCTACTGAGATTTTCAACTGATTTTTTATCTGACTTATGGAGATTTTCATTTCCAAGATTTCTTTTTGGCTCTTTTTCAAAAATCTTTATCTCTTGGCTGAATTTATGAGTCGTTGCTTGCACTCTCATCCTAATCCTATGTAACAGTTTATCTGTGTTCTCTTGGCTCTCACTGAGCTTTTTAAAAAAATCTTTCTTTTAAATTATCTATCAGACATTTCACCGCTTCAGTATCTTTGGAATCTAATATTAAAGAGTTACGATCTTTAGGAAATGTTGCATGAACTTGTTTTTTCATATTTTCTGTGTTTGGTTTGAGATTTGCACCTCTGGTAGAATTAATATTTCTGCCACTTTTATGACATGCCTCTTGAGTGAGTGGGTTGCTCCTTGAGTTATCTTAGGATATCAGTTTCTTTTGTAATGTTGAGTTTATGTTCCACTGGGCACTGTAGTATAATCTCTCTACAGGTTCTGTGCAATGGTAGTCTAGGCACAATGAGTACTGCATTAGAGTTAGAGAAACTGTCTCTGCAGCTTTTATGAATGGAGAGATTCTTGGAACATTAACAGTTCAAGGAGGTATTGTGTCAACAACAGCCGTGCATGGGGTATACCCTATGTGGTCACTCCCATGATGAGAACAGTAGCCCCTATTGAATGATGGAGGTTGCTTCAGGCACTACTGATATTGATCTGTTACGTGAATGGGTCTCTGGCATTGGTTGCTCCACTTGTGGTGAGGGACCGGAAGTACTTGCCCTTTGATTAGGTACTGTTGCAGTCCAGGTGCTTCATTGGGAGAGACAGGGCAGGAATCATGGGTCCAACCCTGTGTGGCATGCACACCAGTCCAGTCAGTAGTGTGTGAACAGACAAAGTGTGAGCAACAACCCATGGTTAGAACTCACAGAGTTATGGTTACAGCAAAAGTTGTGTTGTTCTTCTCTGAAGCTCATGATTGCATAGCCACCCAGAAGCAGGACTTCAGACCCCACCCCAAAGCTGTGCATGCTGGCAACAGGGTGATGGCTGGGGGCTTTTCTCCCTCAGGTTCTATCAATTATTGTGCCCTCCAGATGTTGAGCAGGGGCCAGCTGTGGCAAGCATTGTGCAGTTTCTATCTGGACTTTCTTAGGCTGTGTACCTGAGGGATAGTACAAGAGCCAGAGCTGATTGACCTTTCTCCAGGCTGTCCCAACATGCCTCTATGGGCAGGGAGCTGTAGAACTAGTGTTCTTTCTCTGCCTTGCTAGTGACAGGCAGCCAGGGATAGGGGTGGCGGAAACTTTGATGACAACTTCCTTAGTTCTGACATTGTGTAAAACCACCTTCAGCTGGCCACCCCTCAGACTCTGAAGGTGGGCTCCTGATCCCCTCGTTCCCAAGAGTGGTCCCCTCTGTTCACTTTCATGTTTACAACACTCACTTTGCTCAGTGCAGTGCTCTTAGTGGGCTTGGGATATAGTCATGTCACTGAACCAAGTCTGGTCCGCAAGACAGCTGTTCACCAAAGCAATGCATTGGAAGGTCTATGGGGCCCCAGAGTTGGGAAGATGTAGGGGTTTCTGATCCCCAGAGCAGCTCAACTCGACAGTAGCTACTTTCACAAGATGGCTCCTGGCTATAGCATCCTGGTGTGCACTGGAAGATAAAGTGAATTCCTTTTCTAAAGTCAGGCTCTATGCAGATTTCCTATCTACTTAGGCTGTAAGCCTGCAAGGGCTGTGAAACTCTCCAACAGCTACAATTGCCAGTATCTGCACTGACAGTTTTCAAGGACTCTCTTTCATCTTTATCCTTGCAGAGAGGAGATTCCTTTCCCTGGCTGTAGAATTGGCATATATTGTTTCTCTTGCTCTGTGCTCTTCCAGGTATCTGGATTTTACAAGGTTTCCACCCTTTTCCTGTGGAACTCAGTGTTCTGTCCCAGTTATTCACCTCAGCATGCAGCTGTACACCTGCTCTTTGTGGAAGAGTTGGGGAGTGCTAGATGCCTCTATTCAGCTATCTTGCCAATTACTTTAAGTTTCTTCGAATTTTACAGTAACAGCCTCCCAAGATTTTCTCAGAGAACGCATTTCTAAGTAATTAATAAGAAAAAAAGATACAGGAAAAAATGAGAAATTATAATCTGTCACAGAGAAGCTAATTTTTTGACCTCACACTGTGGAAGATGTTTTGGGGAGTCATTACTGTCATTGGATGCATCCCATAGACCTCTCTATAGAGTTTAAATCATCTTTATTTATAATACTTAGTAATATTTAAATGCTATGTAAATAGTTAGATGGTTTCAGGATAAATAGTTTAGAGGTAATAACAAAGAAAATGGTTCATTTATGTCCAATACAGACTGTGGTAGACCAGCCCATTGATTATGCCCAAAGCAGCCGGAAAGGAGTACAGGGTATAAAGAGTTAAACCCTAACTGGCTTATTATAGAAATTATTCTGGCTGAAGCCTATGTGCCAAGGTCAGAGTGGCTCTTATCCAAATTCTGTTCCCAAAATTAAAACCTTCTTTACTAAAAAGACAAGGTGAATTATCAACCATAACCTATATTTTATCTGTTCTGTTCCTAATTCAAGAATGTTTTGTCTCTTCCTTTACGAGCCTTGCCTGCATTAGCAATATATCCATAGTAACCCCACATAGCCCATTTTCCTCAATCTATGATGTCACCAAAAATTATCAATGGCGCTGGGTGTTGAGGGCCTTTGTTTGTTCAAGCCTCTGCCTACTCAAGCACTGGTCATCCTGGCTCCCTCTATCTGTCTCTTTTAATTCTGTCTCTGTGTCTTTCTTCTGGCCATTCATTGTAGCACTGAGCAGAAGATAAGGATCTGCTACAGGGGTCTGATAAAGAAAATTTTCTTTCAGATAGTTTTGATTCTCGGTTGGTTGGACCTGATGACATGAAACTACTGATATGGAAGGTTCACTGTTCTTAGATGGACCACCCTCATCTGTTGCTGGCCAATGGAGAAGTCATCACACAGCATCACAGGATGACAGAGCTGTCAGAAATTCAGACTTCATCCTCTTTCCATGGTGTGTATTTACTATGCAAGTAATGTCAGATTGGAGTCTTGTGATAAGTGATTTAGCAATAAAAGTAAACACAAAATAAAAACCAGAAAATTTCTATAATTCCCCAATTCAACTTTCACAGCAAAGTTTACCTTGAAGAGTGCTTTTTTTAATCTGCTCTCTCTTTATACAGTTGGAATTCTTGTGTGTAGGTAAGGATTTTAGTTCACATACTGGAATAAGAGAAATACTACATTTATCTTCTTGCCCTGAAGAAATGTAATCTCTTCTAAATTCCATCTTACTGGACTGGTGAGAAATTCCATTACAGCAATTATTAACATCCCCTCTTACACTCTTACACTACCAGTACTGATTTTAGAACTCTGTGTCTCTCAGAACATTCTACCAGGCTTGTCTATTTTTAGCCCATGCTAACTGACCAGTTAAATTTATTCCCAAAGTCTGCCTCTTCATTGAAGTCAGGCAAATCCACAGAGTGTCACTGGCCAACATGGGTGTTGGACTGCACTGCAAGTAGCATTCAGTGCCTCCTCGCTTAGGTTGCATTCCTCATCCTGGCCCAAGAATCCCAGTTTAGCACCTATCTGGGTGTTGTACAGAAGGGTATCCAGAGCTCAACTTTCATAGCCACCCCTAAGGAGCCCTTTATTTCTTCTTTTTTTTTAGGAACCCTTTATTTCTGATTGACTAAATGTTACCTTTTACTTCAGATTTCAGCACTTTTCGCTTCTTAATTTGAAATGCTTTTCTCTATTTCCATCCTTTTGGGTCATTCCAGATCCCCTCACTGAGCTGCTTTTTTTGCAACAAGAACCTGGCAGATATTTTATTGGAGCTAGCATTCCATGCCTCCCTTGGTTCCCATGTAGTATGGAGCCTGAGTTGGAAGCCAGCAATTTTGCCACTGGATCAGCTCTGTAAGTCAAAAGGGCCCCTCAGAAGAAGCTGAAAGTGCACCCAGAAGCCAGATGAAATCTGTAGTAAAGACACAAAGATGGCCATAAGAGTCTAGATGAGGAACAGCCAGTCGCTGAGCCCACTTATCTCTGACAAAGTCAACAGACACAGTGAACACCAAGTCCATGCTCTATATCACTCAGGGCATTCAGACACCTATCACATAGGTGAACAGGGAAAGCATGGGCAGAAGCAATTACAAGGACATCACAAGGAGAGTTGGATCTTTCTTTCCTCTGGTCCCACACTATAAAGATCCCAAGAGTTTTTTCATATACTCAAAGTCATCTTGCAGAGAAACAAGAAAAGCAGGCGGGACTCTGAGATGCCAGCACTTTTACCTAGAGCTGGTGAGCAAATGTCACTTATTGTATCAGCCTAGACTGTGGTTATGAGATTTTGCTAAGTTTTACAATATATTTTTTTCTTCTGTACACTGAGATATGGAGGAAGATTAGATCACTTTTTAGAATAAAGAAATATTTCCTCTATACCTCTGAATTACTGTGAGTTCTGTTTCATTGATATTTCACTAAGGAATAGAGTTTCATATTTTTAATTATTTCCTTTCCCAGAGATTTTCTGTTCATATATTTGCCTATTAGTATATGTCTTTTGTCTTTATTGGAAATATCATTTATAACTATTGTATTTAGCACTTGTTTTAGAAGCATGGAGGTGAGACCCAGTAGCATTAAGTTTCACTAGGTTGATGGTCCTAGATATGAAGTCTAGTCTTTTTAGGCCCCTAGCTCAGTTTATCTGTCACTACTCAACTCATTGTTGTGAGTTTAAAATTAGAAAACCTAAAATAGTGCTATATAAATAAGAAAGAATGCAATTGTTGATTTGTATAATACTATATTTATTCAAATATTGATTGAATTCTTAATATGTTCAGGACACTGATAGAGAAAAAAGACATATGGGAAGAACAGACATGGTTTCCATGAAGTTCCTAGACTCTGAGCAGAGAAACACTGGTCAGACCACTAACACCATCCATGTATAATCATGAACTAGTTCACAAGTGAAGGCATGCAGTGGCAAGGAAGGCTTCCCTCAAAAGTAGTATTTAGTTGACATTTGAAGAATGACAGGATTTACTCATGGCAGAGAGCAGAACTGAGAACTCCTTGTGCAAAGGTCCCATGCCAGAGGGAGACTCACTCCCTGAAAGGACAGAATA
The DNA here is from genome assembly GCF_053883595.1 of Heterocephalus glaber. Lineage (NCBI taxonomy): Eukaryota > Metazoa > Chordata > Mammalia > Rodentia > Bathyergidae > Heterocephalus > Heterocephalus glaber. The sequence continues at coordinate 42,793,498 of NW_028258147.1, read as the reverse complement.
AGGCCCCGCAGAGTGGAAACTTAGAATTGTGACAAAGGTAGTAGGGAAAAGGAGTGTGGTCTGAGACACTTCTAGAGAGAGGTAGGCAGAGGTAGAACAGGCAGGCTATTGTGCATGTACAAAAGCACTTGCCATTGCAAATGCTCAACTTACTGTAACCCCATTCTAAGTTGAAAATATCATTAGATCAAAAATTCATCTAATGCACTTATCCTGTCAAACATTAGCACTTAGCCCAGTCTGTCTTATACATGCTCAGAACACTTACCTTAGCATGCAGTTGGGCATTGTGAGAGAACATCACACCGAATATCACTAAAGTCGCATTGCTTTTGCCCCATTATAAAGCTAATAATGCTAAGCTGAACCGTTGTAAGGGTAAGACTTGCACTGCAGCTGACTACCTTGAACAAGTCCTCTGGACACAGAAGATCTCTTTTTCCCTACTCTCAAGCCTCACCTTGTACTCTGCTACCCTTTTTCCAGTAGATGCACTTGGAGAAAGCCTGGTGTAAGTGGAACCCCTTGCTGCTGGCTTTAAGAACAAGAAGCTTTGTGCAGTCCACTCATCTGCTGCACCCTTCAGCCACCAGGGCTGAAGATACACTTTGTTCCTTTAGAAGACTCGGCAGTTCTAGGCCACATTGTTGGTGTACAGCAAAATTGCGAAATCCTTGAGTCCAGGTTGGAGAGCATTCCCATATTCTCACCCCTGGCCTTTGTATTTCCTTCTTTTTCTCTTTCACAATTATTTAGATTTAAGGATCTTTTGGTTTTCTTTCTGTTAAACTTACTTTGGGGACAGGACCTACTTGAAATTCTTCCTCACTAAGGACTGCATGCTGATGTGGAGGTCTCTGTCACCAATCTGAGCTAGACTATTTTGAAGAGAGAAGAACATCATTTGTAGCCCTGAAGTGTGTGGTGGGTGGCGGAGAAAGAGAGAGGAAATGAGGTGATTGATTTCAAATCCAGGTACATGTATTAGGTTACACTGATCATATTATAGAACTTTTGTTATTCACCAAAACCTACTTTTAGACACGTGAGGAAATTGCCTTTCTTCCCTTCTTTGAAGTTGTGGCTTGCTTTGCCAATAAAATGTAAGTGGAAGCAACATGTGATAATGATCTCTACTTTGCTGATCTCTACTCATCCAGCTGCTCCAGTACTGGATGTATGTGCTAGGAGGGAAGTACCATAAGACAAAGCAGCCTGGATAGTTCACCTGATGCGTGGAAGAGAGCTGTCCTGACGATTTGCCCACATTAATAAGGAATTTAACAAGTCAGAGAGATAAAATTGAATTGTGTTAAGCTACTGAAATTTTCTGATTGTTTGTTACTGCAGCATTTCCAAGTCTATGCTGACTAATGTACAAGGTATGATTGAAATAAATAGTAAATGTTTAAAATTTTTAAAAATCACTACATTAAAAGACATATTGCAATTAATGCTCCTCAGAATACTCCCCTCTGCTTCGAATATCCTTATGTCATTCCTCTTGCCACTTTCTAAAGCACTTCTGGAAGTCCTCTTTTGTGAGTGTCTTTAAAAGTTATGATCAAAAATACAGTGACTGTTGCGCTGTATCCGAAAGAAAGACAGGCTCATAAAAGCATTACAGTGCTCTCATCCACCTTTTCACCGAATATTGCTCTTCTCAAAAGTCAAAGTAACTATGAGAATAAATTGTTTGAGTTGATTTAGGACATGGAGGCACCAACAACCACAAAACTAAAGACACTCATGAATGAGGACTTTCAGAACTGCTTCAGAAAATGGCAAGAAGAATGGGATAAACATGTTTGAAGAAAGGGAGAGTATTTTGAAGGGAATTAATTACAATGTGTCTTTTACTGTGAGGTTTTTTGGGGGTTTTTTGGTACCAGGGATCGAACTCGGGTCCTTGCACTTGCAAGGCAGGTGGCAGAACCACTGAGCTAAATCCCTGGCCTTTTACTGTAAGTTTTAATTTAACCATTCCCTGTATTTTTATCACATCTTGTATATGTTTATTGAGTAACACAGAAACAGCAGAATGCACATATAAGTTGTATGTGTGGTGTGGTGTGTGTACATATGTGAGATAGAAGGAAAAAAGAGAAAGAACTGATTTATTGTGAGGGCTTTATTTTAGAATGACACAAGTTTATTAACAGATCTTAGCTAATTTGGAACTTTTACATATAAATTGCATACAAGTGGATATATAAGTACATATAAACAAACATGGTTTACATAAGTGTTTATGCACAATATAAAACATATTTTCATGTTTTTATTTGTGCCCTGGTATATAAATGCATTTTGCTCACTCAGAGTTGTCATCTAAACTCCACAAATAATATGGAAAAATCCCTGAGCTAAGAAGTTAATTAAAAAGCTCAGTGCAATAGTGCATTTTAAAGACACATTCCAGATTGCCTAGGAATCATGGAAAAGGTACACTCTACATTCATATCAACAGAATAAGCAAAGGCCAGAGCTACCCTTAGTTTTATATTTCCTGAGTTTTCTTGATTGCAGTCTGATCCTAGAATGATTTTTAAAGGAGAATTTAATTTAATGTAAGTCTGAATATCCTTTGGAATGCTAGAAACCAGCATTACTGTAGCAATCCTAATGAAAAACACAAGTTCCGTGTACCAATTTGTGGTCAGTCCACATTCCACCCCTGTTCTCTCATGGCTCTTAGCTCTCCATCATGTTCCTTTTCCCAGCCCTTCCCTATTCTGGTTAAAGAGGCCGTGAGCTGTGGCCCACATGTATGCTAAATAGTCACTGCTTGCAGAAGGCTCCTACAGCTCCAGTGCAGAGGCTTTGAACTCATAAAACACAGCAGCAGCAGCACCACCACCACTACCACTAAATGGAGATCTCAGAGGACTTCCTATTACTGTCCTGGCAGATGGGTCTGCACTTATTTTAAAGCATTATACATGTTCACACAGATACATTCCCATATGGGTTTCAAGACAAAGAGCACAGCACCTTCCAGGAGAAAACTCATACCATTAGGCTGGGTCTGATTCACTCACATTTTTTATCACCGGTGTGGAATGCCAGTAACAAGAGCAATCATTTGTTTGTGAATTCACGGAAGACTGAACTTGCACACTGGAAAGGGACTTCCCAATGAATAGCAATGGGGAAACTTGCTGTGTATTAGCATATTTTATCTGCCCTTGTTTTGAAATTAAACGGAGTTGTGGTTGAAAAGGGCAGCACAGATTCCCTGCCACTGGGCTAGCTTTGTAGAAAAGTGGCATTTGGAATGAGGTTTAACTCTCTGGGCAAATTCTAAAGCTAACTATTAGTATCCTCAGAGTTACACAAGACATTTTCCCCCTCCTCATGTGATAACAGAATTTCCTTGTCACTATTATTCTTTCCTAAAGGCTACTTGTTCTTGGATACAAGGCCCCTCTGTTTTGTCTAGAGTTGTTTAAATATAAATCAGGAGACTTCTAAGAGGTAGTAAAGGCTAACTACAAAGCTAAATTAAATTTGATTCAATGTGCATTTACTAAACATATACTATGTGCCCAAAGCTATTATAAGTAGCTTGGAGATGGGGGGTGGAATATGTGAATAATTTCAAAAGCTTCTTGAGGCAATAGTTCATAGGACTATCTGTCCACCTGGAAGAGGGAGAAGAGAGATGGACAGCAAATTTAAAATGGAGACTGAGACAGAGACAAGCTGGAGATGAATGGATAAGACAAGAAGGTAAAAATTAAAGTAGTATATCATTACAACCAACAAATATTTTAGAAATTCTAGGAGGAAAACGATGGGTATAAACAACTATTCAAGGAAGATTTAAAGAGGAAGTGTGAATCTTCATTTAATTTTACAAAATAGAGGAGAATTTGGATATAAAAGGCACATTTTCTGCAACTGGAAGCATTTATTAAGCATAGTGCTTAAATGTGCAGGCTCCATTTGTCCAAGTGTAATTATCTAAAAGTTAAGTGCATGAGTCTCATAAAGATATATACTATTTGACTTTCAAACATCTATTTAGCTCATTAATACAGGTATCAGTAATATAATAAGGCTGACTTGAGAGACTATAGGAGAAGCTAAAGTATATCTTAAGGAGAATCAGAACACTGAAATCATATTGTTAACATAAAAATAAAATCAGTTAATGCTCTAACATGCAGCAAAACTAAGTTTTGGTGGTTCCTTTCCTACCAAACTAAAATTTTGCATCCTTACTGCACAAAAATCATTTACAGCTTGACAACCTTAAACATTAAAATAATATCACTATGAGTCCTAAAGCAATAGTCAGTTGTAAGTCAAACGTACATTTTCCTGGAGAATCAGCTACTCTCTAGTGAAGACTGTTTGACTGACTGACATTCAGCATTCAGGCAGAAGTAAATTCTGGTCTTGTCTATCACTTGCCAGCTGCACAAGGTGGCACTATGCCTTAGTTTATCTTAGTTTATCTGTCTGTAAGATGAGCCTGTGCAATTACAGGAATCAAATGAAATAATATATAACACATATGCATTTTGTATAGTACTGCACACACAGTAAGAGATCAAGCTATGTTTCTTCTTATAAATAGGGGAGAATCATGAGCAAAAAAACCACGATAAGAGTAGGAGCCTGGGGACACAACTTAGTGGTAAAGAGCTTGCCTAGAATGTGAAAAACCCTTGATTCAATTCCCAGCATTGAAAAAAAATAAAATAAAAGAGTGACCATGTTTGGAGGGCACTGGCTAGATTAGCCTGGTTATATAGGAGAGTTGAAAAATAGATAAGTTGGGCAGGGAAGTTAGCTCAGTGGCACAGCACTTGCTTCACAAACACAGGGTTGATCCCTGAGTTCAATCCCTGGTACCAAAAAAATAGATAAGTAGGATGAAATAATAATAAGAGATAGTAAAATTGGAAGAAAGATAAATTGAATAGAGTTTCCAACCAGATTAGAGTAGATCTAAAGCAAAATCTACAAACAAAAGAAGGAGAAAGAAAATTACCCAAACATTTTAAGAAATTTGGGTTTTATCATGAAGTTGTTAAGACCTAGGTTTTTTTCTTTCTTTTTGAGCTACATAGTGACATGGTGAACACAGAATTTGGAGAAACTTAATCCAGCTTTCTATAAAGCAACCTGGAAAAGGGAACATCTCTGGTTAAGAAGGAGAGTTAGGAAATGATAAAAGAGTTGAGAAATCAGGAGCAGGAGTTTAGCTCAGGAGTTCCGGTGCCTGCCTCACAAGGGCAAGGTCCCAAGTTTGATCCCCATTACCAAAAAAAAAAAAAAGAGAGAGAGAGAGAAATCAGATGAAGGAGAGTAATAAACCCACAGATACTAAATTGTGAAATGGGAATGTGGCAGAAATGGTGTTGTCTTTGATAGTAAAAGGCAACTTAAGAAAAGGAGACAGCTTGAAAACTAAGAGGAAACATTTCATTTGCACCTACTAGCTGTATTTGAAAATACAGGGCATGTCAGGAGAAATGTTTGTAGACTGTGGGAGACCAGGATTCAGATGACATATCAGTGGTGAAAACATGGTATTAGAGGCCATCCATACAAACATAACAGATAACCAAAGGTCTAACCCAGCACTGGAGAGAAAAGAGCAGAAAGACAACATATTCACATATCTCTTCTTCTCTTTTTCTAAAAAATGACTGTTTTCCAAAGGATGAAAACATACCAGGTCAGTGAAAAGCAAAGAGGGACAAAGCATGTGGCATTTTGGTATACAAAGCCAGGCAGTGATGTGAGAAAAGAGAAAGTCAAACCTGCTGAATACTTCTCAGGCCTTGTGATGGAGGTGAAGGCAAAGCACAATGAGTTTGGTTTCCTTCACCATTAGTTGAAGAAACTCTAGGAATACATGTGATACCTTGGCTTAAATTCCTTCTAAGGTATAAATCCTCAACATGAGTTTGTTTTCTAGTGGAAGAGATGGCTCAGAGGAAGGAAATAGTAAAATGGGGAAATTTAAGGTAAGGATTTCAGAGTAGGCAGTGTCTTGGGTGAAAAGGAAAGTGAGTTCAAGTAGTTTACTCAGGGAGTGATCCAGGAGGAACCAGGAGAAGAAAGGATGGTGGGATGGAAAAGGGAAGAAAACCAATGCAGGGCACATTAAATAACAAAATCACACCATGAGCTGAGTTCTGCTAAGGTGCTAGGAGGGCCTGTGACTGAAAGTGATTCCCACCTGGGGAGTGAGTCACTGAAGGACTTATCCCCAAGTCCAGGCTTCTGGTCTACCTGTGCCTGTAGTCAGAAGGAGTCTTCAGGAGAGAGCACAAGCAGTTAGGAAGAAGCCTCAGTTTGCTTAGGAGCAGCCAGTTCTGAGGGGAGGTAGACAGGGCATCCAGTATTTCCACAGCAAAGCCTCTGGATCCAGATCCCATAAGTAGGGTTTGGGCTGGATTTGCTGCTTTTCAGAATAACTCTAGGTGGTGCTAATGAAAGATCTGTGAAACAATTCCAGTTTAACTTGTTTCAAGTTTCTTAAGAGAGCCTTCTAAAACCTAAAAAAAAAAAAAAAAAAAAAAAACCATGTTATCCCCTGGGAATTAATACACTTATTACCACATGTTTTGAACACTAATCCTGGTCCAAATACTGTAAAATGTACATTCTGTGTGGGGCAGGAAAGAGTTTCCTGCCTCCCTCTATCCCATCTGTTCCCTCCTTATCCTTGGTGGGTAGGAGGTAGAGGTAAGTCTTTGTTACCTTGTAGTAAAGAAGCCTAGATTAGGTAGCATAACTCTTGGAAGCTCTTCTACAAAGATGCATAGCATTAAAGATACCATGCTCTAAATACTTTCAAAACTTAAGGACGTATAAATATTTTCAGAATAGAACTGGGAATTATAGTAGCCATGGTTTTAAGAACATTGCAATGTTAGCATCAGGCAATCACAAACATGTATTAAATCCAGAATATACACATACTGAGTCCAGAATATTCACATGGTATTTCTTTTCCCACCATTCCAGTCCTTCTCCTGATCTTCTCCTTCCCCACCTTGGTTTCTACTTTTCTGGCTTCTCTTTAGACTTACAGCTCTGTTATGGTAGCATTTCACAAAACTAGCTACATTTCCTCTCTGGGTGTCCCAGGCCCTCTGAACCCTCTCCTTATGAACACCTGCTTGGGTTTCTGGAAAGACAACAGCTCCTTGTCATGACCAGCCAAGGGGTAGAGGAGCACTGATCTTTAGGTTCTTTAAACTTTATCCACATCTTTATAGATTTATCCACATCTTTATAGGCTTTTATCTACCTTGTTCCAAATTACACAGTTCTTGTCTTCTGTTTTCTGCAGGAAATTTACTGATATGGTTACCAAGTTGATTTTGGGCTATTCAGTGGCAGAAACCTGCCTTGTGCTTCTCTCTGAGCCTGTCCTTGCTAAGACACTACTACAAAGGTTGGTGACCTAGAACTCTGAGGTTCAGAACGTACCCCCTCAGAGGATAGTGTCTCTGGAAAAATACCAGAGACCCCTGCAGTTAGGTTCCAGTACCCTGCCCAGTATATGATGCAGGCCAGAGAAATACGCTGAGAGACAGAGCCAGGAGACAAAGCAGGGTGCCAGGTTGACCAATGCCAGTGCAACTGACAAAGGCCCTGGCCAGTTCCAGGCACTGACTCTTATTGACTATCAATTGGGGTAACGTCAAGATATGTGCAGTTTCTATGGAAATTAATGTAAATGAGTCTTATAAAGGACAAAACAAAGCATTCTAGAATTAGGAACAGAATAGACAAAATATATGGTTGTAATTAGAACACTGTCCTTCTGGTCAGAAGGTTTTAGTTGTGGGAACGGAATTTGGGTGTGAGTTACTCTGATCTTGGCACTTTGGCTTCAGCCAGACTCACTTCTCAAAACAAGTCCATTGTGGGGTTAACTCTTTACAGCCTGCTTTGGGCATAATCAATATTAGGGTCCTCTGCAGAGAAACATTTTCAAGAGGGACATTGGAACTTCATTGTTTTATTCAATAAACACTGACAGCTTGCAATGTGCCAGGCAATGTTCTAGGCCTTGTTAGTTTTAGCAAAATTACTGCTTCAATGTGTTATATTCTAATAGAAGAAAGAAGTCAGAACAAACACACACATATGTAAATTTTAAAAGACAATTTCAGATCATGATAAATAACATTTTCAAAGTGCCAGAGATGATAGAGTACGACTTTGAGTTAAATAGGAGTTAATATCTAAACTGATTGGACTTATTTCTTACCATAACTGAGACACTCCTGCCTGTCTGGGGACTTGTAAAACTGTTGAGGGTAATTTTAAGGGGTGCTATAGCTGTAGCAATGAATTAGCAAGAAGGAAAATTTAAAATATGGATATTAGTGTTAAAGAAACTAATTTGTGTCCAAAAACTGGGTTCCATATCTCTCACCTTTATCAACTGATGTTTCTGGTAGTTCAAGAAAAACTAATTAATGAATAGTTGCTAAATTTGTTCTGCTCTTTGGAAAACCATGACATTGATCAAAATATGGTGATGATGCTATGATTCTGGTGCTGTGAACTAAATGACTTCTAACTGTGGATGGGAGGTTTCACTTGGAATGTGAGGATGAACACTAATGTGATAACACTGTTTGCTGGAAAGAGTCTTTGTCAATGAACTCTAAGAGAAGTAGAATGTAGTCATAGGCAGTTCCAAAACAGTGTCAACTTTACAGGTATTGGAATAAAATCCAAACATTTTGTGGTTGAGCCATTTAAATTTCTACCTACACATTTGGGTGTGAATCAGTCTATGATCCAGCCTCAAATCAACTGTAACTTGCACATGAAATCCATTGAAACCTACTAATTATTGTTTTCACAAAAACCACAATGCAGGCAGTAGCTGCATTCTAAAAATGAGTTTTCTGCTCTCAAGGAATAGAAGAAAATGTGTAGATACCCAGTATTCCTACCCACAAATATTTCCCCTCATCTCACTAATTCTACTCATGGCTCTCTTTCTCTTCTGTCAGTCCCAAGGCCAACAGCTTCTCAGATCCTCAGGTCTGTGGCTTCTTTCTCTAGCAGTATGTTGATTGTAACAAAGCATGAGGTTAGTTTCTAGAGTATGTGGGTTTAGGACTATTAAAGGTCATCTCAGTTGACTGGTAACTAATAGTTGGAACCACTCATAGTTGCTCTAGTCGAGCTATTTAAACATTTACATGTGTCCCTTCTCTGGATCTGCCATTTGCCTAATATAAGGATAGAAGCTTGGTAGCATTGTCTTTTCACATACGTCATGTGTGAAACTCAGTGATTCTCACACTTGTTGGTCTCAGAGCTCCCTCATACTTTTAAGATTATGAAGGCTCCCTGAGAGCTTCTGTTTATGTGAGCAATGTCTACCAATGTTTGCTCTGTTAGAAATTAAATCTAAGAATTGTTCTGTAATTTACTTAACATAGTAATAAATATGGTATATGTTAATGTAAAGATCATACTTTTATGAATGAGTTGCTTTCCCAAAACCAAAACAAACAAACAAAAAAAAAGTAAGAAGGGTGGCATTGTTTCAGTTTTGCAAATTTCTCTCATTTAACATCTGACCTATTAGAAGTTAGCTGGATTCCCATTTCTGTTTCTATATTTAATCTCTTAGGTATTTTTCCCTGTTGATGGAAGAGCAGCAATGTGAGGTAGAAGTATGTGGGAAGGGGAATAAAGAACACCCTGTTAAACCTAAGAACATGCTCTGAGATTTGGAGAATGATAGGAAAAATAGGGTAGAAAAATTGTTTTACCCTTTGAATCTAAAAAATGAATCTCAAATATTAGAGCCGGGTGGGAACTTAGAAGCCACATAACAAATCCTCAGTCTAAAAACTATATGGACTCAATGACAAGTTATTGGTTAAGTCTAGTCAGCACCAGGAGATTTAGGCCAAGCATGGAAAGACAAGTGCCCAGTAGAAGAAGGGGATGAAATGTGTTTTCTCATCCCCAAGAAGATCTCCCAATTTTTTTAATTTCTGATTTTTTTCTCCAACAGCATTGGGCTCCATCCAATGAATGTATGTTGAGCTTCCCACTTAATAAATGCAAGCTGTAGTTTAGGGCTGATAAACAATTATGTTAATTAACAGGTTGGAGGAAAAATATGATGTTATTTCTGTGGAATGCTCTGGAAAGCTGGGAACACTTAACTGCAAAAACTGCATGTAGTGAAATAACCAATAATTTGCTTAAGAAACCCACATCTGGTTTGCTGGCTCAAAGCAGGGGTTAATAGTCTTTAGAAGGCAGCCAGTGGTGGAAGGGGTCCCAGGATAAATGGCCAAATATTCACAGCAGGAAATATGCTTGTTCTTATAGCACAAGCATTTACATTGGCTTCTAACCAGAATGAAACATACAAGGAATTGTTTAGTTTGCCTCTTTCTTTCTTCTTACAGCACACAGTTCAAAAATGCTTTACTCACATTTTTACCCTTGGACATGGGAAAGAATTAAGGGAATAAACAGTCAAGTGAGAATAATAAAGTAATCATTTGCCCCAAATTTCCAAAAGCATGTAGAAACTACCATAGCAGTAAAGAATGACAAATGAGTAAGTTTGAGTTATATATGCACAATTTTTATTATCATGACAGAAACAATGATTTGACAAATAATTGTTGAGTGTCTTCCTTGCACAAGGCACAGATAGAAGAATTAGAAGTAATACACAAATGAGTCATCTGTGGTCCCAGATCTCCTGGAGTAAGTAGCTCTGGAGAGAGAATAACACAAACATACACTGAATAGTGCAAATCCCAGTGCACAGGGTGTCACTAAAGAGAAAGGTGAAGTGCTATAGAAGGCTCAGAGAAGGAAACTTCCTGGAGCTCAGAGGAGTATATAAAGGTCTCCTGTAACAGTGATATTTCAGCTGAGGCTTAGAAGAATAGGATTCTAACAGATGGAAATAAATGCAGAGTAGTACCGGATGGTGACACCAACACATCTGTAGACAGGTGGAAGCCAGGAAGCAAAGAGAGTGAGGCAATCCACTTGGCTCAAATGTGGAATAGATAGGAAGGTATGGGAAGCTAATCAGAGGAAAGCTATTGTTGGAGAGTTCCATTTGAATACTGGTCTGGCAGCAACAGCAGTGGTTGTGATTAGTGGAGCCAACAAGTCTGAGAAGCAAGATGGGCTGAGAAGGATGTTCTCATGCTGGTCAGGGAAGTCCTTACAGAGGTGATACTTGCTGACTGTCATACACTAGATCTGTATGTAACATGACTGACCAGGCATGAGAATGAGAAGGCCAAGGCAGGGGGAAATACGGAAGAGATTTTTCAGTTCTCCAGCTATGGAGACTAGAAGAATGTGCTAGAATCCCTGGGGCACCAGGCAGATATATCCAGCAGGTGGTTAAAAGTTGAGTACAGAGGCCAAAAGGGGGTACATTTTGAGGTCAAAAGAAGAAGGAGCAGCCAGAACAAGAAAAAATAAGAATCAGTCTCCTTCTATCCAGTTTGGCTCTGCCTCAATCATCTCCAAGGAGTAGCCAGAGAAATCTCTGAGAAATGTGTATGTCACCATTTCAGATGCCTGACATACATGCTCTAAGAGTATTTCCATAGTCCTCTATTATGTAAGTCCCCACAAGTCCTTCAAATTCTGGTCCCCATCTACCTCTTAAACATGACTCTCCCTCTATGCTTTAACTATTGAGGTTTTTCGTTCCATCTACTGGACTTGCTAGGTCCCCTCCCACCACAGGATCTTTGTTCTGCCTGATAATATTTTCTGCTATCTTTTTGCAGTTGTGTTCCACATATCATTCTCAGTTCAGTAGCCTCTTCAGAGAAGTCCTGTATACTTCTCTAGTTAAGTGGACCAAATCCTCTTATCATATCCCCTCACACCATCTTATGTTTTCCTTCTTCATATTTATCATAGTTGAAACTATATAACTTTTGTGAAATTATTTGATTCATAGTGGTTCTGCCCAAAAGTTTCAAGTTCCTAGAGACAAGGTCATCCTTGCAATCTTTATTTCCAGAATGGATTATGCCACTTAGCAGGATCTCAGCTATTGAGTAAATGCATGTTAAAGATGATATAAAAATGCTCTAACCTACCCTGTATCATCTCATTCAATCTTCCTAATTTACCTTGATGTAGAACAAGCTTAGTGTGGCAAAGAAACTTTAACATGCTAAGCTCCTTTTGGCATCATGCAGAGAGTTAGTGGAAGTGTTTTGGCATAGACTCCATCTACTCCAATACAGATTCCCCTGAGGAGCAGAATCCAGGTCACAGATGCCAAAGAGGAAGGTAGTTTCCACAGGAGGCAGAGCTATCACCATAACAAATGTCACAGAGTAGTCAAAGAAATACAGAGATAGGGTGGGTCCACCACTTTGGGATATCATGTATAATCAGTTGAGAGCTGTAATGAAGAGCAAAGAGGGCAGAAGTCAGACTTTGAAGCAGATTAAGAATGCTTTTAGGAAGTTTCAAAATATCTGGGAAAAGCCATGTACGTTTTCCAGAGGAAGGCTAAGAAAGAATATGTGGAGACTGAGACCAGAAACAACTTAGGGTCAAATCCATCCATCCCAGAATGAATGAAAAGACAAAACCATGGTTTGTAAACAAAAAAATGGGGTTCTATTGCAAGAAAATTGATGAGAAATGTAAATGCAAAAATATGGGGAAATACCTTCATTACTAATTAAATACAGAATAATTAGTATTGAAGATACCATGAGGATGCTTTTTAAAAAGATGGAAACTTAATAGTGAATTACCATTTATTTTTGTATGTAAGGACCAAGTAAGGCTTACAGAGCATAAAGGGTACTGGGCAGAGAATGTGGTGGCCTTCATGATAGTAGAGAATTAGCATGCTGGGTATTCCTAAGGAGGGAAAGAAATCAGTTCTCTCCCTTACTTGGTCAGTTCTGCTGAGGAAGTCAGTGTAAAAAGCCACCTTCTGTATAAGATGCTGTTACATACTGTGGAACAAGAGTGAATGGCATGCTCCCCTGGATGTCAGCAAGGCCTTCTACTATAAAAACTAGAGAAACATATCAAGGTCTGCTTTATATACTATACTAATATAGTCATATACAATGGACAGCAACATTAACATAAAATAAACCAATGGAAGTTTCTAATTTTAAAATACATTTTAATAGCTTACTGGTAACTCACTCATGGAGTGTTCTGATGTTCCAATCAAAATACCTAGATAGACATGTCCCATAAAGAAGAAAAACATCTTACATTGGAACTGCAACTGGCAACCAACCTAGTGTTAGGATGAGGGAAGATTTCCACTATTTCAAGAACTACAAGACAGTGTGTGACTCACATTTGCCTACTTGAAACAGACTACCCCATTCACCCCAAAGGAGAGCCAAAGACTCCATGTGCCCCCAACATCATCCCTTAGGTTGAAAGAGAAAGACCTTCAGCAGCTTGAAAATTCCAGAAATATATTTTTTAAAGATAATATCTCTCTCACATCCATCAGCATCTCTTTTTCCAGTGGACAAAAGGACCGATCCCACTTCCAAAACAGCATAGCATTGGGTGGCTGTGTAAATGGTATGGTAGCCAGCTTTCTGTCACTGTGATGAAAATCCTGAGAAAAACAGCTTAAAAGAGAAAAAGTTGAGCTCAGAGGAAGAGGCTTCCAGGCTGCCATACCACCACTCCCAGCACAGAGAAAGGGGCTTCCGGGCAGCCGTACCACTGCTCCCAGCACAGTGAGCCGCAAGGGCACCAACAGCACACTCCCCTCCCTTCCCTGTCAAAATGAGAAGACACATAAACAAGTTTCAAAACCAGACTTCCAGATCACCTACAACAACTGCAAAGGGAAATGAGATGGAACACTCTGATACTCAACCACCTGGACTCCCTGAACTGGCAACAAAAGAGGATCTGGAAAAAATGAAATCAGAAATAATTTCTCAGATACCAGCAGAGATTGTGCTCATAGTGCAAGACATGATTAATAAGTCTAGAGAGGAGCTGAGGAACGTGATGGAATCCCAACATAGGAAACACATGGAATCCATAAAACAGATGCAAACAGATTTCCAGGAGATTAAAAACTTCATTGAAAGTCTACATGGCAGGATGAGCCAATGTGAGGACAGAATTTCAAATATGGAAGATAAGAAGATAACATAAGATTGCAATCCAACACCCATTCGTGATTAAAAAAAAAATAACCCTACAGAAAATTGGAATAGAAGGTCTTTATCTCAACCTGATTAAGGCTATCTATGAAAAACCAACAGCCTACATCATACTAAATGGTCAAAAACCGAAAACTTTCCCACTAAAATCAGGAACATGACAAGGATGCCCACTATCACCACTCCTGTTCAATATAGTTCTGGAAACATTAGCCACAGCAATTAGAAAAGAGAAAGAAATGAAAGGAATAAAGTTAGGAAAGGAAGAAGTTAAACTATCTTTATTTGCTGATGATATGATACTTTACATAGAAGATCCAAAAAACTCTGCCAAAAGACATCTAGACTTAATTGACAGATTCAGTAGAGTAGCTGGATATATAAGGTCAACACTCAAAAGACAATAGCCTTTTTATATACAAATAATAGACTCACTGAGAGAGAAATTAGGGAAACAATTCCTTTTATAATAGCATCCAAAAAATGAAATATCAAGGAATCAGTCTAACAAAGGAAGCAAAAGACCTCTACACTGAAAACTACAGCACTCTGAAAAAGGAGTTTGAGCAGTATATAAGAAAATGGAAAGACATCCCTTGTTCCTGGATAGGAAGAATCAATACAGTGAAAATGGCCATACTTCCAAAACTATTATATAGGTTTAATGCAATGCCGATTGAAATTCCAACAATATATTTCAGAGAACTAGAGAAAACAATTCAAAAGTTCATTTGTAACCAGAAGAGACCTAGAATAGCAAAACAAATTTTAGACAACAGAGTTATGGCTGGGGTATTACAATCCCCAACTTGAAACTATACTACAAAACTACTGTGATAAAAAAAAAAAAAAAAAAAGCACGGTACTGGCAAAGAAACAGATCAGTGGAATAGATTAGAAGATGCAGAAACAACTACAGGTATGCTCAGCCACCTAATCCTTGACAAAGGAGCCAACCATCCTCACTGGAGGAAAGATAGCCTATTTAATAAATGGTGTTGAAAAAACTGCATTTCAACCTGTCAGAGATTAAAACTAGACCCGTAACTATCACCATGCACTAAACTAAGATTGGAGTGGATTAAAGATTTAAATATCAAGGCAGAAACACTAAATTTGCTGGAAGATAAGTTAGGTAGAACTCTTAAGACATCTGTATAGGAAAAGACTTTATGAACAAAACTTTAGTAGCACGGGAACTTGCACAAAGAATCAACAACTGGGATCTCATCTTATTCAAAAGCTTCTGCACTGCAAAAGAAACAGCCCACAGAGCTAAGAGACAACCTACAATGTGGGAAAAAAAATTTCAGCAACTGTACCTCAGACAAAGGACTACTATCCAGAATATATAAAGAACTGAAAAAATCAGACACCCCCCAGCAACTTCAAAGACCCAATTCAAAAATGAGCATCTGAAATGAACAGA
Organism: Heterocephalus glaber; assembly: GCF_053883595.1. NCBI lineage: Eukaryota > Metazoa > Chordata > Mammalia > Rodentia > Bathyergidae > Heterocephalus > Heterocephalus glaber. Next base: position 42,777,895 of record NW_028258147.1, on the reverse strand, counting down.
TAATGAACAAGAAGTAAAAGCAGCAGATAAATATATGAAAAAATGTTCAACATCACTGGTTATTCCAGAGATGCAGATAAAAATAATAGAGATTTCAACTCACCCCAGAAAGAATGGCTGTTATAAAGAAATCATCCAATAACAAATGCTGACAGGGGTGTGGGGAGAAAGGAACACTTCTCCAGTGTTGGTGGGAGTGTAGACTGGTGCAATCACTGTGGAAATCCATATGGAGATACCTTAAAGGTATCTAGGCCTAGAGGTCCCATTTGACTGAGCTATTCCCCTGCTGGGTATCTTCCCCAAAGAATTAAAAGAATCATACCACAGCAATATATGTGCACCTATGTTTATAGCAGCATAGTTTGTAGTAGCTAAAGCTTGGAAACAGCCCAAGTGCCCATCAACTGGAGACAGGATAAGAAATATGTGGTTTTTTCATAAAATGGAGTACTACTCAGCTATAAAGAACCAGAAACTAGAGACATTTATAGCTAAATGGATGCATATTGAGGCCATCTTTTTAAGTGAAATAAATAGGACACACATGTGTAAATACCGAATAGTTTCTCTAGTGTGAGAAACTGAAAGTGTAATTAAGGATACACACAGATGAAATTGCCTAATAACATATTTCTCGGATTGTATTTCCATCGCATGTCATATGACTGTATTGAAATTTAAATTAGGGAGATGTTTGGCTTATGTAGAGTATGCTAGCTAACTGGAGGGTTTTTTTTTCCAGATCACTATTTGTTCATTGTTGGTACTGGGGATCTTTTTCAAATAAATCACATCCTCTGGTGTCTTGTTGGTATTGGAGATGTTTTTTTAAGTTACAGGGAAAAGTATTTAAGTACTTTTGAGTTTTGTTTTGGCTGAGTTCTACTGTATTTCAATATTATTGTAGGTTTTATTCCCTTGCATTGTTTTTCTTTGAATGGTTTTAATTTCTGTATGTGTGTGTGATAATAAAGTTATTTTTAAATTAAAAAAGAAATAATTTCTCAGATACCAGCAGAGATTGTGCTCATAGTGCAAGAAATCTAGAGAGGAGCTCAGGAACATGATGGAATCCCAACATAGGAAACAAATGGAATCCATGAAGCAGATGCAAACAGATTTCCAGGAGATTAAAAACTCCATCAGAAGTCTACATAGCAGAATGAGCCAGTGTGAGGACAGAATTCAAGACATAGAAAATAATATTGCAATTAGTGACTAGGAAAAGAAAAATTGCTTCAAAATTGTAAGGGAACATGAGAAATCAATTCAGCAGCTACTAGACAATGCAAAGAAGAATAACATAAGACTGATTGGAGTCAATTAAGAAACACGAGAAAGTGCAGGTGAAATTAAAAAAAAAAAAACTGTTCACAGAAGCAATGGGAGAAAACTTCCGAAGCAGGGGAAAAGAAATTGACATACAGATAAGTGAGGCATACAGGGCTCCAACTAGCCTTGATCAAAAAACATCTACATATAGGCATATAATTGTTAAGATTCCAGAAACCCAACAGAACAACAAAATTCTACAAGTAGTTAGAGAAAAGAAACAAATCAAATGAAAAGGAAAGCCCATCAGAATCACAGCAGATTTCTCAATGCAAACCCTCAAGGCAAGAAAAGCTTGAAGTGATGTATTTCAAGGCCTAAAGGAAAACAGCCTCCAACCCAGATTGATGTACCATGCAAAACTTTCTTTCAAAATTGATGGAGAAATAAGATACTTTCATGAAAACGAGCACCTTATGAAATTCATGAATACCAAACCAGCACTCCAAATAATTTTAGACAATATCCTAGGAAAGCACAAAGAGTATCACAACACCAGGAAGCACAGCAGAATGAATCCATCAGGCATGACAAGAAATTAAATGTAAACGGTGAGAATCCAACAAAAAGAAAAAGTCTTGACAAGGATAAGTCAATACATATCAGCTATAACCATCAATGTCAATGGTCTCAATTCAACAATCAGAAGAAATACACTGGCAGAATGGGTCAAGAAAGCAAGGTCCAACAATGTGCTGCATACAAGAAATACACTTAACTCTAACAGAAACTCATAGACTGAAAGTTAAAGGGTGGAAAACAATACTCCATGGGACAGAAACCAGAAAAAAAGCAGGAGTAGCTATCCTCTTTGCAGATCAACTAGATATCAATCCAATACAGATTAAGAGAGACAAAGAAGGACACTACATCCTTGTAAAGTGAACAACCCAACAGGAAGAGATGACAATCTTAAATATATATGCACCAAACACTACTGAGCCCAACTATATAAAACAAATACTAACAGACATGAAAAGGAATATATACACTAATACAATAGTAGTGGGGGACCCCAATACCCCACTGTCACAAATAGATAGATCAACTAGACAAAAAGAAGCAAAAAAATATTAGAACTCAGTCAAACTCTTGAACAAATCAACTTAAGAGATGTTAACAGTGTCCCACCCCACAAAATCAGAATACACATTCTTGTCAGCTGCACATGGGTCATTCTCCAAAATAGACCACATACTCACTCATAGAACATATTTAAGCACGTGCAAAGGAAGTGAAGTTATCCCCTGTATATTATCAGACCATAGTGCAATGAAATTGGAGATCAACAGCAAAAGAAACCACAAAAGTTACATAAACACATGGAAATTGAACAACACATTTCTGAATAACCAATGGGGTCACAGAGGAAATTAAAGAAGAAATCAGACAGTTCCTTCAATTAAATGACAATGACAACACACCATATAGGAATCTACAGGACAGAATGAAATCAGTCTTACAAGGAAATTCATAGCAGTGAATACACATATTAGGAAAACAGAATGAGCCCAATTAAACAACCTGATGCTGAACCTCAAGCTTCTAGAAAGAGAAGAGCAGGAGAAACCCAAAGCTCATACAAGGGAGGAAATTATAAAGATCAGAGGAGAAATCAATGCAATGGAGACTAAGAGAACGATACAAAAAATCAATGAAGCAAAGAGTTGGTTCTTCGAAAGAGTAAACAAAATTGACAAACCCTTAACTAACCTTATCAGAAAATGGAAAGAAAAGGCCCAAATCCATGCAATTTGGAATGAAAAGGGTGAAATTACAATGGACCCAGCAGAAAACCAGAGGATCATCAATACCTACTTCCAGAACCTATATGCCAATAAGATGGAAAACACCGAAGAAATGGACAGATTCCTAGATATGTATGAATTATCAAAGTTGAATGAAGAAGACCTAAAAATTCTAAACAACACAATATCAATTGATGAAATTGAAAACATAATTAAAAACTTATGAACTAAAAGAAGCTTAGGTCCTGATGGCTTCACTGATGAGTTCTACAAGACATTTAGAGAGGAACTACTGCCACTACTGTTTAAACTCTTCAAAGAAATTGAAAGGGAAGCAATACTCCTGAATTCATTCCTGGAAGCAAGCATCACCTGGATCCTCAAAGCAGAGAAAGACCCAAACGAAAAAGAGAACTATAGGCCAATATTACTAATGAACATAGATGTAAAAATCCTTAATAAGATAACTGGCAAATAGAATGCAGAAGATCATCAAGAAGATCAAACACCCTGATGAAGTAGATTCATCCCAGGGATGCAGGGATTGTTCAATATATGCACATCAATCAATGTGATACACTATATCAATAGAGCCAAGGACAAAAACCATATGACCATCTCAATAGATGCAAAAAAAGCATTTGACAAAATCCAACATGCATTTATGATAAAAACCCTAAAAAATTGAATACATGGTCTCTACCTCAAGCTGATAGAAGCCATCTATGAAAAACCAACAGCCAGTATCATACTAAATGGTCAAAAACTGTAATCTTTCACACTAAAATCAGGAACAAGACAAGGATGTCCACTACCACCACTCCAATATAGTTTTGGAAACATTAGCCACAGCAATTAGACAAGACAAAGAAATAAAAGGAATAAAAGTAGGAAATAAAGAAGTCAAGTTGTCATTATTTGCAGAAGACATGATACTCTATGTAGAAGACCCCAAGAACGCCATCAAAAGTCTTCTAGGCTTTATTAACAAATTCAGTAAAGTAGCTGGATACAAGGTCAACACCCAAAAATCAACAGCTTTCCTCTACAAGAACAACAGACTGTCTGAGACAGAAATAGGACAAACAATTCCTTTCACAATAGCATCCAAAAAACTGAAATACCGAGGAATCAACCTAACAAAAGAAATCAAAGACCTCTTCTCTGAAAACTATAGCACTCTGAAAAGAGAGATTGAATATGATATCAGAAAATGGAAAAAACATCCCCTGCTCCTGAGTAGGAAGGATCAACATAGTGAAAATGGCCATACTTCCAAAACTGCTATATAAATTCAATGCAATCCCAATTGAAATCCCAGCAGCATACTTCACAGACCTGGAGAAACAATCCAAATACTCATTTGGAATAAGAAGAGACCCAGAAGAGCAAAGGCAATTCTAAGTAACAGAGACATGGCAGGGGGTATCACAATCCCCACTTTGAAACTGTACTACAAAGTTACTGTGATAAAAACAGCATACACTGGCAAAAAAACAGACCTGAGGACCAATGGAACAGAATAGAAGATGCAGAAACAACTCCAGACACACTCAGCCATCTCATCTTCGATAAAGCAGCCACACCCTCACTGGAGGAAAGGTAGCCTCTTTAATAAATGGTGCTGGAAAAATTGGGTTTCAACTCTCAAAGATTAAAACTAGACCTATATTTCTCACCATGCACTAAACTAAAATCACAATGGATTAAAGATCTAAATATTAAAATAGAAACTCTGAACCAGTTGGAACAGAGGTTAGGTAGAACTCTTGAAGACATCGGTGTAGGAAAAGATCTTATGAACAAAACCTCAATTGCCCATGAATAGCACAAACAATCAACAAGTCGGATCTCTTCTTATTAAAAAGCTTCTGCACAGCAAGAGAAACCACCAGCAGTGTGAAGAGACAACCCACAATGTGGGAAAAAATCTTCACCTGCTGTTCTTCAGACAAAGGTCTACTATCTCGAATCTATAAAAAACTTAAAAAATCAGACCTCCCAAATTTAAATACCCAATCAAAAAATGGGCATCTGAAATGAACTGATATTTCTCAGACAAAGAGGTACAAATAGCAAATAAACATATGAAAAAATGTTCAACATCACTGGTCATTCAAAAAATGCAGATTAAAACAACACTGAGATTCCACCTCACCCGAGAAAGAGTGGCTGCTATCAAGAAATCAACCAATAACAAATGCTGATGGGGCTGTGGAGAAAGAGGAACCTTCCTTCATTGCTGGTGGGAGTGTAGACTGGTGCAAGCACTGTGGAAATCAGTATGGAGATACCTCAAAGAACTAGGACTGGAAGTCCCATTTGATCCAGCTATTCCCCTGCTAGGTATCTTCCCCAAAGAATTAAAAGAATCATACCACAGTGATATATGTGAACCCATGTTCATAGCAACACAATTTTTAACAGCTAAAACTTGGAAGCAGCCCAATTGCCCATCAACTGGAGACTGGATAAAGAAGATGTGTTTTTTATAAAATGGAGTACTACTCAGCCATAAAAAATGAGAAATTAGAGACATTTATAGCCAAATGGATGCACATTGAGGAGAGACTCTTAAGTGAAATAAACAGGACACACATGTGTAAATACTGAATAGTTTTTCTGGTGTGAGAACCTGAAAGTGTAAATAAGGACTAAAAGATATAATAGATAATGTGAAATAGAAAGAAAGGGGGCAAAGGGGAAGGGGAAGTGGGAGGTATAGGGGAAAGGAAAGAAGGGAATGGAATTAATATGAGAAAATGAAAAAATGGAAGCAAAGTCTTTGTAAATAAGAAAGATAGAGGTATTGAAGAGAGGGCAGGGGAAGGGGGAAAATTAAGAACCAAGAGAGATTATGTAAAGGTGCCAATTTCCAATGATGAATGTCATTATATTGTATACCCAGAATGTACTAATAAAATAATATATTTAAAAAAGAAGAAAAGTTTGTTTTTGCTCATGGTTTCCATAGTTTCTGTCTGTGGATGGCTGATTCTACTGCTGTGGGCCTGAGATGAGACAAAACATCATGGAAGCATGTTACAGAGGGCAAAAGCTGCTTACCTTATGGTAGCCAGGAAGTAGAGAGAAGAGGAAGGGGCTAAAGACTAGCTATACCTTTCAGAGTCACAAACCCCATATCTTTCTCCAACTCGCCCTTCTCCCCTCATGGCCCGTGAAGCTGTGGACCCCTCAGTGAGTAGATCCATCTATGAGGTTAGTGCCCTCACAACCCAGTCATCTCTCAGGCCCCAGTGCTGAACACTGCTGCATTCGGGATCAGGACTGCAATACAAGAGCCTTTGGAGCATATTTTATGTTTAAACTATAAGACCTGCTGCATGTCCTAGAGCTTCAGACCTATCCAACAATGCTGTAATATCAGCTGGAGGAAAAGAGCATGCAGAGGAAAGCAGTGTTCTTGTGCAATTAGGCATTTCCAGAATAGGCAAAGAGAAGAAGAGAGGCCTCTTCCTTAGTCCAACAGAACTCGACTGGGTGAACATGGGCTGGGCTGGAATCTATGAATAAGAGAAGACTCTCCCCTCCTATGAGTGTTGGTCAGCCAGAACCTTCAACAGTAGTCTCCAGGCCCAGGAAACCTCTTCTTTTAAACTGGAAAAACAGGTGAAATAGAGAGATGCAAAACAGAAACTGGAAATTCCCCCTGAAGCAACTGAGAGAAGCTAACAAACATATGACCAAGAAATGAATACAATAGAATAAACTATTATCTATTCATCATCAAATTGGAAAAAAACCAGCCTGGTGTGGTTAGACACCCTGTAATTCCAGTGCCCTGTAAGGCTGAGGCAGGAGGATCACAGTTCAAGCCCAGCCAGGGAAAATTAGCAACTTAGTGAGAACCTGTGTCTTAGTAACTTTCCCATCAGCAGGACACAACAAGGAGCAACCACAGTGTAAATGAGGAAAGGTTCATTTTGGCTCATGGTTTCAAATCATGGTCAGCTAACTCAAACACAAACCATATGGTGGAAGTGTCAAGCAGAGGAAAGCTGCTCATCCCATGGCAGCCAGAAAGCAGAGAGAAAGGAGTTGGGGAGGGCAGTGGACCCTTCCAGGTCATACCCCAGTGACCAACCTCCCACCCAGCCCTACCTCCTAACAGCAAGTCGGCAGTAAACTCATCTGTGAATAATCCACTAATGAATAGAGCACCCACACGATATAACCACCTTCCAAATACAAGAGGCTTTGGGGGAAATCCTGGACATAACCATAATACCCTCTCAACATTAAAAAAAGCAAAACACAGGGCAGGGTTGCAGATCAGTAGGAAGGCCCTGTGTTCAATGTCGATTATTTTTAAAAAGTTAAAAAATGTGTCATAAAATATGTAAAGACAATGAGGTTTCTGGAAGAATCAGCAAAGAACATCTCATACACTGTGAGAGGAGATGTAAACTGCCAGGAACATCCAGGGAAAGGCTCAGATTTACCTGTCTCCATTATAATAACCTTATTGAAATAAAACCATAGCCTAATAGGGGCCAGTGATTTAGCTCAGTGGTTCCGCCGCCTACCTTGTAAGCGCAAGGTCCTGAGTTCACTCCCTGGTACCAAAAAAAAAAAAAAAAAAAGTCATAGCCTAATATAAAAGGATTATATTTTTAATGGAAATGGTTGCCAAAAAAAGGCCATCAAAAGAATGTACTTTTACTTTGTGACATGAGGAATGCTAATGATATAACTTGAAATCAAGACAGTGAGACCTAATCCTTGTTTTAACACAATACTCCATCAGTTTTCAACAACAAACCTAAACCAAATACAGACATATAAAAAGATTAGAAAAGAAAGGCAAAAATGGAAGAAATGTGTTCGAATATTAACAATGATTATGGCTGAAATACATAAGATTTAGGATTACTAATGCAGGAGAATTTGTTATATTTTATAAAATATGTATATTCATAAAAGAATGATTGGGAAATGGTTTTTAGGTCCAGAAATGCAGTCTAAGGAAGATGCATTCAGAGATGGGAACAGTGAAAATTAAAGCCTGTCAGACAAAACTCTTTTTTCCCTAAATGGGTCCCTGGAATTCCATTTAAAATGCCAAGGATCTGGTCTACAAATTCACACTTGATGGATATTTCACAAATCAGTGGTGGAATAGTTTTATTAACAGAAGTTTTATGGGAAAATGATCTCACTCCAAATGTTATTCATGGACTTAATCTCTGAAGTGGAAAATCATCATCATGGAAAGACTTTATAGAATGACAGATTAACTAATGACACCTACACTAGAAATGCAGTTAAAATTTAAAGCACCCTGGAGTCTGAGTGGGAGATCAAGGCTCTTCAGTTCCATGTTGGAGGGTGTCCTCAAATAAGCTACTTAGGTTTCTGTTTTAGTGTTTTCATTTATGAAATGAATATTATAAGCTTCTCAGTTCCCCTTAGAGGATCATTATGACAAAGACAAAATGTATTTAAATAGAGTTCTCTACAAATGTAAATAATTGTTATTATTATAATAATATTTATAAAATATATAATTCTTAGGATGGTAATGATTATTACTGTATGATTATTGATGTCACTTTTTATTAATGAGACATGCACAAGGAGTTGGGGCTTATGAGCTCTTATTCATGCTGTAAGATTTCATGGCACCCTTCATTCTCTGAATAATGGTGCTACCTGTTTAGTATTGAAGAATGACTTTTTTCCAGCTGCCATCATTTTCTGAGAGACTTAACTAAAATATGTTTAAGTTATAATGCTATCATTTCATTTTTTGTTTTGTTAGACCCCTCAAAATTCCTCATATTTTGAGTCAGTATTTGAGGCATACTTGCCAAAGATAATACCAAAATGTAAAAATATCAGCAAAATCCAAAAGTCAGCATATTTTTGGTGCATTTGTGCAGTGTTATTGAGAGGAACTTCATTTTCCTAAAATGTTTATAGTCATACATATGCATGCCTGTCCCTGTGGGCATACATGTGTGCCACCTGACACACGTATGTATCACAGTAAGGAGGAAGGAGAGTAATCCAAGAAACTATTGGAGTAGCACTGAGACCCAGATCCAGTCTTCCTGCTGACCCCTAAAAGTCCAAGCAAAGATTTTCAGAATGGTAGATCATGAATGATTGATGGGGAATGCTTACTTATTTAAAAAATACAAGAGGTGAAGACATTGGGATTGGAAAAGACTTTATGAACAAAACCTCAGTAGCACAGGAACTAGCACAAAGAATCAACAACTGGGATCTCATCTTATTAATAAGCTTCTGCACTGCAAGAGAAACCACCAACAGAGCTAAGAGACAACCTACAATGTGGGGAAAAATTTTATCAGCTGTTCCTCAAAGCACTACTATCTAGAATATATAAAGAACTTTAAAAAATCAGACCACCGAAATTTAAAAACCCAATTCAAAAATGAACATCTGAAATGAAGAGACATTTCTTAGACAAAGAAGTAAAAACAGCAAATAAACATTTGAAGAAATGTTCAACATCACTGGTCATTCCAGAGATGCAGATGATAACAACAGAGATTCTAGAAAGAATGGCTGCTATCAAGAAATCAACCAATAACAAATGCTGGAGGGGCTGTGGGGAGAAAGGAACCCTTCTCCATTGTTCCTTGTAGAGAGTGCAAACTGGTGCAACCACTATGGAAATAAATATGGAGATACCTCAGAAAAATAGGATTAGCAGTCCCATTTGACCCAGCTAGTCCTCTGCTGGGTATTTTTCCAAAAGAAGTAAAAGAATCATACCACAGAGATATATGCACAACCATGTTTATAGCAGCACAGTTTGTAGTAGCTAAAACTTGGAAACAGCCCAATTTTCCATCACCTGGAGACTGGATAAAGAAGATGTGGGTTTTTTCTAAAATGGAGTACTACTCAGCCATAAAGAATGAGAAACTAGAGAAGTTTATAGCCAAATGGATGCACATTGAGGCCATACTCTTAAGTGAAATAAATAAGACCCACGTTTTTAAATACTGAATAGTTTCTCTAGTGTGAGAAACTAAAAGTGTAAATAAGGTCAAATTATATAATTGATAATGTGAAATAGGAAGAAAAGTTCTAAAGGGGAAGGGGAAGTGGGAGGGGCAGGGAAAAGGAAAGAGGGAAAGGAAAAAAATATGAGAAAAGAAAAAAATGGAAACAAAGTCTCTGTAAATAGAGAGGGTGGAGGGGTTGAAGGGAGGACAGGGGAATAGGGAAAAAATAAGAACCAAGATGCATCATGCAAAGGTACATGTTGCCAATGATGAATATAACTGTATTGTATACCTAAAATGTACCAATAAACTTAATGAAAAAAAATACAAGAGGCTGGGTGAATAGCATGGTGGTAAAGGACCTGCCTAATATGCATGAGGCTCAGGGTTCAATCCCCAGCACCACAAAATACAGACATGCACACACATAAGAAAATAAATAATTGATCAGACTGCACAAAATATAGACTGTACATATTACTTATATCAACCATGTTTATAACAGAGAGAAAAAAGAAATATACCAAGAGGAACCTGAATAAAGTTCTTCCATAACTTAAAATTCTATTGGGTCCTTTTTAAAGCCTAATGAGGATTTTTATTCAGATATTGAGAGATCTGTATGAGTTAACATTGAGTGAAAAAGAGACAATATCCAATATATATGCATTTTATAACCATAGTCTATAAAAATATTAGTTAATAATGTGGGTAGTACTTAGAAAAAACTTGAAAGGATGTAACCTGAAATGTTAACCATGGTTGTCTCTAAGTGACCCAATTAAGGTATTGTTTTTAACTGTTTTGGTATAACCCTTGGCATTTTTAACAATCTGAATATATTATTTTAACAACCATAATCAAAAGCTGCTTATTTGAGAAAAGTAACAACTCATATTGTTCACCAAAAAGTGCTTAGCCCGCAGGTTTAGGAATAAGAAATGATTGACAATTAGCCTTACCCCTTGTCATTGTGAATTTACGAAACATGTTTGTTTCCCTCTCTCTTTCTTCAATCTTTTACTTTGAGAACTTGTAAATTAAAACTTCTGACATTTCCCCATGATGAAAGTATTCATTATGTATTGCAAACGTTTTAATAAAGAAGAAAAAAGATACCACTTCAAATCACTGATATAAAAATTCTTAAATCTTAAATAAGAACTATCTAATCAACAGATGTTCTCTGTGGGCTTTCTTGCCTTAAAGGTATATCTGCACCAGTGGCTTTGACAACATTTTTAAAGCCCCAGATAAAGGTAAAGCTTGAGTGGAAAGCTGAGTAATTATTTCTGTACAATTAAAATCATTGTGAGTAAGGCTGTTGAGCCCACTGAAGTTGAAACTGATTTAAGAGAGGTTTAAATTGGGACCGCCAGTAGGAAGAACTAGTTTGACGAACCTATTGCACCCAGTACACTTGATAAACAAAGATTTAAAGTCAGAATAGCATTAACTATAATGTGTAGCTAATAGAATGATATGTTTTCCTTCTTCTAATCCTTCTTTTAAGATAGACAGCAACAACAGGGACCTATTATGGAATCAAAATTAATTCATATTTTTTCAGTTTTTGTATGTAGTCAACAATTCCTCTAAAACCCCCGTTGGCAGTCAGGCTTTACTTTCTAGAAAAAAAAAAAGTTAGCAAAATAAGAAAGTGTTAAGAATTCCAAGCCACAATCTCAAGCTCACTCCAGTTTCCCTTTGTACCTGAGCTATACTGATCCCTCCTGCTTTTATCCCCTCTGTAGCAAATGCATGGTTAAAGCTAAAGCTGGCTGGAAGACCTGCAACTATAAGGATCCAAGGAGATTTCTTTTTACTCTTTGGACAAAAATTGGAGATAGGAAGATGAAGAGTTGGAATTTACTACTTCTCAATGCAAAAACATTACGACTCCTGTTGGTCCAGCCAAAAATATGAATATAATTTACTCTCCATGGGCTTTAAAAGAATCCAAAATGTTTACTCTTCAAATAATGCTGTTTCATTTTGATGATAACTATTGTTTTAAAAGAAAACAATGTTTGTAGACACCTGCTGGTGGAGCCCTTAGCCTTGTGATCTGGGGAACGGGAAAGATGTGGAGGACCAGGATGGAGTCAGTTTTGCTCCTTTGCATTTATAGTTACAATAATGGTAAGAATCATCCAGATTTAGGGAAGACAATGGAAAGCTTTGGAAATTAATATATATCTCCATTTAATAATGCCTCCTGTTGGCCCCAGCCCTATTTCTTTTACAGCTATTAATTCCTAGAAATTTTACTATTATAGAGTACATCATGATTGAAGAAGTTCAAAAGAACAGAGACTGAGTAGAAGTATTTAGACTAATCTTCAAAAATCTATTTCTTAAAATTAAGATACATTTATTCCTATAAAGAACTACATAATGATCCCATATAGGACTATCTCACTAGCCAGGTATGATGGTGCATTCTTGTAATCCCAACTACTTGGGAGTCTGAGGCAGGATGATCATGAATTTGAGGCCAGTTTTGGCAATTTAAGAGACCCGGTCTCAAAATAAAATTCAAAGAAAAAATAGGCTGGGGACATAGCTCAGTGGTGGAGTGCCTACCTACCATGCTTGGGGCCCTGGGTTCAGCTCAATCACCAGTATGGAAAATAATGGTAATAGTAACATAAAAATCTATATCACTTCTATTCAAGTTGCTAGAGCTAGTGATAACTTAGCTCTCATTTTTAGCAAAGCAACTGACAAGGAATATACTAAAGCGTATCTGTTTCCTCATAAATGTGAACACTCTGATGTCCATACAGTAACCTAATCACTGAATTCTTGGGTCCATCTGTTTTCTAAAGCACCTCGAATTCCTGAAAATCTTCATGCTATGAAATACCCAGAAATGCTAAATAAAATGGAACAAATGTATTTTTTAAAAAGGCTTGTGCCTTTAAGTCTAAATTTAAAAAGGGGGCCAAAAATGAAGTGAAGGACGAAACAGAAGTGAAAAGTGGAAGTTGGTATTTTGTATTCCCTAAAAACACAGTGAAGTCTTAGTTTTATTGTCTCCAGGACTAGGAGTCCAGGGGCTGGACCTTCATGGGTCAGAGTGGAACAGAGACACTGGCTGGCATTCAGTTGGGACTCTCAAAGACCATTCCCTCAGGGGATAGGTCGACAGAGGGATAGAAAGATCTGCAAACCTGCAAAGATAAAACATAAGGAAACATCTCTGTTTCCTAGGCTTTTTTGATTTGGAAGAAAAGTCTTTTGGGAAAATTTCTAACTATAGACTTGTAGCACAAAATGCGGAGCATCCATCCAGTGAAATAATATGCAACAATAAAAGGAACAAACTACTGGTGCATGCAACAATATGGATGAATCTCAAAAATATACTAAGTGAAATTAACCATATGTAAATATTATTTACTCTATGATTCCATACATATATACTCTATGATTCCATATACATATTCCATGAAAGCAAATCCACAGTGACAGAAATAGATTAATGATTACCTAGGGCCAGAAGTGGGAATGAAGATTAACAATAAATGGTCATGAGCCATTCTTTGAAAAATGGAAATATTCTAAAACTGGATCATTGATAACTGTTACACAACTGCATAAATTTACTAAAAATTATTGTACAGCATATTTAGAATAGCTTAATTTTATGGTATGCAAATTATATCTCAATAAAGTTGTTTTTTAAAAAACTAAGTAGGCAACTTAAACAATGGATTAGACTCTATCAAATATAGGTCCAAAGAAATTACATGATGAGAAGAAAAATAAATGGAAAATTTGAAAAAGAGGAAAAGAGTTGAGAACAAGTATGAGAAAGTCTAATATACAGTTAATGGAAGTTCCAAAAAGAAAAGAAATTTTGAGAGGACACATTTTTCCAAAGAAATGAAGGCTGAGAATTTCTAGAATGGTGAGAGATGGGAATGACAATGGAAGTAATAAGTAATGGAAATATATCCACACGTAGGTGTGTTGCAGGGAGCTACAAAGAGGAGTTCTTAAAAGAAGCAAGAGAGGGCCAGGCATTTGACTCAGTGGTGCTGCTGCCTGCCTCACAAGCCCAAGGTCCCAAGTTTGATCCCCGGTACCAAAAAAAAAAAAAAAAGAAGAAGCAAGAGAGAATGTCTGCTAGAAGGTGGGGAGAGGAAGCAAGTTTTGTCAAGACAATGATCACAGGAGAAATTTGATTTAACTGGCACCTGAAATAAAGTTAAGTTTTAGAAAAAATGAATTTGATGAAGGGAAGACATTCCAGTGATGGGTATGGGGAAAAAACATGCAAAGACCAAAGTGAACAGTAATACCGATGAGGCTCCAGTGAGGTGAAAGAGTGGTCTAGCTGAAGCAAATAATAAATGCAGGGAATTGGTAGGAGACAAGTCCAAGAAGGCAGAATCAAGCTAGGTAGTAGTGGATATGGAGAGCCTTCCAAAGATTCGGGCTTAATAAACCACCACAATTACAAATCTTCCCTGATTGGTTCATAATGGGCTCTTTCTTAATCAGGTAGATAGTACACAAATTCCCTGACCTTGAAACTGCAAAGGCAGATTTCTGAAAGTCACGGTGCAATCTCCACTGGAACCCTTTGGAGTCATGGAGTGAGACTTGAACCTGGAAAAACCGAGAAGCTCCCAGGTAACTGCTGGGACCATAGCCTTGCTCATCAGGTAGACCATGGGGAAGGTCTCAGCCTTCCCTGTGTGTTTTCTTTAAACTCCTATTAATTTAACAAGCCTGGGAAAAGGGTGAGTCATAAAGGAAAAATATTTTGGCTGCAGCTTTGGTGAAAGGTAAATGTGTTAACCTTGTAATGAATCATCATCACCTTGGGTAGCTTAAAAGAAAAAAAAAAGCCATAACCACGGAGGTTACTGATCTCTCAGAGAGTGTCTCACAGTGTCGGAATCTGGTAATTTCTTGTCTGGCACAGAGCAGCCTAAAGTGAATTTAGTTGCTCCAGAAACCCTGAAATACCAAGTTTCCAACAGGCAGTTTGTAACTGGCTCGCCCCTCTCCCTAGCTCAGCAGCAGGCACAGCTGCAGCCCATCTGGCTCCATGTGAAAGAAGCCCTATCTACTAGTGCCAACAAAGACCCTGAAATAGACATATTTTAAAAATCATGCACAGCCAGTTAAATTCTAAGAAAATTACATTGGCAATAAAATAATGTATAATTTACTTCTCTGAACTGTAACTCCCAGATCATTTGATGTAAACCCCCAAAACTCATTAGTTGACTTAAATATGAACAGAATCAATTATTCCCCTATTATGTCATTTTAGAAAAGTAATACCAAATCCTTTACCTTATTTTTTTTAAAGGGAAAACTGCCTGATTATTATTTACAGACACCTATTGTTATTGACATTTATAAAGAAAGTAGTCTTTTGATTCTGTTTAACTATTTGATGCTGGAAAGGGTTTTTAAGTCTCTCAACTTCTATCAGTAAATCCATTCCTGTGTGTTTACTATGATTATTGGAGAAGAGTTGCAAGCCTCCTAAAAGAATCATTGTTCTAGACAAGAGAGGCAGCATTAAGCACTCAGAGACATGAGTTTGAACCTGGAACTCATCCTTTAGAGCCACTAGTGGGCCTTGATAAAGTTACTTAGCCACCCTGAGCCGCAGATTCTTCATAAGTTACATAAACTAGTAACACCCATTGAAGGATGGTAACAGGAACAAAAAGACATGACAAATGTATCATTCCTTAGTACTCAATGCCAGCTCCTTTCCTTTCCCAAAGGCTTACCCCTTTATGGAGCCAACGCTAGATTAGTGGGTTAGATGTTCATGAAGGAGGTCTCCATGAGTAGCAATTGTCTGGGCAGGGGAAAAGCGAAAGGGTGTCATTGACAGCAGAAAAATGGTGTGCTACCATCCATGAAAGACAATGGGGAGGCAATGGGGGAGACAATGGGAGAGGTGTGTGGCTGAAGGAGCCGGTCCTGTCCAGGTGCCAACAGCAAGTCAGACATGGTTGGAGAAAGCAAGTCTCAGGCTGTTACACAGAGGTATGTGGACTTTATGTCCTGAAGAATGATGTGTCATGAAGGTTTTGGAGCTGGGATTGCATTAGTCTGATAGTCTGATATTGATGTCTCCATTCCTCCCAGGTCATGCTCATTTCCTGCAAGAGCCTGGGGCCTCTTCTACAGCATCAAGGAAACTTCTGTGCTTCCCAGAACTGGCTATTCTGTTCCCAGTGCTTGAGTCTGATAGTCTTCCCAGCAAATCCCATCTGGATTTCATGGATAAAGAAGGTAAGACCCACCCAGGCAAGGTAAATTGCCGTAGCTCTGCACCCCGAACTTGAAGTCCGTGTTTCCTGACCCTAAACCTTGAATTTTCCTACTACTTCTGGGGAATGTGATGAAAGCGCTATGAAAAATACATCAACATGATCAAATTAAAAAGGAGAAATTGGGGGAAACACATGCATCCTGCAATATCTGCCTGTTACAGAAGGAAAGAAAGTTTGCCAGTAATTATTCAACTCTATGTTTGAAAACTCATGATCTCCTTAAACCATTAACCTCTGGGATTAGATAAAAGCACATTTGTGTTGGTGTAAAAGTAGCATTTTAGCAAAAGATTTCTCTCCTCAGGGAACCATTCCTGAGCTTAGGACATGCCTGAGAAAACTCTGTCATGATGGGAAAGGCCTGCAATGAAATCCACAGCCCAGCCCAGGAACTTTGACATTGGCGGATACATACATGACGTTATATACTTAGCTAGAGCTTGTGTGCCCTGATAATATAGTCAACATGTCCAAAATGAATGGTCATCCTTGAAACATGGAACTGAACAGGCTATTCTGAAAAACAAACAATAGCCCAAAAAGAGCCTCTTTATAAAGAGTGGGAGTTTGGGGCTGGGGATTTAACTCAGTGGTTCCACTGCCTGCCCCGAAAGCTCAAGGTCCCGGGTTTGATCCCTGGTACCAAAAAAAAAAAAAGAGTGGAGTTTTGAGTTACCCCGATCATTTCATCTGTGACAAAAGAGAACCTTGACAGTAATCCTTCCCTTAAATCATTCTTCATCCCCTCCATCGAAGGACTCCCTCATTTCCACCCTCCCTGACCCAGCAGGCCTGAGTATTTCTCAGTTTAAATTTCTATGTACAAAATTAAAACACAGAAACCATCCCACCCTCCAAGTAATTTTGCATCAAATTCATATCTCAGAAATTTAGGATTAGCTAGAGATTGCCAAAAAATAAAGATGAATTATATTACACAGATATGCTATTAATTAGCAATGGCAAAACAAAAAACCTCCCTGGACTACACAGATAGGGGAATAGTTTTATTCTTTAGAGTAATTCTTAAAATGCCAAAAAGTATGAATCTTATAGCTTATGTGATACTCAAATCAATGACTGAGGTTATTACCATAAATTATTAAAGGAGCTTGAAGAAAGATTATATTTCTGTGTTTTAAATTTTCTCCAATTTCCTGCCTAACTTTAATAAAGATATTCTTGAAACAATAAGATCAGAAGGAAGAAAAAAATGAGAAAAAAGATAGAACTTTTCAAGACAAAACTGAATAGACATGACAGTAATGCAAGACTGCCTTAAACACCTTCCAAAATAAGGCAGATTTTTTACAACCAAAGTAAAGAGTAAAAGCATTTTGGAGACCTAAAAGTTCTGACTTGCACAGTGCTTTTCCAATTCTAGATTATTTTCAAGTCTTATGAAACGGACCAAGACTGTGTTTCTGCACATGAATCTGCTGTGATCCCATCCTGTGGTTGGTGTATGACCTATGAAAGGTTTCTCAGAAAGGGAATACCCTCCTTAGAAACACCTGCATCACACTCCACACCCCACCCCTTCCCCTCAGTCTATTCCCAGCCTTTCTCTCTTGTAGCTCAGTACCTGGACTTCCTTGCCAGTGGCCTGTACCTGTCTGCTTTCTCCTTGGCTTTAGTCACTAAGAGCCACTGTCAGGAGTGCTGAGGATGGGAAAGGACAGAGGCAGAGTGGTTCTTCCCTGTCTCCTTCCTATTGGGTGCAAGATCTCTGAGCATCCAAGACTGCTATTCCAGCTAGAGTAACCACCCTTCACCTGCAGCTCTTGGTGGGCTCCAATAGCTTGGATCCCAACTCCGAGCCACTGAGTGGCAGTGGTGAACAGGGGACACTTCAGAACTGCATGGAACCCAAAGCTGAGTGATTTGGTACTGGCTAACCCAGGAGAAGCAGATGTGAGGGTGATTGAATGTAATAAATGCCTCTTGGGGAGCACTTTGAACTCCATCAGTGACAATGACAGAAGGGATAATTCCAGTTTAAGGTTTCTCGAGACCACTCTGAAATATTTGAGGTTAGTCTGTCCACAGCAGAGGCTAAATAACTATCCATTAATAATAATTCCAGTGATTCTGAGGCAAACAATCTGGAACCACACACTGAAATCAACACTCAAAACCGCCACATGTGTCTGTCATTGGAACTAACTCCGTAGAGTAAGCCAGCCAGTGTCTGGGTGAGCGAGGTGTCTGAGTGAGGCAGCCACAGAGGCAGGTCAACACCTGAATGTCAGGCTTTTCTTCATGCTCTTAATCATACTAAAATACTGTGCTCCTTCACTGTGGACATACCTGCCTGCTACAAAACACCCCCATCCTGCCCTAGGGCACAGTGGGTTGGTCTGTGATCAATCCACTGAGTGTTGGGCTGACCACGAGTGGCACAAACGGGTGTTTGGTAAAGCATCCTTTTTCAGATAGTAAACCCCTCAATATGATGCTTTCAAATAAAAATATTTATTTCATAATTTTCCCTTCAATCATTTGTTCATGAGGATTTTTAGTATATTTAGTAGTTGCTTAGTATGGTCCAGGTACTACAATAGATGCCAGGTAAACAAAAGCAAACTAAGCCCTGGACCAATATTATATGATTCCACTTATCTGAGGTCATTAGGGTAGTCCAATTCATGGGGACAGAAAGTAGAATGGTGGTTGTTAGGGGCTGGGACAGAAGTGGAGTGTTAATATTTGGTGGGTACAAAGTTTCAGCTGGGATTCTGGACAAGTTTTACAGATGGATAGTATGAGTGTGATTGCACTTAGTGTCACTGAATTCTACAGTCTAAAGAGTTTAAATGGTAAGTTTTATGTTCTGCATATTTTAAAAAATTAAATGAGCTTTTGAGATGATTACCTTACTTACGCAAGATCATTTACAATGTAAAATGCATTTGCCACTTTAAAAAGATATATAAAATTAACAAGAAGTGATCTGATTCTTAAACTCCTGTGGTTATGGAACTCACAGAGCACAGGAGACAAACATCCACCACATACCCTTGCACATGTACACATGACATCACCACTGTACGTGCAAAACAGAGGCAGTAGCTAGAAGAGAGAGGGAAGGATCTGACCTAGGGAGGGGAAGGCTCAGGAAGTTTCCCTGAGCCAGAGATGAGTTTTTTTGCTTGTGAGAGATGAGAAGGAAAATGAGATAAGTGGAAAAGTAGAAGAGCCCTCCAGGCACAGGGACTGCACAGCCAAGTGAAGCTCAGGACAGCTAAGCTGTCTGGAGAGGGGAGACTCAGTGGCAAACCCAGCCTGCATATCTAAACACATGACTCGACACTCAGGCACTTTGATCACAGCTGATCACAGCTATGGAGGGCAACACAGTCACATCTTTCCATGAAAGACACTGAACACTGAAACCTGTTGTGGTGGGTATAGAGCTTGTTTGTTCCTATCAACCTCCCAAAGAGCTTTGGTGGTGTCACATGACAGCAAAGATTGTTCCCTTCAAACAGTTAAGATGGACAAAATACTTGATACTCCTTTAGAGCACTATATGAGTGTCTGGCTGAACTGGCAAAATCGGTTTATGTAAAACTGGTTTATCCAAACTGTTTCATAAATGACAAATAGGCATGACAAATACACATTAGAAAAAAGACCAATTTTAATATTTCAACTGTTTTGTTTAAAAATGCCAAAAAACATTGAACATAAGAAAAAAAACCCTTTTAAAGTGTCAGAGTCAGTACACTGTCATACAAACTGTCGATTTCACAGTCATACCTGCATAGAATTATAATGCTATATCTCTGCTCTATTGGACATATATAATAATTGCTCAATTCTGTAATAAAACATTTATTTTTATATTGCTGATACACAAATATACTCTTTTTGAATGGAGAAAAGACCAATGTAGGTTTGTGTTACCTCGAACTATTTTATAATCTAAAATTTAATATTTTTGACATTCACAAATTTCTATTTATAGTATACATTGTAAAGCACACAGAAACATTTCCACAGATATTTCAAGGCAAAATACTGTGAAATACTTGGTTCCTACAAACTACTTTTAAAATAATCCACCATCACTAAGAATTTTAAAGGCACTAAATTGAATATAATCATTTTAGCAGGCTTGTCTTGGTTCTTGCTCAAGCCAAATATCTTTGGCTAAATTCTAGACTCAATAAGCAATTTTCATTAAACATTAAAGGTTGTGACAAATGGCATAGGGGAATAAAAAGACCCTTTTAATTGTCTTTCCAGTTTACAAATTATTTTTAAATGTTCTATGCTGTGAAACTGGATATAAAAAGATCTGTTTTTGCTTTCAGTACCTTGTGATTTTGAACTATTCATTTCACATGTGCTGGTAGTGTGTCGTGTACTACATTTCAAGCTGTATTTAGGAGCCTGATTCATCACGCATGTATAAGCAAGCTATAGAGAATGATCTGGAATGAAATGGAGATCACATTTCTCCCAGTCACACTAGCTATAAAAGTAGCCAGTTAAAACTTTGTCATGCTCCTGGGTACAGTTTGTGTTATTCATTATTTTTTATTTGTAAAATAAACCTACTGCTTAAAAAAAAATCTCAAGGCTGGTTACAAGTTTTCTCTTTGAATACAAGCAACTTGATTGCACAGTGATTTGATAGCTAAATCCTTTGTTGTGAGATGGGGCTCCTGGAAAAAGTTTTGTGTTCGAGAATCTACTCTCTCAGTCCTTCTCAGTCCAGCCTGAGTGAAAAGCCCTCAGCTACTCAACCTGTAGGGGCCTCCAACCTGTCTTCATTCTAGTCTGTCTGTTGGGCACCTAAAACATTGAAGCCCTAAAGAATGTAATATTAGTTTGCTAGGGCTGTAGTAACAAAGGGCCAGAGACCACAGAAATATATTGTCTCACAGCTCTGGAGGCTGGAAGTTCAAGACTAAGATATCACCAGGGTTGGCTCTTTCCAGGGATGGTGAGAGAAAGGTCTATTCCATGCCCTAGCCCTAGCCTCTAGGGGTTTGCTGGAAATCTCTGGTGTTCCTTGGTTTGTAAACAATTACCCTGATCTCTAACTTCATCATCACAGAGATCCTCCCTGAGTATATGTCTCTCTCCCTGTCCAAATTTCCCAAAAAGACATGAAGCAATTGTGATCAAAGGCTCCAGTGTGGTCTCATCTTAATCTAATTATATCTGAAACAACCTTCTTCCCAAATCACTTCACATTCTGGGGTACTGGGGCCTAATACTTGAACATACAAACTGCGGTTGGGGATAGAATTCCATTCATAGCAGGTACCATGTATTTTCTATGGGCCTATAAATTTTAGGTTAAAGTATAGTGAAAATTCTGGAGTGACATACACTGAACTTTGATTACTTCTGAGGATGAGGGTGCAGTAAACCAAGGAGGGTGGGTGTGAAAGAAGGCTTAATTTCCTGTAAAAATATTTATTTTTTGCAAGGAGAATGCAATTGTGCATTGCTGACATAACTAGAAGTTAACATAATTGCATTGAGGTTTTACAGTGATTCCCAGCAGAAATGCTACCAAACGCCAAGGTGCATTTGGAGATGTGTGGAGGGATCTAGTGGATGTTACCATGATGATGGAGGTCATTGCAGGCAGCAAATAGGTGGACTCTGGAGTCCTGCATTCTTGAAAGGCTGAGGCCCTCTTCTGTAAGGGAAAACTGCCCTGTATCCTGCTCAATTTTCAAATGTCTTGGTGGACATTTACATATAAAGGACAACAGGATTGGGAAGGCGATCTAATATACACTGAATTTTCCAAGAATGCAAATTTTGCATCTATAAGTTACATGGAGATTTTGTTTGGGTCAGAATTTCACTGCATATTTTCATGTTATTGAAGTTATGTCACCAAGAGCAACATTACTCTCAGCATCAGAGTGACTCACAGATAGGTCTAGAGTGGGTGGTGTGTGCACCTCTCACCTTCCTGAAGATCCCCACTTTAGGTACAGGGACCAACCATTCAGTTGTGTCATGCATGTATAGAAATGTGTGTTATTCTTCTAAACTTTTTAACTGCATTTTTGCTTGACATCAAAATTAGGGCTCTACATGAATTTTTAAAATATGTGCACAGCTGGATTATATTATTTATGAATTTCATTGAGGTTATTGTGCTGGCCCATTGTCAGTTACTATGGCATGATGCCTGAGAAGGTCAACTTAAAAGGAAGACAAGTTTATTTGGGGTCACAGTTTCAGAGGTCTATGGTTGCCTGGCCCTGTTGGATTGGGCTGTGGCCATACAGTTTCTCATGGCAGGGAAGCAGGGCAGAGTGGACCTGTTCATGTCACAGCAGCTGGGGAGAGGGAGAAGGAGAGAGCAGCCTTGGAGAGCACACTCCCAGTGACCTGACTTCCTCCTGCTAAGCCCCACTTCTTAACTGTTCCACCAAACTTCCGACACAAAGCCCTTCAGGGAATATTCAAGATTCAAACTAAAGCAGGGTTCTACGAAATATTTTATGAAAAAGGAGCATTTATTCTCAGGTCTCACTAATAGCCCAGGAAGAAATTCTGTAGATGCAAACTAAGCTTTGAGAATAGAGGAAAGGAAATGTAGTCAAGAGATATTTCACAAGTGAAAATCATAAGGGTTTGTCTAAAAAGGGACCATCAAAACGCCTCTGAGATTTTCAACGTGAGATTCTAAGAGGATTATGGGCTCTTTAATTGAGACATAAACATGAGGAAGAGAATGCTGAGTTAAATGTGGGACATTTCAGATGAAATGGTGGGGAAAGAGAGAAATGTCCACAAGAAGTTCAATGACAGGCTTATGGGGTTTTTGGTCAAGAGATCCCAACCTGGAGTAACTGTCCAAGCAGTGATTACTAGAACTGTGGAAATGGAGACTGCACAGATTAAGAAAGAGGAAAGCCCCCATCAAAACCTGAGGACACACTCCTGAATACAGGCCAAGCCAAGGACTGTCCACAGTGCCCTGAACAGAACTGAGTCACCTGTCCACACCCAACACCTGGTCACCTACATTCCACAGGCCTTTTCCCTCCTGAACTCAAGAGACCAGGATGTTCCTGCTATAATTCAACTCTGCTGAGCATAAATGTCTCTCTAATCTGCCAGAAGATTTTTCCCAAGACTCCTGAGTGTTGAGTTCACCGGCACACACAGGAGACCATCTTTACTGACCGGGGTCCAGGCTGTGCTGAGGGAGAACATCACACCCAGGAAATGCATTCATGAGGTAGAGAATTGGGCTTGTCACAATAACTCAGGTCGTCATCTCTCTACGTGGGACAGAAGGATAGCTACATTTGGGGCTAAGGAAGTGTCATTCCTAAAGGTCTTGTCCATTCAGAACCCAGAAGAAATGCCACATTTGTTTCCCCTGACAACCTGCTCTACACCTTGGTGCCCTTCTTCTCCTAAGTGTGACTCTCTCTCTGCTACACCACACTGCCTGCCAGAATGTGTAATCTAGACTGGGACTGTCCCTGAGGGCACATGCTTTCAGTCACACAAACACACAGCACTTGCACCCACAGCTGTGTCTTCAGGCTCTGGCTATGGAAGCAGCCACCGACCAGGCAGGGCAGACTTGGCTGAACGCTGACTGGGCACTGAATCTAAGTCTCCTGGCAGTGATCAGGCTCCAGATGTGTCCTCAGCTGCCTGCAGTGGAGTCCAATCATTGTGAGTCTTCCAATCTGAGTCCTAGCCTCTAACAATCTCCAAGACAAGGCTAGAATGATGGAAGAGAAGATGGGAAAATATAAGAACGGTAAGCATTACTCTGCCCAGTTTCAGCAGGCCAAAGACAATGTGTTTGGAGTTTCTGGGTCCCATTTTTGTTTTGTTGTTTGGAGATAATGGGATCTGTGCAATAGTGTGTGTGTGTGTGTGTGTGTGTGTGTGTGTGTGTCAACATGCATGCATACAGAAAGGGAGAGAGGAACAAAGGAAATGGGGGAAGGAAAGAGGAGATATTATTTCAGTTACAAAAAGGTTTTATGTATTTTGGATAAATAAAATAATAATGCAATCCCATGTCAATCCAGGAAATTCAGTAAATATCTTAGAAAGCTCAGTGTCTTATACTTCCTTCATCTTTACTATAAGTAGACACTTCAGAAAAGTGGACACCTCCCTCTTGTCTGGTACAGATTTTTTTCTTTTTTGTACTAAGGATCGAACTTGGGACCTTGCACTTGCAAGCGAGGCAGGTGTGGTGCCACTGAGGTAAATCCCGGCCCCCAGTACAGGTTTTTATTAATAAATATTTGTCTAGAATAGTGTTAATTCTAAATGTCTATATTTTATGAATTTTTAAGCTTAGAAATCCCTATACTTTAAGAGTTTAACTTCTTCTTTGTTCATAAGGATACTTGTTTTAAAACCCCAACTGAAAGTCATGAAAATACAGGAAAAGTAAGTGATAAATTCCGTCTGAAAGTCTCTGCAAATAGATGATGTTCACTGCAGATTTTGACCTGAAACATCTCTGTTTATTCATCAGTTCTCCAATTCAATTCAATTACTACAAGACAGGGAGGAGCCTCAAGATTACTTCCACCAACAAGTGGCAGCTGAGATGTCCCCAGGTCCCCCAGAAGCTACTGTGGTCATTTACAGTCTACTTGGAGCCCTCATGCACCTAAGAAAATAAAAACCACCACCAGCTGAATGACCCCGGGCAAAATCCCTAATCCTGGTCCTCAAGTTCTGCTTTTGTAAAGGGAATGAGTAAACTACAGTTTCTTGAAGGTCATATGTTCATTTTATTATTTTTTTTTCATTTTTTTAATTAAATTCTTTTATTGGTACATTATAGGTATACAACACACTTACGTTTCTCATTGGGAATTGTACCTTTACATAATGCATCTTGGTTCTTATTTTTTCCCCATTCCTAGCCCTCCCTTCACCCCCTCCACCCTTCCCTATTTACAAAGACTTTATTTCCATTTTTTCCATTTCTCAGCATTTTTCCTTTCCCTTCTTTCCTTTCCCCTGCCCTTCCCACTACCCCTACCCCTTTGGACCTTTTCTTCCTATTTTGCATTATCGATTATTCATTCTAATCAATGGTACATTTTAGGTATACATTATAATGACATTCCTCATTGGAAATTTGCACCTTTACATAGTCTCTCTTGGTTCTTATTTTTCACCCTTGCCCAGCCCTCCCCTCAACCCCTCCAGTCCTCCCTATTTATAAAGATTTTGTTCCTATTTTTCCATTTTTTCATATTAATCCCATTCCCTTCTATCCTTTCCCCTAGCCCTCCCACTTCCTTCCCCTTTGCCCCTTTTCTTCCTATTTCACTTTACTTATTATACATTTACTCCTTATTTACACTTTCAGTTTCTCACACCAGAGAAACTATTCAGTATTTATTCATGTGT